>NC_041410.2:25462658-25830992 GCF_900747795.2 Erpetoichthys calabaricus | reverse complement strand
ATATCAGCGACGTGACTCCCTGCAAGACAGCAGCGCAAGGCTCCGCCACTGTGTCACCCCAATTGTGTAATTATTAACAGTATTCATTATTTAAACGAAATTACAGATTTATCTGTAAAATGTAATGTACATACTTTAATGATTTTCATCATGAAAGTGATATCAAGTATAAATCTAAGGATTCTAAATGTACAGAGAGTTGGAATATCATACATTTAATGTGCTCAGTATGGCGATCTATTGCTGGAGATTCGCTGCTGTCAGGAGCAGAAGATAGATAGCAAAAGATAGCACAGAAGACGGTATGTGAGAATTTAAAAATGTATCGTGTCATTACGATCGGGAATATGCGATGCTTGAATATGAAAGCACCACGAATACATCTGTATGTCGGCATTTTGCTTCACCACATTGAGCCATTTATCAAATATCGAAGCACGCACATCGATCTCGTAGGATCCGCAAATCGGCTTTCTGTCACATGTAGATAGTAAACATAGACTCTGACATCACATTCCAACTTTTAGCACACTGCGCCCCCTGACTTTTTGCTGGTCCTGCAACTCACGCACACGTCGCGTTAATTTCTGAGGACCTGCTCAGAGGACGCATCAAATGAACACTCAGAATGCGTGGCGGCCATGATGCGGGCGCGTACGCTTTCTGAGCATGAACTATAAATGAGCCCTAATAGTGCGTTTGTCCCTGCACACGTCTCAAGTACATAACACAAAGTTCTCCATTCAGGGGGTCATGGGAAGCTAGAAGCTGTTCTGGTAGCATTACAGATAATAAAGAAACCAAATCTGGATAGAGATCATTGCAGGGCCTAACTTCACAGAAATAGGACCAAATGTGAATTGACGATTGAGATATGAGCAAAAAGTGTGGAATTTCAAAAGAAAAGCACAATGGGGATAAGATAACATCACACAGCAATGCTCTAAATAGACGAAGAGAAATAAAAACCTCAAAGAGGGCATCACCATTATAGTATGGTGGAATCAGTAATTATATATTTGTATTTGTATTTGTATATACACATGCTGGTGATCACACCAGTACTTTGACAAAACACAATATTACACTACACTTATTAAATTATGCATTTTTTTCACAGGGAAATTAATTTTCACGTCTCAGTCTCCCCTCTTAGTTTTAATTTTTATTGTTATTTCAGTACCTTTATACTTCTCACTCTTTGTTTCATAATATTTAGAAATCATCAACATATTGACCTGAAAAAGATCACAGTTTTACACACAGTTTTACTAAATTTGTCCTTAGCTTTTTGTACACATGTCAGCTGTGAGTAAAAATATAGACATAACTCCAAAGTGATACTATAAAATATCTTTATTTATTTATCGGCACATACAACCAAGTTGATTTACATATTAGAATTACACACCTTAATTATTGTTGCCCCAATTTCTTAAACATATGCACAGGCAGATTAGAGTCACACAGTGACAGACATTTAGATGGCAGCCTTAAGTCTTACAGTCCAATGCCTTCCTCTCTTAGATGCGCTTCCTTCTTTACAGTGCATACTGTACATAGAAATGTGACAGTGCATTTGGAAGTTTTATTGTCTGCAATCAATTAGGAAAATGAAGTTTAATTACCACGTTAGAATGAAAGGTGGCACTAACTGAGTTTCACAAAAATGTAATGCGTTTTAGCCATTATTTAAATAAGCTTGATGAAGAAGCATCAGGACATAGTTGAGAAATCAACTTTGTCGTGTATAGATTTAACAGGTATACATTTTATTGCAAAGTATTTGACATAGGAGCTTTTTAAAGACACTGTCCTTACAGATAACAGCAGTAAAACAGAAATTTCTTCAGCTAATTGGGTTCTTTCAAATGTACTTTCATTCCATGGCTGGGCTGTGAGCATAGGCCCTAGTGAATGTACCAGGCATGCAAGGGCTTTAATAATATCAGAGAAGAACTTTACAGAGGACTGCAAATTCAAGAAGAGGATAGAACGATGTCCACCATGAGAGCCCTTAATCGTGTGATGATGACACCAGCCTAGCCCAGTCTGATTGAATGTCTCTTTCATGGTGAAGCTCTGAGTGTTACAGTTCAGTCTCACCAGAGGGAATAACTGCACCAGGTGTTAAGAGTGAGACATACTGTGGTCACAATGGTGGCAGAAATGAGAGTGCTGTTCTGTGAATTTACAGTAAGGCTGGCAATCCTGTAACTGAGTGCTGATGGGACTGGCCTTGTAGGTAATAATCCTGAGACCTCCTAGGAGATTTATGCTCATTTGCAGCTCAGCTAGTTGACTCAGTCTGTGGTGGTTTGTCACCGGGATGGTCAGGGTTCAGTTCCAGACTAAGGTAAAGCCTCAAATGTTGAACCCAATCTAGATTATAGTGTTATCTGCCTGCAAGTATCAAGCTCTCTGTTTTAATTAGATAATGTAATGTTTCTGTATCAAATCTTGTAAACATGTGTTTTGTTTTCATCAGCTTACCGTTCTTTATTCTACTTGTATTCTTAAAATGAAAAGTGGTATTTGTAATTGAGGGTAGTTAATCAAATTTTCCTTGTTTATACTATTTATACTATGGTGAAAATAATTAACATGCTGTGTGTGTTCAGTACAATAAAGACTTTGTTCTCTCTTTGGTGTCAGACAAGCTTCTCACTGAAATGACGTAAGCAAATAGTGGTCAGAGGGTTTTTC
Source organism: Erpetoichthys calabaricus (assembly GCF_900747795.2). Taxonomy (NCBI): domain Eukaryota; kingdom Metazoa; phylum Chordata; class Cladistia; order Polypteriformes; family Polypteridae; genus Erpetoichthys; species Erpetoichthys calabaricus. The sequence goes on along the minus strand of NC_041410.2, from coordinate 25,828,286 downwards.
CTCTGACTTCACCACCTGTTAGAGTTGTTTTTTTTTTTTTTTTCTTCAGAGTGCTCTAATGCAGCGTCTGCTCATTTCTTACAGAACACAAGCAGTCTACTTTGCTGCTGCGCTGGTGTTTGAGGAGGCTTCCTGTTACTCGACATTATCTCTGCAAACAAGTCTCGCTAACTGTAGGCAAGTGGAATACACAATGCATCCAAGGGTAAGGTTTTATTGGTGAAAACAGCTTTATAAGTTAAGCCCTTCACTTTCAAAGTGTCTGAACTAAAGTGTAAAACTCAGTTTTGGTCATGTCATTTTCATGCTACAGTGCAGTTTTGAAAGTTACTATGATTGTCTACAATTGCATTTTGTTCTGCTTTGTGCTTTTTTTTAGCTCAGAATGATATTCAGACAAATCTATGGCACATTTGATACTTTCATAAGAATGTCTTTATTATATTCTTGTTTTTGTTATATTGCTTTTCCTTACTCCCTCTCCTAGTGGTCATATCTTAAGGGGTACTTTATACTTCCATAGTGGGAAAGAAAGTGGATACCTGTATGTAATCTATTAATAATTTACAGTAAAGGAGGAAGCAGATATCTATCTATCTATCTATCTATCTATCTATCTATCTATCTATCTATCTATCTATCTATCTATCTATCTATCTATCTATCTATCTATCTATCTATCTATCTATCTGAATGCAGTTCAGGGCATGAGGGTTTTAGGACCACAGTTACCTTAGTAAGACGTTGCCAGACTTTGTAGTTGGACTCCACTAAGCTATCATATTAGTAACTGGAGAAATGGCTGCCTTGCACCCTGGCTGATCCCACAACAGTGTAGAAAAGTCACATCCACCTTTTCATTTGTCCAGTAGAATTATGAAACTGATTATGCCACATTTCTGTTATGGGTGCCCTGCTAGGTATTAAGGATTTTGCAAAGCCATTTGAGAGGTTTTATTAATTTCATTGTAAGTTATGAAAATATTATTTCAGGTAACTCTATAGATAACAAAAGTCTGTATCATTTTTAGTAGTATTACATTCTGGTGTTATCTTCAAAGCATTTAGTGACTAATGAATCCTACAATTAATTTCACTTAATATTTAATACACTTTTAAAGAAATAATTTAAATTTGAGTACAAAGCATCTAAACCAAAACAAAAATATCTAACAATGGTTTTTATTACTATTAGAAGACAGTTATAGAATGTTTATGAAGATGGCTATTTCCAGCATCACCTTTATCCCTCAAAAAATCCTGTAAGCAGTCACCAAAACTCTTATTTCTATGCATTTCAATGAGAACAGTGCTGTCTTTTTTGAAATTATGATGTCCGTCACCGCATCCATGATAAAAGGTGCAATCTTTTTTTTATTTAACTGTACATATAGTTTCAAAAAGCATAAATATTACAATGATACACTACTCATTCAAACAAATCATTATAACATAACAAATACAACAATTTACTGCAAAATCAGTTTGGAGACGATAAAAAATAACACGTAAATATGAAAATAGAAGAAAGCAAAACAAGAGAATCCATCTTTAACAAATGTAACACAGCACTGTTCCCATCCAACCTGATGGAGCTTGAGAGGTGCTGCAAAGAGGAATGGGCGAAACTGGCCAAGGATAGGTGTGCCAAGCTTGTGGCATCATATTCAACAAGACTTGAGGCTGTAATTGCGGCAAAAGGTGCATCGACAAAGTATTGAGCAAAGGCTGTGAATACTTATGTACATGTGCTTTCTCAGTTTTTTTATTTTTAATAAATTTGCAAAAATCTCAAGTAAACTTTTTTCACGTTGTCATTATGGGGTGTTGTGTGCAGAATTCTGAGGAAAAAAATTAATTTAATCCATTTTGGACTAAGGCTGTAACATAAGAAAATGTGGAAAAAGTGGTGCGCTGTGAATACTTTCCGGATGCATGTAGATCAGATTATATCATTTCATATTTTATCTGTGTTAAGGAAATTCTCTTGCCAAGTTGAAACACTATAAATAACGCATCTTTTATCTTACACATCTTTAACTCGACTGTTGCTCTGCAGGGCAAGAATGAACCTGAGACTGGATTTAAGTGATTCTTATAAAAGTGTCACCCGCTGCACTCGGGTCCCAGTCCAGGTGGTGTGGTGTGTGTGGCAAAACGCAATACAATCAAACCAAGCAGTGTAATGGAGTTATCCCAGGTACACACTTGATAAGATATTGCAAGAATCCGTTGAATTTAACCTTGAAAAAGTGTCATCACATAATGAATTTAAGTATGTATCATTAGCTAAAAATGTAAAAACCCAGATCTTTATTTTTATTTTTCCTTTATGAATTATTATTCTCAGTGGTTCTATAAGAACATAAAGTGTTTTATAGAATCTGACAAATTGCAAGCACTTATTTTTCTTTGACAATAGCAGCAAATTAAGTACCTTATATTAAAGAATAAGTTCATACTCAGAAAGCAGTTCTCATTCATACTACCAGCAGGCATCGCATCTTTGAATAATAGTGCATCTAATACAATGCTATAAAATCAATAATAATTTAACATTCTCAAACCTTTAATGTAATTCAGGATATCTATACCATTGGGCAAAAAAGAAGTAACCCATGCCGGACAGTCCATCGCAGGACTTAATCATGGACACAACTACACTCACCCTCACACAGGCCTAATTTAGAATTGGCAATAATAATAATAACAGTACATTTTATTTATTCATAGGCACCTTTCTAAACATTCAAGGACACTGAACAATAGATGAAACACACATTATAAACAAAACTAAAATACAAAATTTAAAATCAGAGCAATTGTAGTCAAAGAGAAAAAGCAGTCTTAAACAAATGAGTTTTAAATTTAGATTTGAAAAGTGAAAATGATTCAAAATTTCAAAGCTCAGATGGTAGTGAGTTCCAGAGCTGGGGAGCAGAGCAACTGAATGCTCTGCTCCCCATGGTGGTAAAACGGACGAAGAGGACAGTCAAATGGATGGAGGAAGAGGATCTAAGGGTGTGGGAGTGAATGGCAACATGGAGGAGGTTGGACAGATATGGAGGGGCGAGGTTGTGGAGAGCCTTAAAAGTTAACAGAAGAATTTTGAATTCAATGCGGAACTGGAAGCCAGTGAAGCTGCTGCAAGACGGGAGTGATATGGTGATCAGAGGGGGTTCTAGTAATGATGCGGGCAGCTGAATTCTGGACCAGTTGAAGCTTATGAAGAGATGTGTGAGAAAGACCAAAGAAAAGGGTATTGCAATAATCCAGACGAGAAGTGACAAGGCTATGAACGAGGATAGCAGTGGTGTGGGGAGTGAGGGAGGGGCAAATACGATTAATGTTACGCAAGTGGAAATATGCTGATCGGAAGATGTTATTGATGTGGGACTGAAAGGATAAAATACTGTCAAGGATGACACCCAGACTCTTAACTTGTGGGGAAGGGGAGACAGAGGAATTATCAATAACAAATGACAAATGATCAGTTTTGGATAATGTTGATTTTGTACCAATGAGGATAACCTCAGTTTTGTCACTATTTAATTTAAGAAAATTTGAAGAAAACTAGGATTTGATTTCTGCTATGCAATCAATAAGCAAGAAGGGTGGAAAGGAAAAAGTAGGTTTGCTAGTGAGATAGAGCTGGGTGTCATCAACATAACAATGGAAGCTAATGTTATATTTACGAAAGATATTACCAAGCGGAAGGAGGTAAATAATGAAAAGGAGGGACCCCAGGACAGAGCCCTGGGGCACACCTGAAGTAATAGTGGTGGGTTAGGATGTGAAAGTTTTAAGCTGAACAAACTGAGTGCGGCCTGAGAGATAGGATCTAAACCAATCTAGTGGTGTACCCAATGCACAAATCCCTAGGAAATGAGAGAAAATCCATGTGGTGGACACAGGAGAATGTGTAGTCTATAAAGCTGACGACTCACCACAGGATTCAAACCCAGCACAATAGATCCAGTTGAGTCTAGGGTGTTACCTACTACACCATTGTATATTAATACATAACCCTAACCCTAACCCTAATCAAGAATACACAATGACGTTAAATATACCATCTAAGAACATGCCATTGCTAGAAGCATTTTTAAAACACACTTGTTCAGGGTTTTTTTCCTGCCTTGCCCCCTATGTTGGCTGGGATAGGCTCCAACACCCTGTCCCAAGATTCAATTCAGGACAAAGCAGGTTTGAAAATGACTGACTGACTTCTAATGAATAATTCATTTTTTACCTTTCTTATTCTATATCGTATCATTCTCAAACTTAATCTGCTTTAGAGGCTCAAGGTTTTAACTTTCATTATAGCACAAATTTAGCAGATTTGGCTATTTATCATAAAGGACAGATTTAGGTACGTTTTGTTTTTTCAGTATCTAACATGATGGGTGAACAGCCCACCATTCCCAGCATGATAAAAAGTGAAACCTTTACATTATTCTTGTAGCTAAACACCTCACTCCACACCTCTGAGCGTGTAGCAAGTGGTGAAGTGGTGTAGGGATGTGCCTCTCTACCAGACAACACCTCTACATTGAGTTAAGGAGGCTGTCATGGCTCTCTCGTCTAAGGTATTCAGCACATCTAGGCATAATAAGCGATTTTGTGTTATCTGTGAAATAAAATTAACTTTTTTTTTTTTTTTTTAAACTAGGGGGCTTTGCCCTCTGCTTGCTTCACTCGCCCACCCCCTGGTTTGGTTTACCGGATATACAATTTAAAGAGATTATTATTTTCATAGGAATTGTTACATATGCATTATTTTCACTTTTACTTTAACACTTTTGTAAAAACAATACTTGTCCTTTATTTTCAGCCCCAGGCGTGGTTACATCTCTTTCTCGCAAGACGTATAATGCTGCTCGTGTTGTAAAGGGGGTGCGACTGAACGCACGCTAAGGAGACGTCGTCGGATCATCTGCTGTCTTTCTACTGCTGGCGAGCTGCCTGTTCTGCTTGTCTCACTGCCCGATCATTTTAAAGCCTTTACAGCAGCTGTCCTTTTGCCACTTCATGTCTCTGCTGCTCGCAATGTGAAGGGGGTGGGGGGTGTTTTCAGGGTGCCTGAACGCACACTAAGGTGATGTGGTCGGATCATCTGCTGGCTTTCTGCTGCTGGTGAGCTGAGTGTTTTGCTTGTCGCTTGTTGTTGTCTTAAGAGCTGGAAGCACATAAAGCATGTCTGCCAAAAGCAATCCAACAACTGCTAGGTTAGATGTCCATGGATTTGTTTTAAATGATGTCTCACTGCCTTGTCTCACGTGACATTGTAAAAACAACACTTGTCCTTTATTTTCAGCCCCGGGCTTGGTTACATCTCTTTCTCGCAGGACGTATAACGCTGCTCGCGTTGTGAAGGGGGGCGGCTGAACGCATGCTAAGGAGATGCCGTCGGATCATCTGCTGTCTTTCTGCTGCTGCTGTCATGCTGCCTGTCGATCATTTCAAAGCCTGTACAGCAGCTGTCCTTTTGCCACTTCGTGTCTGTGCTGCTCGCGTTGTGAAGGGGGGGCTGAACACGCGCTAAGGAGTAGCAGTCGGATCATCTGCTGGCTTTCTGCTGCTGGTGAGCTGCGTGTTTTTCTTGTCGCTTGTCGTTGTTTTAAGAGCTGGGAGCAAGTTAAAGTGTCTCTAACGGGACTTCAAATTGTCTTCCGAGAAGATCACATCTTGTCTTCCTAGTCTCCCTCCCAAAGATTTTTTTTTTATAATAGAGAAATATATTCTTGCTTATCCCGCTTCCAGAGAGTGGTGACCTGCTGCATGCTGGTTAGATAAGCAAGTAAGAATTACTTTGTACTCTCTACAGTGCTACTACCACTAATACTACAATTAGCACTACTATTAGGCACATTTTAACTAACATTGTTGGACATTTTTCAATATAAGTATATCTGCCGCCAGTGAAATGCAGATTGACAGTGGTAGAATACATTACAAGCAGGCTAAGAAAGGAAAATATTCCAGTATAATTGCAGGAATGTACAAAGCACTTATACTGAGTAAGCTGATGAATTTCAGAAAGACAGTTACAACTAATTAGTTAAAAACAAAACAATAGAGAAAAAGAACTTGAGCAAAAGACATAAACACTTCTAAGCATTTCCCCCTAACAATGAAAGGATAGACAGTTGAATGGAGTTCTGTCTCAAATATGAAAATATTCCAACCAACAAATCTTTCAAAATGCCAATATTCACATTACTTTTATTTGTTTCCTGAATCAAAGGCCATACTATTTTCTGTGTAACATGTATTATTATTATTATTATTATTATTATTATTATTATTATTATTATTATTATTATTATTCAAGAACTTATAATTCTTGGAACTTTATCAAGTGAGTTTAAATATAGTATATGACTAAAGTTAACATTCTTGAACCAGACTTAGCGTTCTTTCATTGCTTCATCTTTGCTTGTAATGCCACCACAAATTGGCAACTTCTGTTCTGTGGAACATGGTCTACTTCTGTGAATTTTCCGTCTCTTTCTAAAGGACTGCTGTTTCAAATTAGAGAAGCGTATCAAGAATTTTTGCAATTTGATCTGCTGGCCATTAACTGCGTGTTTGGAGTACATTCACTTTTGTGCGTAGCAGCTACATATACAACACATGTGGCTGTTGAAGTGAAGAGTTCCAGCTTTCACCACTTCTGTGCCAAATTTAAATCTTTATTCTGCACATTTCATGGTGCGCTTTCACAATGCAAAAAAAAATTGCAAGGTACATAAAAAGTTTTAATTAAATAATTGCTTTAGGTATTGAGCAGGACATAACACTGAAGAATCAAGGGTCAGAGAAAGGGAACAATGTGCACTAATGCTGCAGAGCAGCACCTGGAAGACATTGCTGTGCATGAGTAAAGAGACAAAAACTTCAAATTCTATCAAATCAGAGTGCTTTATTAAAGCCAAATAAATTGCTGAGGAATGAATACAGGTAGAGTACAAATATATTCAACACACCAACTTCAGTGGAAATGCCTTTCCTGCCACATGTCTGGCTTGAATGTGGGTTGACTTTTTCCTTTTCCTTCATTCAGATTCAATTGCAGATCACCTGCGCTCTCGCAAGTCCCTTTTTTTGGCACACTTCCTCTCTACTGTTTTGCCAGAAATGGAAAACTAGCAGTTTTAGAAAGGGCTTGGAGCAGGTAATTAAATGTAGTTGAAAAACAAAACCAAGTCATAATTGGGAAAATAAATACACTGTCTGGTAACGGTAACGTAAATCAGAAATCGCAGTCACAATTTCAGAGCCAAAAGATCAGTAACAAGGGAAATAACAATAAGTAGTTGCTATCCCCAAAGCTCAGATGCGAAATAGATGCTTGAGCTGACCTTATAACCTGTCAAATAAATGACATCAGAAGTCACGACCTCTGACACCACACCCCTGGCAACCAGGCGTCGCATCCTAACGATGGGAGTCTCAAAATGCCCATGGCATTGATAACAGCACAAAATAATTTTCAACACTTTAAATATATACTGAATTCAAAAAGTAATGCCAAATGTAGATTCCTTGTGCTAAAAAAATATGGGTACAAAAGATTTATACTAAACATATGAAACAAAACATTTATAGTAAAATCACTTCATGACACCTGCCAATTACCAGTTGTTCAGGTCATCTCCAGAGTGAAGCCTCAAGTAATCCTACCATGGAGTGGCCTTTACGTTCCACTGTAGGGACAGTTCTAGGTAGCTTTTGGAGTTGTTTTTGGGCCAGGAATTTCCTATTCAACTCCAAGACGTAGTGTATGGAGAGCCCTGGAGGAACCGCACCACTGATTCTCCTTTAGGGCACCCTGCCATAGCTGTTCTGCTGACTGACTGACAGGAGGTTAATTTGTATTGCCACCAGGGGATCCATGAAATACCAAGTCGTAACAGGGAAATCAGGCCTAAAGATGTCTCTAACTGCTAACCAGACATCAAAGTCCAAATCAAAGCCAAGGGACTAACACCAAAAATCTTAAAAGAAAAGCTCACTATACAAAGTACTTTTCCATTTTGAAACATCTACCAATCCCAGATGATGGAATATAGGAAGTGGCAACCTTTTAAAATGTTGCATCGATGGCCTCACATGTCACCCACTCCAGACAAAGTCTGGTTAACAAAACCAATGATGGCCGTGTACAACACAGGCCCCTTAATGGCACAGCCCATCACAAAATGTGAACCAATTTTAAAGTTCCCAAATAACTTTCTAATGATATCAAAGTGGTGAAAATAGATTCTCCATATCACCAAGCCTTCAAAAGAAGATGAAAGTTACAGAAAGACACAGAGACAGGCCATAAAAAATGTAAAAATGAATGCAAATCATAACAAAAGCCGCTGACGTGAATTGGAAGCAATGACTCCTTCACTAGGCATTTCTGCTCCACCATAATGTCATGGGGTAACCTTAAAAACTACCTGCTTGTCTACCATCTGAAATGCATGGTGGGGTAACCTTAATATGTTGTGGGGTAACCTTAAAAACTACCTGCTTGTCTACCATCTGCAATGCAGGGTTCCCTGCCCCGGGTGACTTTTGTCTGTCCGAACAAAGCTTTCAATTGACATTTCTCTTTCTCGTTATGATTCCTTCATCTACTGTTCAGACTTAACATGGTGCCACATCTGTCTCTGGCAACCCTTTAGAAAACTAAATCGAAGAGTGGATGAATTTGTTCACACTGAGAAGTCTTGTTCCTTCATTTGAATTTTTAGACTTAAGGGATTTCATGTATGAACATTGAGCTCATGCTTTAGATGGTTTCCTCTCAGTAAGGCATCAGGTTATCAGTTGGTTTTCCATGATGTATAGCAGCCTAGACTGAAATTCTGGAATGCTGGTAATCTCAGCTTTGTAATGTAAGCAGTGCTGTGTTGAAGATTATTTTTAAACAAGCAGGTAGCTAAGTTAGTCCAACCAGCTAAAGAACTGCACTATCATGGCGTTCCTAACTGTGAGGTTCTGTGTCAGGTGGAGCCTGTTAGGCTTGTAGGAGTTAAACAGAGAGTTAAGAATAAGAGAAGAGGACTGCATGTCCGCATCTACAGCTATAAGACTGGGAGAGAGTAACCAGACTGTAAAAGTATTCTGAGTGAAAGTTCAGGAATGTTAAATGACTTGGCTTTACAAGTGAAGACTTCACTGCTTCTTCAAGCATGTAATGAAGGCAGAAATAACTAGTTTAGTTTTTCTGGTAATGAGTCTTTATCAGGTTTACTGGCATCCAAGTATCCATAACATTATTCAAGAACGCTCTTTAACAAACTACAAAAATAAGATGGATATTATCAATATAAACATGAGGCACATGGCCATGCCACTGAATCAGATGATCCAAAGGTAGAAAGTCAGTAGAAGTTGAAGAGCAGGTGCAGGGCACACCTTTTGGGACTAATTTGCTCTTCAGGGAAAAACAGTTTATATGACAGAGATGAGATTCAAAAAGATTAGAATATGAAACCAGCAAAAGAAATTAGGAGAAGACTATCTGCAATGGGAAAGACAGCCATTATGCTTATGCTAGGCTTGCCAAAGCTGTAACTTTGATGATGAAATAGCTTAACATTTTTAGAAAAGCAGACTTTTGAAAAAATGCAAAAAATCAGACAATAGTCAGCATTTACAAGACAGGAGAAAACAGACTTGATCATGGCAGGAACCAAACCACACTGAAGAGGGAAATGAGAGTTTCTCTAAGTGAAGAGGCAACTCCAGTTCAGGATAACATGATATGAAGAGGCAGAAGAAATAAAGTCCACACTGCATGTTCAAAAATTTCACAAAGAAAGATGGTAATATTACATAGCTAGAGAATGGACATAAGTGTAACAAAAGATGAAAGACTGAAAGTGGAGATGGCAGAGATCAAAACATTTTGACAGAGTGCAGAAAAAAGTGCAGCAACAATCATATAACTTTAACTTTAAGCAAATTGGACAAATAATGACGGGATAAAGCAGAGTGTGAGGATCTTGTTCTTTTAATAATGTTACAGGTGTTTCACTCTGACATCAAGGTTACCTTATATCATTTTAGTAAAGAAGCACTCTTTGACAAAATAATGGTTATATTCAATGTTAGCAGTCCAGTTTCCATGAAAGATGTTAGAGAAAATTGGTCATATGTGGGTTCTCAAAAGATATGAGTACAAAATAAAAGGTAAAGTACCACTTCCAGTTAACAGAACTAGCCCAAAAGTTGATAGAAATCTATTTTTTTCTACCTAATACTTGTATGCAAAATTCTGTTGACCTAAGTGAAAGCGTACTCGAGTTATCTTGTTCACACACACACACACACACACACGCGCGCGCACGCACACACATACTCACACGCACACAGACATAATTCTAAAAATGGTATTTTCGGACTCAGGGAGGTCTAAAACGTTGAGATTCATCAAAATCTCGAAGTGGAATTTTTGGAGGATTCCAATACTTTCCCTATGCTTCGTATATGAGGAAGTCAGGGAGGTTTAAAATGTCGAGATTCATTAAAATCTCGACATTAAATCTTTCAACGATTACCATACTTTCTCTATACTTCATATACGTGAAAGTAAAAATTTTAAAATCAAAATAGATTGGTTATGCAAGAGTTTACAAAATTTCCCATTAAAGGTTGGTCCACACTTTGCACTCAGGACTGCTTAGCTGGGCAACAGTTTCCAGTAACCTTAAACTGGATAAACTGGTTTCAAAATGGAAGAATGGAGTGAGGAGAGTACCCATTATGTCTGTGTTCTGCAGGGGGCTCACCTGTGGCCACAGTTAGTAACCATAGTCCCCCCTCTACATTTACACTTGTGAAAGAAGATAACGTTCAGTCACTAAATAAAAGTGTGACTTCACTGCTTGGTTATCTTTTTAAAAACAAGAAGCTTTTTGGAAAGCAACAAATCATTATCAGTGCAAGAGTCTCTGGTCTTCTTTAGTGAAGACTGAATCATGACTATTCACCTGACATCAGGTGGCTTGTTTCTGTATATGTCCTAACGGATGGTTGGCAGGAGGTTGCACATCTAATCAGAAAAATAAGGACATTTTTATTTTTGAAGTTAGCCCAAGTTAAAATGTCCGAATACCTTAATACTAAACGTTGATTATGAACCAGATAAATGAAAACTGATACCCAAGGCCCAAAATAAAAAGAAGCCTTTCGGCCTACATAGGCCCAAAAATAACCCTGTAGCTTTTGCAGGCTAATGTGGCGTAGAGGTGGTCCAACAGCTGAAACTTTGGGAGGACCCCCACCCCCTTAGTTTCAACATGAAGAGGAGAAGGTGCATAACATGTGGAATTGATATATATACAGTACATAAGTAATATAAGACTTCATAAAATTAATAGACAGACCAATATTCACAGAGAAATGTACAAACAAGTAAACAAATATATAATCAATAACACAAATTGCAAAATAGTATTTAAAAGATAACAAAAAGATCAAATAAAAAGAAAACACACTTGAACTAGAGATGAGGACCTGTCTGTTGCATAACAGTTTCAGGCTGGAAGCTTCTAGCCTGGATTGTTGCATTTGTCAGTGACATTGCATCTTATTTTCACTCTCTCTTCTGTTGTTCATCCTTGACGATGCTTCTTGTTCCATATCTTGTATGCAATTTAAATCAGTGTCTTTTTGTTTCACATAGTCTTTAGGCACAATGTGTGCTTATATGGTGCCAGATGATGCATGAAAAAGTAGACTGCAAATTATGAAGTGTACACTGATATGACCTTCATGACACACCCGTCTGCTGTGACAATTAGTGCCTTGACATTATTTAGACTTTGTTTGGTCCGATACATAGTTCTGGATGGAAGAATTGCTTTGTTTCGGTTCATTGCTCACAGAACCAGTACTCCATCTCTTTATCACCAAACCACAGGAGCACACCCAATGGGAGATTATTTCATATATCCCTCATGTAGGGGACTGTATGAACATAGAGCTTCCACAACCGAAATACGCAATTCCAATAAATGTGAGATGTTTCCAATCCAACATCAAGTCAAGTCAAGTTGGGGAGCATGCATTGGTACAGTGCGTTGCTTCACCGACTACACGATGAAACAACTCGGGATCCCGGTTTGCAACCCCCCCCCCCCGGCAGACATGCTTTGCAGTCCCACCCCTCCGGAAATGACCCCTCTATCTGCCGCAGCCAGGTGTTACGTGGGCAACCCCTTGGCCTGGTCCAGTTCAAACCTCCGGAAATGACCCTCTATCTGCCGCAGCCAGATGTTACGTGGGCGACCCCTTGGCCTGGTCTAGCCACTCGGGTCCTCAACAATGAGGATCTTACGAGCCGGATCACCCTGGGAAATCCACCACATGGCCGTAGTGCTGTATCTGACGCTCCTTCACGATGCAGGTAATGTGCCTCACTCGGGACTCCATGAGCAACTGCTCATTTGACACAAAGTCAAACCAATGGTACCCAAGGATTTTCCGGAGAAACATAGTACGAAGGGCGGCACAGTGGCGCAGTGGGTAGCACTGCTGCCTCGCAGTTAGGAGACCTGGGTTCGTTTCCCAGGTCCTCCCTGCGTGGAGTTTGCATGTTCTCCCCGTGTCTGCGTGGGTTTCCTCCGGGTGCTCCGGTTTCCTCCCACAGTCCAAAGACATGCAGGTTAGGTGTATTGGCGATTCCAAATTGTCCCTAGTGTGTGGGTGTGTGCGTGTGTGTGTGTGTGTGTGTGTGCAAGCCCTGCGGTGGGCTGACACCCTGCCCGGGGTTTGTTTCCTGCCTTGCGCCCTGTGTTGGCTAGGATTGGCTCCAGCAGACCCCCATGACCCTGTAGTTAGGATATAGCGGGTTGGATAATGGATGGATGGATATAGTACAAAAGGAGTCCAGTCTTTGTCTCAGGTCACTGGATAGCACCCATGTCTCGCATCCATATAGCAAGACAGGAAGCACCAGGACTCTAAAGACCTGGACCTTCATCCTTTTGCATAGATATCCAATCCAGAACGCTCAAAAATAGCTAAAGTAACACAACTAAGCTAAATATTCTATGCAGAGTGACTTCCCAGTAGCTTTACCTGACTATGTTTGATGCTTATAAAGCCCTTACAGTGTGCGGAGCTACGTTTATGTGCATGAGTTAGGTACTTTTATGTGTGTATGTATATTTACTGTATATGTGCATTTAATCCATAATAAAACCTGCTCATTTGACAATAAAGTCACCCTTCACACAGTGCTTGAAGTGGGCCAGTACTCACCAGAATGCATTATCGGCACCTCTTCCAATATCAACATGGAGAACCAGCACTGCTTCTTAGTCTACTTGTGAGCACCAGCACCTCTTCATAAATATTCATGGCTGAAAATACTTTGAATGAATATCATTGTATCACAACAATCTATGTTTCACCATAACAGCACCTTTTTTTTTTGGCATACCAGTGAGTCTTGGCCGTTCTTCAGAAATCTTATCAGGGGAAAACACTTCAATCGAGTGTCATTATATCACAAGAGGCAGTAATGTAAGTATCACCATGCCAGCTCATTTTCTTAGCATACCAGTGAGTCCCGGCACCACTTCTTAGTCTACCCATGAGTATCAGCACCTCTTCAGAAATATTCACACTTCGATTGCAATGTATCATATTTGTTATTTAAAAATGAGTTCATCAAGAACAAGGGGCCACCGTTGGAAACTTGTTAAGGGTAAATTTTGCACAAACATTAGGTGGTTATTCTTTACACAGAGAACCACAAGACACATGGAAGAAGCTACCAAGTAGCATAGCAGACAGTAAGACTTTAGGGACTTTCAAAACTAGACATTGTTTTTTTAGTAGAGTTAAGTGGATAGGAATGGCAAGGTTTGTTGGGCAGAATGGCCTGTTCTCATCTAGATTGCTCAGATGATGTAAGTATCAACGTACCATTTCATTTTTTAGCATACCAGAAATTAATTTCATATTCAGAAATATTCATTTCACATAGCATTACACTAACACTTGATAGGTACTACCATAAACAGAGTACCACCAGCAATTTGGTTCAACTGCAAGCACTGCCTATCACTTGCCTGATCATCTGGTCATTGTGACATGTCAGCTGGGTTAATGTTTAGCCTTGCAAGTGATCACCATGTTAGCTAAGATTCACATATTTGATTTTTTATTATGTACGTTGAGAAGAGCATTTTGAAGTCTTGTTAGAGTCAGCATTACCATGAAATGGAAGTTTGAAAAGTCTAAAGCTCTGTGTGGTTGTTTTTTTTAGTGTTAAATTGAACAAGGGTTTAAGTACAGAAACCACCAATGAGTTCTGTTTATGCGTACTCTAGTGACAAGCTGCTCGTTTTTGATGCAGCGAGATATCAGCAAGTTCACACCTTCTTGATGAATATAGTGCATCTATTTAACACCTAAACCACAGAATAGAAGTGCCAGTATCACCCTTACCACTTGTTGCTAACTGAACTGTATGCTTCTAATTTTTATAAAACTATTTAACACTCTACAATCACATTTAAAAACTGTTTAACACTACATTTCTGTTGTAAATGGTGCACAGAGAAGATAAAGGATATAAATATCCTGACAACTAAGAAAAGTATAAACCATGAGATACAAAAAAAAAGAGTCAGTTTGATGCTCACTATTTAATCAAGTAACAAGTGTGACCATTGAATGAGTGGTTTTGATGGTTTATTGGAAAATGGTTCCATTTCTTAGTTAAACGAGGACGCTGTGGCTTATGACAGAAACACTTTCTTGTTCTAGCCATTCACCATGGTCGACCCAATCAAGCTGCAAGACATGGATAGAGTTAATGTGAGGGTCGACTAGAGGAGGTACTATAGCCTCCTAGGCTCCAAATCACAGGTCCAGGTGTTTTACGTACTGACCCTGTCAGAAATCAAGCAAAGTGACACCCTTTATTGGCTTTGCAAGCTTTTGAGGCAGCTAAGGCCCCTGATAAAGAGAATGTCAACTAAAACAATTGTCAACATCATTTAACGTAAATCAGTTCAACTCATAAGCATCAGAATGTCTGCTTAGTCTCATGACACAGGCACAAAAGACTGCAATACAAATTCTTGAGCCATTTACTCACTATCACTTCTCAGCTCCTGGGATCTGGTTTTAAAATATCTCGTTCACCATGAACCATGCACCTTGCATTTTGGTTTATTCCTACATTCCCAAGACTTACTTTTTAGGCTAATTAGCGATTTGAAATGGGTATGCTTTTCGAGTGAACATGGGTATGTTTTTGTACCCTGAAATATACCACCAACATATGGTGACTGCTTTTTGTCATCCTAGTGATGCTGCCTTTTGATAGGCGCTGATTTCCATGATGTGAATATGAAAAATGGATGGACGGATATAAGAACGGAATTGTAAGATCTGTAGATGCCTTACAGTAAACATGCAAGTAAACGTGTCATGGTTGCCACTTATGGGAAGGTGTTGAAACAAAAACAAAGTGACGTTGAAGCTAGCAAGTGTGCTGTAAAAAGATCTGATTGATTTATAAGATTAACCAAGACAGTTGGGCCTGAAGGAAACAGAGGTTCAGCAAAGCAAACCTTTGGCCTCAGCTCAGAGTTATGTGCTTAGACAAACGTTAGCTTTCAGCAAGCGATATTTTCTCAATTAGGCACATCTCCAAAGTATGTTTTGAAGTGGTTTCCCTTCGGGCTCAGCCTTTTATAAGCTGTCTAACTTAAATGATAAGATGAAGTCGATTCCTACTTTAAGGTACCAATCTGACAAGAAAGATTTCCTCAGGACTGGCTGCTCCTCTTGCAGCTGCATGTGTGGAAACACTCCCTCCAATTTTATTAGCTCTGTAATCCTCACTGCTCACCTGCATTAACCTCAAATGTGTCTGCATGTGGAATGACTTATCCAAGGACTAAATCCTCTACAATTCCTGCTAATACATCCATCCACCTTTTGTATTACAGGGTTGTACTGGCTGGCAGTGACTAGAAAAATTTAGCAAGTAATCCTGGAGGGGATGTCAGTCCATCATAAGGCAGGCGCATTTACGCATAAACTTTTCACTCAGGCTCCAAATAAGGAAACTGTGCAAGGAAACCCCCATAAACCCTTAGAAAGTAAAAAAGGCTGGAATTCAGATTTGAAGCCAAGTTATGGGGCCCATCCCTTTGATAATAACACAGAGTTCTCAAATCTTCAGGCTAAATGGGTCAGAGAGGGGAGAACTGCTGGAAACAGGCCTGACCAGGACACCAATCTATCACAAAGCCCATTCACACTCACCCTCTAACTCCCACCGGACCGATTTGGAAATACGCATTAAACCTGGGAACCCATGTAGACATGAGGAGAACATGACTCCACATTGAAAATGACTGGGTGCCCCCATAGCATCCCTAAAGGAATACTTCTTCTTCTTCTTCTTCTTCTTCTTCTTCTTCTTCTTCTTCTTCTTCTTCTTCTTCTTCTTCTTCTTCTTCTTCTTCTTTCAGCTGCTCCCGTTTAGGGGTTGCCACAGCAGATCATCTTCTTCCATATCTTTCTGTTCTCTGCATCTTGTTCTGTTATATCCATCACCTGCATGTCCTCTCTCACCACATCCATAAACCTCCTTTTAGGCCTTCCTCTTTTACTCTTCTCTGGCAGCTCTATCCTTAGCATCCTTCTCCCAATATACTTCCCCAAAGGAATATGCAGAAGTAAAAAAATAAGCTTCTCTGGCAATATAAAACAAGTATGAAAATATACTATTGGTGTTACATTCTGGTGCGTTTGGAGACTTGGTAAGCTGGTTTGAAAGTTGGAGCGTTTCAAAAATGTTTTTGTCACTTCATGAAAAAGTTTGCTATCACGTTTTTTATGACATGTTTTTGTAGCAGTGAGTTATATTCAGGAAAAACAGTGATCAGTAATTCTCGGTGGAGGTCTTCGAAGAAAGGTGGTGCATGTGCCTCTTTGAGACACAGAACCCTCTGCCATCCAATGTCTCTGTGGTTCTTTTCATGACAAACCTGCTTTGTGCCCAATTGGACCTAAAGCCCAATGATGAGTTGGAGTAATTCTGAACCTCCAATTCTTTGCTCATGTATGTCACTTTTTGTTGTGCTGCTTTTCCTGTCAGTAGCGCACACTACTGTGCTTTTTCTCTCAGCCATGGTGTACATCCACACCACTTGCTTTCCATGAGGTGTGAAGCTGACTTTCTGCCTGCTGTGTGAGGACGACCCAAAGTCAAATTCTGTGAATGGGATAGCTATACATCCAATTCATGGGTTGCGTTATGCTTATCACAGCAGTAATTGTCAATTGAGACCTGAACTTTTCTTGCCAGTGGCAGAATTTTGTGGGTGAGGTAGTCAGCACATCCAATTTGTGGTTCATGTCATGCAAATCACCACATTAGCTGTCAACTGAGACCAAGCTCAAGACTGGAGACCCAGAGAGTTGCTGCATGAAAGAAAGACAACCCCTGGAATTTTATATATAAAGATGTTTGGCTGCCGGAACAAAAGACAGCCAGATTAAAATTTTTGGGCCCCAACCAAGTCGTCCCAATATCAGTGGAAAAATAAACAAAAGTAACGCTCATGTTAGGGTGAAATGCCCAGGGTTTTGGGCCAAAAACAGAAAGAGAACTTCTTGGGTCACTTTTAATGGGAGCTCCGTCCAGCAGTTCGTCCATCTAGCAAATAACACCTTATTCTTGGAATCCAGCATTCTTATGGATGTGGGACCAGAAGGGGTGGAGTCAGGTGCCCTCACTGGGAAAGTTTCTCATTGCTGTGGGGAGAGAAGGAGAAGACAATGTTAGCAATAGCACCCCCTCTTGTCCTAGAGGGTTATTACATACCTCGAGAGAGCCCATAAGGAGATCTTCTGACTGCATGTGGGACAATGTAATAGTAGTGTGTATAAAATGTGTTTGTTTTTCTTTCTGTTACAGATAAATACATACCATTACTTTCAAACATAAGCTGCAGTAAAACAAAATTACAAGATTTAACATACTGTTCAATCAAAACTATAAATGATTCCATATTTCAGTTAAAAAGGACAATTAGTCAATGAGTTAACAATGTAATATAGGAAACTAGGGGGCTCCGCCCCCTGCTCGCTTTGCTCGCCAACCCCTGTGTTTGGTTTTACCGGATATACAACACAATTTATTTTTTGTATAGCCCAAAATCACACAAGAAGTGCCGCAATGGGCCTTTAACAGGCCCTGCCTCTTGACAGGCCCCCAGCCTTGACCCTCTAAGAAGACCAGAAAAAAACTCCCAAAAAAAACCCTTGTAGGGAAAAAATGGAAGAAACCTAGGGAAAGGCAGTCAAAGAGAGACCCCTTTCCAGGTAGGTTGGGCGTGCAGTGGGTGTCCAAAAGAAGGGGGTGAATACAATACAGTACAATACATAAAACAGAATAAATCTTCAATACAGTATAATTTCACATTAGATGATATCACATAATATGATTTGGATTTGTTTTAAGTCCTGGAGACCTCATTCATCAAGCTGCCTCCCCCGTTTTGCCATTCCACATCTGAAATAGCGCTAATCTGATGAAAGGACCCCTCATTCCCACGTCCCATTCATCAGGATGACTTTACCTTAGGCAGACAATCTACAATTTAAAGAGATTGTTATTTTCTTGTAAATTATTACATATGCATTATTTCACTTTACTTTAAAAACTTTTGTAAAAACAATACTTGTTTCTTTATTTCCTGCCCCACGTGAGGTTCCATCTCTTTCTTCCCAGACGTATAATACTGCTCGTGTTGTGAAGGGTGTTGCAGCTGAACGTTGCTATGGATATGCCTTTGGATCATTTGCTGTCTTTTTGCTGCTTGCTAGCTGCCTCTTCCTGCCTGTCGCATGTCGTTGTTTTAAGAGCTCGGAGCACATGATGCTTGCCTGCCAAAAGCAATCCAACAACTGCTAGCTTAGAGGTCTGTTGACTTGTTTTAAATGATGGCTCACTGCCTGGTCTCTTGTGATGCTGTAAAAGCAATACCTGTCTTTTATTACTGGCCCCGGGCATGGTTGAATTCTTTCTTGCAGGATGTATAACGCTGCTCGCGTTCGGTTGGGGTAGCCGCTGTCGCGCTGCCTTTCGATCTTTTTAAAGCCTGTACAGCCACAGTCCATTTTGCTACGGCCCTGGGACAATCTCTTGGCACCAAGTCTCATGTTTACGGTCCCCGCAAGACGCACCGTGGCAAGTCTCCTTGGTCTCGCGGGTCTTTAAAATGTCTTTCGAGATTATCACGTATCATAGCCTTGCATATGCTTTCCATTCCAGGATTTTCTTTTATACATAGAGATAAATGTGAATTTTTCACCATCTAGTCTAAGCTCATCTGAAATAAACCCCAATCACTGCTGTATGAGGATTTGCAGTGATCATAAATCCCACATTATCTAATAGATAAGAAAAACTTGCTCCCCACTTTTAATACCATTTTACAATATTACAGTATTTGGCTGAAGTTGGTTTCATAAACAGCAGATTTTTAGCTTATAGTGATGAATAGATCCATGTGTTTTTATTAGTAGCTAGATGTGAAGAATCTGGAGGCGAATTAATACTTACTTATTCAGGGAGATTCACTCGAAAGAGGCCCCGAATATTCTGTTGAAACTCTTGTTAGGATTTAACAACCTGAACCAAAAAAATATGCTATATACCTTGAAGTATGTTTAATCGATTTGCATTACATGCGATGCCGGAAGTAGTTTCCGTTTTCAGCCAGACACATTTCAACGCGGCACTCCATGTTCCTGAACTTATCGGCAAGCATCTCAGCAGGAATAGCAGCAATTTCACATTGGATTGTTTTCCTTTAAATCTTCCACAGTGCAAGGCTTGTTTCCGATAGACTTTTCCTTTGAGCATACCTCAAAGGAAGAAGTCTCGTGGTATCAGATCTGGCGACCATGGTGGCCAAAGCCTCTGTGAAATTACCCTGATGCCAAAGAAGGACTCAATATCAGGAGTTGCAAATGGAGGTTAAACGTCACGACAGCTGGTCCGGCACTTACCTCATCGCTCTGACGGAGGGGCATCTCGGTTTGTTTGAAGCTCCATATACTGAGGAGTACATTACATGTTGTTTCGTTTCAGATTTTCTTTGTCCTAACAAGAGTTATTACAGAATATTCGGGGCTTCTTTTAAGTGAATCTCCCTGTATATATATATATATATTTTTTTTCTTCTTAATGTTAAATTCTTAAAAATTGCCTTATGGAGATTTAAAAATCTGTGCTAAACTCTCACACAAAAATTGTTGGCTGCATCCTTACACAATTGATCACTAGTTCTTAAACATTTTGGGTTGCTTGTTGCCTGAATTTGGGGTGTGGCAGAGTCTTAAATCACAATAGTACTCAATGGGAAAGGGATACGTACAATTTGCGGAGTTTCTTCTGATGGCTTAATTTTGCCAGCTTAAACAAATGCCATTGCTCCGCTACAACTCATGTTTTCATTTCCCAAAGAGGGACCCAAACATACCCATCCTGGGATGCAGATCTCCATTTGTTCTCTCTTCCAGGAGAATGATTCATGCGATTCTGCATGGGAAAACCCAGTTTCCCAGTTCTCAAACACACAGAAAAAGGCAAAATTGGATCAAGAGAAAAACTAAGTTTAAGAACCACTGCAATGCATTGTTCATCTTTGTGGACAAGTTATAGTGTCAGAGAAATTACTGGGTCATAATAATCATTAGATGAGCAGCCGTGAGGTTGTTTTAGTGTAACAGAAATACTGAGTATACTTTTACTCACAGTAGTCACATTTTTATTACCTATTATTACATATTTTTTTTTACTGATAGGAGGATGTAGTCATTTACCCCACTTTGATTTCAAGAGCAGCTGTGGACTAAGAATTCACACAAGAAGATAATGCGCAGCCGCAGAGGACAAGCGTGGGAAGGGACAGAGGCAGAAGCCAGATTTGTAGCATATAACGAGACCTACTTTTTCATTTAGGTACAGTTAAGAAACATCACTTACTTTGTATGAGACTCATAAATAAACAATACCATTACAACTGTATTGAGCAGAATATTATTATAATCAAACTGAATAAATAAATACACATAACAGTGTACCTTCCTTTATGGTAATAGTCAGTCACACAACCCCGCCCTCCATTTTGACCCCGCCCCAGCCCATTTCCTGCATTAGTCTGTATTTGCTTTACCATACAGATGCTGCAGGCTTACAGTCGGAAGCGGCTATCGAATCAGTAAAATGGAAAGTTTCTCCATTTGCAAATTCATGTGTGCTTTTCAGAAGGAAATGTTGAAATGTCAAAAATGTGTACAGTGTTCTGTATTCTAGATATCACAACATAAATTGAACTGTCCTTACAAATTTCCTTGAAGAAGAGGTGTGCCAGGTGTCAACAAAATTGGTCCACTTGGAGCCAAACTGTTTCATGCGGATAGACAGAGATGACTACTGCAGTAGGTGTTTTTCACATTAAATGCAAGGACGCCTAAAAACTAAACCATATCATAAGATACTATCTATGAATTCTTTTGACTTTATAATTCAGTGTTGCATCTAGTATTGTTCAGTTAAATCCAAGTGTGTTATGGGCTTTATTTCTTTAAAGATTTGGTGTGAATTATAAATAAGTGGTTTCATCTTGGGTTGGGATCTGTAATGCAATGCTGAGTCAAAAAGAGAATCGAATCTAATTCATGCAGTTCCACAAAATACAAAAAACAAAACTGAATGGCTGTGTGAATTTGTCATAAAATTTACACAGCACTTCTCACATGCTGCCAGTTTTAGATAAAACACAGTATGTTGTGTTTCAGGATTGTTAGGACTTGTTATTTAAGTTTTATATTAATTTAGAATTTTTTCAATATACTGTCAGCACTATCCATCCACTTCACATGCTATGGGTTTGCAGTATCCATAGTCTTTCACAGCAGTGGCAGTCTCTTACAATGCATGCTTGAGCATACACGGCCAACTTAAAGTCTCGCATTAACTTAACATGCACACATTTTTGAGATGTGGAAGGAAAAGCAGAGTACCTGGAGAAAAAGCCACCACACGGGCCCAGAGACAATATTTGAGCTCCACACAGAATGGCAAGGCTGGGCTTTGACCTGGGTCTATGGAGCTCAGAGAGCACAACACAAGCCGTGGAGTTTAAATGCCCTTCTCAATTTATACATCCATTCATTTAGAGTCTGATAAGCTTAGATGGTGGGAATTCAACTTTAGACCTTGCACCTGCATGAGCAACATTTTACACAATGAACAGACTGCTCTTTATTATCGCTGACGCAATTGTTTAAAACAATTACAAGCAACTTGTTTATGACTTAAAAGGAAGGTACCTCTCTGTTGTTTATGTTTGAGTTTGCAACTGAAATTCATAACCATTAGTCACCATGGCGAATCATTCTGTTGAGAGCTGGAATAACCAGTCTGCTGTGCACCGTCCAAGTCACACTTGAATCCCTTCCAACTGCTCGTGACAGCATGAAAACAGCTGAGGTAGCAACTAATGCAGCTGTGTGCTGTTTTTCTCAAGTTTGTGAGCAGTTACAATGAGTCTCTGAATACTCTTTCCTAAATCTTGGAGATAAAGAATTCCCTTATTGTAGGTTAAAATACATTAAGGAGTGATCAGAAACGTCTGAAGATGAACCTGATGCTTATTTTGTAAGTGGCCAAGGTGTAGGTCCATTTTAAGTTTCAGAGGAAACCTACCCCTGACGTCAGTTAGAGTAAATGGGGCCCTGCTTGGTGAGGCAAGCACAGAAGTTGTCCCATTAGAGATTCTCCAGGCAAACCAGGAAATACATAAATACTGTTATCTCGTACCAGCAGAACTCCACATGCCACAGAGAAACCAGCAAAAAAAAATGTTTCAAAATGTTCTTGACTTCTAAAGTTAAAGGCAGGACTTAAAGGCAGCAGTGCTTCGTGGCGAACAAGTCATACAGAATTTTTAGTGTTGACGAAATGGACATCCATCATATAATTTCAGAGGGCAAAGCCAATTTTGAGAAGACCTGTTGGATACCTAAGCATTTTTACCTTTACATATCCATTGCTTGGGCTTTCTTCTTGCACAAGGGTTTGTTTTGTGGACATTAGTTTTGATTCACTAGAGCTATTTTTCAGTCCATGTATTCTGATCTGGAAAGATCACTAGGAGGCGCTAGTGTTAAGCTGCCCTCTATGTGGAGTTTTATGTTCTTTTTGTTCCTCCCGCAGTTCATCAACATGTTACAGTATCACATAAACTAATAACTCTAAAGCAGTATGAATGAGAGTGGTTGTCTATGGTGTAGAGCAGGGTCCCCAACTCTGGTCCTCGAGGGCCCCAGTGGCTCCAGGTTTAATTAGTGACCTGTTTATGCTGCTAATTAACTTCTTTTTATTTAATTTTAATTGACTTGTCTTTTAAGATTTGTTCCCCTGAATTTCTTCATCATTCCTTTGAATTGCTTCATTTCTTTCCTTAAATGGCTCCCAAACAGAAATGAAATGTGAAGTGAGTGAGCCAATAGAAGACCAAGTCAGGGCCTCAAACTCCAAACAATTTTACTCCAACCAGTTGTTTATTGAGGTGCTGATTCTTGTCATTAATTAAACTTGTTCTTTAATTCCATAGCTTGTTGCTGCTCTCATTATGCAATAGCAGACATTTCTGAAATTGTTGATTTTCTCTTTTCTTTTTTTTTTAAATTTTATTTATTAATTTTATTGTAATCATTCCATACAAATAGATCAGATTTTCTCTTTTCTAAGAGCTCTGTTAAAATGTACTGGAGACCTGAGCAGATCAACGGTCCTGAGACCTTCATCTTTCTTTATTTTCAGATGTTGTATGATTGGCAATGTTGGTCATGTTTTGCTGGTCATGTTTTGGCTCATTTTGTATCTCATTATTGTTTGGCAGATAATTAAGGAAAAAGAAACAATTAAGGGACCTGAGTCTTCAAGAGCAAGTCAGATAAAATGAATTCAAAAGAAGTTAATTAGCAGAAAAAAACAGGTTACTAATTAAGAAAAGGGTTAGAATGAAAACCTGCAACCACTGGGACCATCGAGGACCGGAGTTGGGGACCCCTGCTCTAGAGCTTGTTTCTGCCTTTTACCTATTGCTACCTGGAAAGACTCTGTCTTCCTGACATCCCTGGGTATCAAAACAAATGCATGTACAATATAGTACAATAAATAACATCTGTCTAGATCTATAGATGTAGTCTAGTAGTTCAGAACAGGAGTTACGCAGTAAGAGGACCTGTAACACGTGCACTAACAGTGATCGCGCTGTGAAAGGAGGGGAAGTCTAAAGATGGTGCTGAGCATGTGGCACAGAAGGCGTCTGACACCTGTCAGACAGGTGTTCAGGATCAGTTTATTTAGAACCGGTGGGACAGCTACAGTAGGTGTTTGTTTTTTCAGTTTATTCTGAGACTTTGTACCTTTTTGTATCTGTTTGTCTATTCCCCTTCCCTATATTATTTGTTTTGTAATAAACATACATTTTCTTGTACTCTTTGGCATTATTTTGGCCTTGAGGACTGCTCAAGGGCCCCTCCCTGTGCCCACCTGTATTTTAGTATATATTGTTGGGTCTCATTTAATCAAAGCAGTCCAACAAAAAAACCCACACCTCTTATCATCACTGGAAACAGCCTCGCAGGCAAAACAACATGGCTCTTTTCTGCAGAATAAGGGGTCGATCACTGGAGTTCTGTCTGGAGGGGTCGTTCTGAGTGCAAAAGGCCCCTCCTTCTCATATCACATGAACCAGAAGGGGCCGGGGCTAAGTGTTCTCACTGGATGGTTTCTCTGTGATGCGGGGAGAGCAGAAGAAGAGAATGTTAGGGACAGTATCCCCTCTCACCCTGGTGGGTTATCATACACCTTGATTGACCCTTGAAGAGATCCTCTGACTCACATGCGTGGCATTATATATACAGTACACATGTATAGTATCGTCACAGGGGTCCTGTTTCACCCACTCACAAGCACAAGCTGCAGTGTAGACTGAAGACATTCTTTTGAGACAATAAGATCACCTAAACAATGGCATACAGTATATAAAAGATAATAATTCATAAAAAGTCAAAGTCCTTCACAGCTGCTGTAATCTTGCCCAACTGAGCTTCCTTATCTCATTGTACTCAGAACTACAGTATCTCCCATTTTTCTTTGTCTGCTTAACATTTGAGGTTTGGTAAAGAAACATTATAGAGTAGAACACTGTAATATTTTTTATGACAAAATATAGAAACATTTATAAAAAGTATACTTTTTTGACATTTTCTGCATCTTGTAGGTATAACAATCTATTTAATGGTGGCAATATTTATCTCTGTTACAATGACAAAACAGTGCATTTTATTTGTACATCCATGACAAATTGCACTCCAAACATTGGTACTGCTGCAGAGATTCTCATACCAAATGTTCCATCCATTCTAAGTTAAGTTTTTGGGTTAATATTTTTTACTACAATGCTCTCCACTCTGACCCTGGCATTGCTGAGACTGCTCTCATTAATTTGAGTCCTACCTCTTGGGCAGCTTCTGCTGTGAGTCCTGATGAGGAGAGATGTCATGGATGCATCAGGCAAGCATGGAGGTGTCCCAGGGGTCATTGCTGGGTCCTCTCGTCTTCCCTCTGTAACACCACCTCTCTTAAGGCCCAGTCACCCAATCCCATGGTTTCTCACAGCACTGCTATGCTGATTAAACTCAGCTGTACCTGTCATTCCCTCCAGTGGACCACATGATCCGCTACAGTCTTGGAATGTCTCATTGTTATCTCAGTCTGGGTATAGGGTCACCATCTCAAGATCAACCTGACAAAGACAAGTCTTCTTTTCATCACAACCTATTCAACACTCTGTCTCTGTTCAGCTCTGCTTATTACTGCTATCACCAGGTCAGTACACAACCTTAGATTGGTGATCAATGCCCAGATACTCTTAACTAACCATGCTACAACTGTCTCTTATTCTTGCAGACTCAGTTTGCAAGAACAGGCCATACCTGATAGAGTATGCAGCACAACTGATGGTCCAGGCTTTGGTCTTGTCACATCTGGACTACTGACAGTAGAATGTGCATGTGCTACTCAGCTGCTGCAGATGATTCAAAATGCAGCGGCAAGTCTTGTGTTCAACTAGCAAGGATAGGCAAATGTCATTCCTGTTTTCAAGTTGCTACTCTGTTTCCCTGTAACAACGTGAACTAAGTTCAGATCCTTTATGCTTGCCTCCAGAGTAGTCAGTGGGTTATCACCTTCGTATATGGAAACAGTCATGAAGTCCTCTGCTTCTCCTTCTTGCCTGCTTATAGTTAATAGCATCAGGTGATGCCACCTATGCATGGCATCAAATCTCAATCCAGAATGTTGTCACGTGTAGCTCAGAGCTGGTGGAACGAACTGCCCAACACCATCCAAACTACTGACACTCTGACTGTGCTTAAGAAGGATTTGTTGACTCTCTTGTTCTGTAAATCCCTGCCAAAATGAACATGGCTTTGATAGGTTCTTGTAACTAAAGATAGATTAACTCATTTTGTATCCTGTTTGGTTTAATGCTCCTAATGCATGTGTTAAGTTTCCACAGCTTGCCCCCTCCTCTAGCCCTCAATTCCGCTTTGTGCCTTTCTGGTCTGTGGGCAAAAGACATGAAGTCAGTGGTCATCTGTATTTTATATGTGTCGAGCATAAAGAGTTTATTTCACAAAAGGAGCAACTGAAAATACAAAATGTTGCATTGTAATGACCTTTAAGTATTCTCCCCTCATTATATTTTTTTATTTGGCAAATGCTCTCATTAACTGGAACTTAAAAATTCAGCTACTAAGCAAAAAACAATACATAGTAAAATTTTAAAACAAATCCATAAATCACAAGAAGCTTAGATTATAGTTAAAAAAAAACAGCTTGTGGAAGGTCGATTAAGTGTGCAGAGCAGCACAGTTTCATAAATAAGGTTCTAACATACTGGATTAAGCTAAAGAGGATGCTTTTCCCTTTTACAAAAGGAGAAAAAATATAACACATGTAATAACACATGATAACAATAAAATATGATCAAACTGCTGATTGTGGTTAATAAAGAAGTATTATAGCCTAGTGTGTCTAGAGTAACACGATGGCGTGTGGAGGTTAAGAAGAAATCAAGTATCAGAATTTGCGTTTGAAATAAGATTTTTTCATATAGATTCAAATTACCTTATATACTCGCGATTAAGTTCTTCCGTGGATAATTCGAGGCTTGATTTTACTGTATAATTTTCGGTATTTTATAGGGTCGGTAGAATAAGTCAAGTGTGGAAAACTCACGTCATTGGTCCAAGAGATTATGATTATGAGCACGCTGCCTTTTTTTTCTATGTATTGTGCCTATGTGACCACACGGTAATACTATTCCGAAGCGATGGTTTCAGTATGTTGTGTTTTTTGTATCTCACACCCTCATACACCTTTATCGTAAGAGCATCCCTTATCTACAGTGGAGCGTTCGATAAGAAGAAAATATGAAGCTAGTTTTAAATTAAAAGCCGTTGAAGTGGCGAAAGAAATTGGTAACTGCGCTGCTGCAACAAAAATTTGATGTATCGGTGATTGGTGCAAGATTGGAGGAAGCAAGAAGATGTAAAAAAAAAAAAGTAAGCGTCGTATTTTTCAATGGGCATATTAGTCCGGGTCTGATTTTATGACCGAATTTTTGGGTTTCAAGACTCGACTTATGCGCAGGTATATGCAGTATGTTCAAATAATAATAATAATAATAATAATAATAATTCATTACATTTATATACCGCTTTTCTCAGTACTCAAAGCGCTATCCACACAGAGAGGAACCGGGAAGCGAACCCACAATCTTCCACAGTCTCCTTACTGCAAAGCAGCGTTCTGACAGCCCTACTGTGTACTGACTGTACAGGAAATGAAGCGGTCAAACTTGAGTAAAGAATTCAAAAATGAATTGTAGTCAATAACCAAATCAAATTTTGGAACTGGGAAATCAGTAAACAACAAACCCAAGCAAAAACCTTAGGCCTAAATACTAGTCAGAAAACAAAGCAGAGAATTGTTAACCAGAAACATAAATAAATAAAAAATAACAAAAAATGGGCTACATGGATTGGGAAAATCTATGATCTTGGAGAAGTGCACTACACTGATCTTTATACTACCATGACAGTGAAGCCTGTCATCCCTGCATAGCACCATTTTAGAAACAGCCAACAAAATCTCTCCCAAATGGTATCACAGGAGAATGTGATTAGTTTTAAACATTAAAAATAACTAGAAAAAACCCAAAACTTGCTGTAAAGTCAGAAAGTAATAAAAATAGAACATCAAATCATAGCAAAAGGATTCATTTGCTATATTGTATCTTCATGACAGTTGAAGTTATTGGTATGATTTACTATTTTAATAATTTTAGTGCTTTTTTTTTTAGTTTTTCTAAAAAAATTAAAGGTTTTCTTTTTTTTACCCAAAGACTTTGGATGTAACTTTAGTTGGCATCTAAAAAGTGTTATTTATATGTTTTATATATAGTGTTTTATTTATTGACTCTGTTTTGTTTATTGTGGGTACTGCCATTTTGTGAAGCAGTTGTTGCCACATTGCTAGTTAGCATGTGGCATCACGGGGTCGTGCGTTTGGAGGTCAAAATGTGAACTTGCTATTTATCTGAGTTTACGGAGAAATTGGCATGTGTTTATGTTGTGAGAGCTTTACTGTTTAACAAATTTTGTGCTATGACTTTTGGTTTTGATTTAGGGTTTTGTTTTGGGATTGACCATGGCCATTGCTGACTTCCTGGTTAGCCTCAGCTCCCGGTTATTTTTCTAAAACAGTTGCCACCTTTCTCATTTTCTCTCATTTTATGGATTGAGTATTTTTGTTAACATTTTGGACTTTGGCAGTTTTAACATTAGTCTTACTGGCCTTAGACCCATGCTAGTTTTTCACCATTTTCCCTTTTTGCCTCCTTTAACTGTTTATTCATCTCCTGATCTTCCTTCAAGTCTATTATAATGGTCATTGATCTACGGATTTCCTTCTTAGACCCTGATTTGCCTCCAAGTTGAGAGTGTTCAATTATTAAATGGTTAAGCAATTAGAACCATCCTTAAGCTGCTTACTCCCGCCAGTGCTCAGTAAGGTCCCAATAGTTAATTCTGTTGCTACTTAGCTCACAGGGAGATACTGAGACCCCAAATGTCCTGACCATTGCTAAACCAACACATTTTAAAATAAGCAGTGATCATACTGAATGGCCCCAATCCCCCCAGTTAACATGCTAGCCCATCACCTTCCTAGTATTGTCATTCTTCCTGCACATTTTCCTCTCTCTTGTCTTTTGGGTTTAGTGAGGGAATGGAAATAATACCAATGTAATTTAACAAAGTGTGTCTAGAATACATGAAAAACTCAATTAAATAAATGACTTGTGATTTTCATTATCCATTGTCTTGTTTTTTCTGTTGCTTAAGCACAAATCGTTAGCATGGACTTGGGGGCAGTCAGTTGTTTGCATTCGTGGTGGAGGTGCTGCTACAAATGCCGAAGTTCTCCCAGCTTGTCAGTAAACAAGAGCAGGTTCTTCCACTTTCTCAAATTTGAAATTGAACTCTTTACAAACACGCTAAGAGGCTGGCTCTTTATCTTAACTGTTTGTTGAGGCCCATACAGTCTGAACGACATCTGTGAAATCAGAGCCTAGTTTATATTGTACCTAATTGGATATTAAAAGGCTGCTTTTTATTTTGAAAGCACTTGTGGTCATTGTCTCCTCCCATTCCACCCAAACCCCAGCATAGCCGATGGTCAGAGCAGACAGTAACCCCACCTAGCTGTCGCATTTGCTAAGATTTTATAGTCTGGCACGATTGCTTAGATTCAAGTATCTACATCTTTAGCGAGCAATTAAGCAGCAATGAGACAGAAAAACTTTTTTGTCTCCTTCTTTTAGAGATTAGTAGAAGACAATTCCATTAATAATTGTGATGTTGAAGTGCTAATGTGGATATTGTTAACATTCCTGACTTGCAGCATGGCTAGGCTGTGCTTTCCTGTTACTCTGACCAGAAATTAGCCAGAAAATAGATAGATAAATAAAAAGTGTTATTTTCCACTAGAATATCATATTCATACATCCACATTTTTACCTGAATGGAGAATATGCTTGTACAGAATGAGCTATTATGAACAGAGTCTAGCTGCAGACCTCCAGAGATCTACTCCGTTGATGAACCAATCCAATAAGTCACATCGGATGACATTTAGCAGCCTTTGTTATACACGTCACTGATCTTACATAACACATCCAGTCATTTGTATCTTTCTCAACACTTTGAGTTTTTTAAGGTACATGCTTTGCCTTGGTAGGGTAATATATTACTCTACTTTCACCTTTTGTATTATTAATATGTAGTCTTTGTCAGAATGCCTCAAATCTCACAGACTTACCACTGTTTATAAGGTATTGTACCATATAACTTCTCCCCACCTTCCCTTCTACATTTATAACCTACGGCAATTAGGTGTAGTAAAAGACAAGAAGGAATGAAGTTACAATGTAATAGATAGATAGATAGATAGATAGATAGATAGATAGATAGATAGATAGATAGATAGATAGATAGATAGATAGATAGATAGATAATGTATTATTGATAATATTCATAAATAATAACAATATGCAAAGGATATTTGAATATTGGCAACCATACAACTTGATAAATGCTGATGTGTAGTTTCAGGCGGCACACATTTTGTTAGTTACTTAAAATGCCTCTAGTTAAGTCCTCATTTTTGGTCAGCTTTCTTCAGAACAGGTCGCATGCCTGTCTCAATATGGCTGCCGAGCTCTGCTCTTCATTGTATTGTCCTTTTCAGTTCATGGTGTGAGATGGTCTTTCATCACTTGGTCAGAGAGAGAGTGGGGTAAAGCAAGCAAATTTATAGATTTTCTGTCTAAACCCTACAGCCAATAGGGCATCGTGGTACTTAAAGGCTTCTGATACAAGACGATTCCAAACAGCCATACTTCAGACCAATGGGGCACAGAATACCTTTCACACCTGCCCTCAAAACCATATGTTAAGGTGAAGCTTGCCAGCTAGGCAGTCTGGCTTTCCTGTGGGGATTGACTGAGAGAATCCTGCAGAGAAACATTTGCCAAACTTGTTTGAGGCACTTCACCCAACCCTGTCGTAAAATTCACTATCCTGACTTAGTCCTAGGGGGTAAACATGAATGAAATACTAATATTACATTGCTTTTCCTTAGTTACAAATAAAGACATACAAAATATTTATCAACTTGTGTGCAATATTTCACACCACAGCAGTACACCATTCTCATAAAACTATAGCTAAGATTAGGATTGTAGGAGGCTTATTTTACTTAGGAGTAATGACAGCTCTCAAGTATACAGCAAGGCCCTTCTCGTACTTTCCGCTGTGTAAATCAAGTAGCATAACCATGCATTCTGATAGGCAGTTCTACGGAATCCCTGAATCACTAAGCTCTGGTGGCTCTCCTTGTTATTCTGGTAGCACAAGGTTATCATTCATCACTCCCGTGTGTGTGCTTTATCAACCGTAGCAATGATCTCTAGCAATGACCATTACAATTCACCTTACTGATTTGATTCTATTATATAAAAAAATCATGGGACGAGATGAAACTTTTTCAGGGAAATAATTTCAAGTCCCATGAGACGAGACTTTGTGCCGAGAGATTAAACCATGCCCACGTCCACTCACCTCTCATTTGTGTGAATGCTATTGTCAGACATAGTTCCTGTGCTCTCAGCTCTTATCATTTTTTACGTTTTCCTCATTTTAATACAAAACATACAATCTATTTGTTTCCTTCAATGTAGTCCATTTCTGGACAATAATTTTTTATGTTCTAGATGAAACGTCAACGACTAAACAAAAAAGAAAGGGCAGCGCATCGAAAAGAGGCCAAAAGGCATTGGAGAGAAAAGAATTCAAAAAAGAACAATAATAATCTAAGTGGCAAATTTGGAAAAAAAGGAAAGTTATAATCAGCCCGGACCAAGTGGAATTGTAAACCTAACAGGTCCAAAAGGGGGTGGAAATAAAAGACAAAGAGTAGAACACAAAGTAGAAGGAGCGATATACATGCAGAGCAGGTTAGAGATTATGAAAGTACTAAAATTAGAAAGTCTCAAAAAACTGATAGTAAAGATCGAATTAGGGCTAACAAATGGAAATTGTTATACTCAGTGAAAATAACAGAACAGCGAAAAGAGATTGAATATACGGACATAGGTGATATAACAGAAGTATGTAGATATTGTTCGGCTATAAAGTTTAAGTCGGAGACTATTAGATCGTCTAATTTGTGTTGCTATCAGAGAAAAGTAGTATTACTTCCCAATGAAAGGGTGTATCCATGAAAAATAAAAGATTTGTTATTTGGTGAAAGTGAAATCCACAAACACTACAGGCAAAATATCCAAATCTACAATAATCTGTTCGCGTTTGCATCATTCAATACTCAAAATGTAGATTTACATGATTCAGGACATACACGATGAGAATCTGTGGTCCCACAACAATTATAGATACTACCAGTTTAATATCAAAGAAACCGTAATTTGGTCAGGTTTAAATTTATGATCACGGAGAAGTGATGCAACATAGAATCGAAAGAGTTAAATGATCGGATGTATTAGAAATTCTACAGCCAATAATGGATACAAATCCATATGTCCAAAAGTATCTTACTTTACACGAAATTTATCTGAAAAACATGGACAAAGACGTTTTCTTGGATTTCTATATGAATATGAAAGATCATGCTCACATATATAATAAACCAACATATGATGAATTATCAGCGATTATAGTTTTGAAAGACGGCGATATCAAAGACAGAGTGGATATTTGTGTTCATCCAAAACTACAGCACAATTCATCGCATGCGGCAGATTCGGGAAATGACTAGCGCGTAGGCCCCGCATGGGGGGTTAGCGAGCAAAGCAAGCAGGGGACAGACCCCCCTAGTCCTATTTAAAACAATCCCAACCATGAATTGTACATAAAAATGTATTTTAACTGAAACATGTTCAGTGTTGTTGTGTTACGACTGTGGGGTATTTGTACAATGAATGAAAGAATTGTCAGTAAATGAGTTCTTATTTAGCAGGAATGATTCACGAATCATAAGCAAACAACAATCATGAGAATACTCAGTCAGACTGGCTACACTTGCACATATGCATTAATGTTTACCTGCAAAATGAAAACACTGACGATATCACCCATGCACCCCAAAACTAGCATTGCACTGTACTAAATTGATTGGTACGTGCCTGCAAATCAAGGCATATGATTCACTGAAAACAGTCGTTCAAAAGACTCGATCATAACTAGTGATCTGTGCTATTGAGTCAGGCTGTGGATATACTCAACTATGGAGTTGTGTAAGAAGGATTCAGTGAGAGCTAATCAATGTAAAACGGGAAAAGACAGAACTGACACATGTGTGATGCTCAGCCAATCAAAACACACCTCTATAAAGAGTGTCCAGCCCAGCCCTTGACATTTAGTGTACTCTCAGATTACTGAAGATAAAGATTTGCAATGTGCTAAATGGCGTCCTTTCTTTCCCCAGTTATCAGAGTTGGTCTGTTTTAGGCCGACTGTCCAATTGCTTCAGTTTGCCTAGATGGCTCAGTAGGGGTCCCCTCTAAGTGCTTTGGTAATGTACTTTGCCAGTTCTTTATGGAAGTCAAGAGTACATTGACGTAACACATTTTTGTCCCCTCTTCATAGTATGCAGCTGCCACATGGTCATAATGATCAGTCTCCATTTCCTTTGAGGTAACCTTAATGGTCTATGCAGACTCATGGGAACTTTTTTGCGTCTAGGGTGTACCCTGTTTGAGATACTTCCAGTCCCCTCCTGAAAAGAGTGAAGAACATGTTCTGAGGTATTTGGGTTTCTGTCTTTTTCTCCTGTGGTCTTCACTGTGCTCATAGCCCACTCCTTACAAGAAAAAAAATGACCATGATGACAGACAAACTTAAAACCATAAGTAATTATCAAAGGTAGAAAGTGTAAAGTATTTCAGAAAGGACAATTTTTATACTAAAAGACGGAAGCCTTCTGTAAATAATCCCTTCACGTGTGGTTGAGAAAAGGCAACCCTGCCATGTCAAAATTGGTTGCCAAGCAACCACACATTCACCCATCAACATAAACAGAAATTCATCTTGGCGACAGAGACAGATCAGAGCAGCACAATTATATGCTTTAAATCAGAAATTGTGAAAGTACAACTGATGTTTTGTGTTAGCAGGGATTACACAGAGGGATGATTTACATTTTAGAGAACACACTTTGGGACATCTTTAAGAGCAAGGATTCGAGATTTATATTAGGTGTTGAAGTCACTTGAAGAAAAATATTAGGAAGGATTGAAATAATAATCATAATCATCATCATCATCATCAGAGAAAAAGACATTTAATAAACAAAGTATACTGATTAACCCAAAAGTTGCTAAAACCAGTAGTTATTTAAGATTTGATTCAAGCATAGTCATTAGATTGTCCTATTTTAAATTATCTTGAACTAAAACAACATAAAAATCAGCAACAGTGTCATTTGGCTTTTCTTTTCCTAACACCCTTTGCATAGAAAATGTTATACAAACTGGCGAAAGTAGCCAGCTTTCATCACTGGAGTTTGAAATTATTATATTCCATAGCAAAAATTGGATACTTTAAAAACTATGAATTATTGTATAAAATGCTTCAAGCAAACAAAACTACAACTACAAATAAATAGATACATTCATGGAATAACAAAATAACATAATAATAATAATAATAATAATAATCATCATCATCATCATCATCTTCATAATTATAATAATCACAATCCTGTGGGACATACCAGTACAGACAGACATAACAGACATGACATAAAGGCCAACATACCAGACATCATCATTTAGAACAAAAAAGAAGAATACTGGCTACTCATCAATATATCCATCCTGACTGAAGGAAACACCTCAGTAAAAGTAACCAAAAAACTGTCAAAATATAAAGACCTTGAAATCGAGATTGAACAAATGTAGGGAATGAAAGCCACAACAATACCAGTAGTGATAGGAGCCCTCGGATTTATAAAGAAAGAAAAGGAAAATTGGAGAAATATACCCAAAAGATCTCTGGTAACATCAAAACAAAAGAATTACAGAAGATCACACCATTTGGAACATTTCATTTCCAAAGAAAGACACTGTCCATTAAATAGACTTTTACCTTATTCTAACCCTAGGTTCTAAGGAATGCACCCAGTTGTTATGTTGCATTATGGCATGAACTCAAATAGACTAATAATACTACTACTACTACTGCTACTACTACTACTACTACTACTACTACTACTACTACTACTAATAATAATAATAATAATAATAATAATAATAATAATAATAATAATAATAATGGACAGCCTGTAGAACAGTAATTAGAGCTGCCTTTTACACAGCTCCAGAGTACCCATTCACCAGCTGTGTGGAGTTTGTACATTCTCTTCATGCCTGCTTGGGTTTTTCTCAGTGTACTCTGGTTTTCTTCACACATCCCAAAAACATGTATGTGAGGCTAACAAGGAAGTCCAAACTGGCATGTTGTGAGATTCTCTATCTGCATGAATAAGTATGTCCTGTGATGAACTTATGCTCCCTACCTTGTGATTGATGATGCCAGGATATATTTAGGCCTCAATTTGATTAAACAGGTTAGAAATAGATAGATAGATAGATAGATAGATAGATAGATAGATAGATAGATAGATAGATAGATAGATAGATAGATAGATAGATAGATAGATAGATAGATAGATAGATAGATAGATAGATAGATAGATAGATAGATAGATTCTTTCCCAAGAGGTTGGGTTTCTGTACTCCCTAAGTGCCATTGAGCTCCAAGTTTCTTTTCTGTTTCTGATGCATCTTTAAGATTGACTGTCATTGGAAGAATCCTAATTCTCCTCTTATAAATCAGTGGGAAACCGATGTTTTATATTATTTGAAATTGGAAAAAATCAAATTTTCAGTTAGAGGATCTGTACAAAATTTTTTCAAAACTTGGCAGGATTTAATCAATATTATTTTAGAATAAGAGAATTAACTATTATTGCATTTAACTCCCTTCTCCATCTCTTATTTATATAGATATTTACTTCTCCCCTTCTTTTGTCTAATGTTGCCTTATTAAAAAGCTTAAAGAAATTTTCCTTTAGCTAAGCTCTCCTTCTCAGGGGTGGGGTTTGATTTGTTTTCAAATTTGTTGGATTATAAATTGATCTGTTTGTATGGAATGATTCCAATGAAAATTAATAAAATAAAAATATTAAAAAAAAAAAAAGAAAGCAAAAGATTGACTGTCATCATACTTGGCTAGATGTGTTACAATTATATCATTTATAAAAACTGTCTGCCGACAGCTCTGAGGAACGAGGTGAAATGAAATCTGTGAAAAATAATATGCAAAAAGGGATTAGATTCGAGATATTGTATGATGACTTTTAGCTGACTTTTACATTTTTTGAGCAGAAATTTCCTTCCTTATAAAACTGGATAACAAGTGGCTGACGATGCACAACAGACCAACCTGTTGGTGACAATCCTAACAACACAAGTGCTTTGTAATCAGTAGTAACATTTATTGCATGGTATAACCCAAAACGCAGAGGGTAAATCCATAGATAGATAGATAGATAGATAGATAGATAGATAGATAGATAGATAGATAGATAGATAGATAGATAGATAGATAGATAGATAGATAGATAGATAGATAGATAGATAGATAGATAGATAGATAGATAGATAGATAGATAGATACTTTATTAATCCCAAGGGGAAATTCACATACTCCAGCAGCAGCATACTGATAAAAAAACAATATTAAATTAAAGAGTGATAAAAATGCAGGTAAAACAGACAATAACTTTGTATAATGTTAACGTTTACCCCCCTGGGTGGAATTGAAGAGTCGCATAGTGTGGGGCAGGAACGATCTCTTCAGTCTGTCAGTGGAGCAGGACAGTGACGGCAGTCTGTCACTGAAGCTGCTCCTCTGTCTGGAGATGACACTGTTTAGTGGATGCAGTGGATTCTCCATAATTGACAAGAGCCTGCTCAGTGCCCGTCGCTCTGCCATGGATGTCAAACTGACCAGCTCCATGCCTACAATGGAGCCTGCCTTCCTCACCAGTTTGTCCAGGCATGAGGCGTCCCTCTTCTTTATGCTGTCTCCCCAGCACACAACCGCGTAGAAGAGGGTGCTCGCCACAACTGTCTGATAGAACATCTGCAGCATTTTATTGCTGATGTTGAAGGACGCCAGCCTTCTAAGGAAGTATAGCCAGCTCTGTCTTCTCTTGTACAGAGCATCAGTATTGGCAGTCCAGTCCAATTTATCATCCAGCTGCACTCCCAGGTATTTATAGGTCTGCACCCTCTGCACACACTCACTTCTGATGACCATGGGGTCCATGAGGGGCCTGGTCCTCCTAAAATCCAC
Organism: Erpetoichthys calabaricus; assembly: GCF_900747795.2. Taxonomy (NCBI): domain Eukaryota; kingdom Metazoa; phylum Chordata; class Cladistia; order Polypteriformes; family Polypteridae; genus Erpetoichthys; species Erpetoichthys calabaricus. Next base: position 25,790,660 of record NC_041410.2, on the reverse strand, counting down.
CACCAGCTCCTTGGTTTTGCTGGTGTTCAGTTGTAGGTGGTTTGAGTCGCACCATTTAACAAAGACCTTGATTAGGTTCCTATAGTCCTCCTCCTGCCCAATCCTGATGCAGCCCACAATAGCAGTGTCATCAGCAAACTTTTGCACATGGCAGGACTCCGAGTTGTATTGGAAGTCCGATGTATATAGGCTGAACAGGACCGGAGAAAGTACAGTTCCCTGCTGCGCTCCTGTGTTGCTGACTACAATGTCAGACCTGCAGTTCCCGAGACGCACATACTGAGGTCTGTCTGTAAGATAGTCCACGATTCATGCCACCAGGTATGAATCTACTCCCAACTCTGTCAGCTTGTCCCTAAGGAGCAGAGGTTGGATGGTGTTGAAGGTGCGAGAGAAGTCCCGAAACATAATTCTTACTGCACCACTGCCTCTGTCCAAGTGGGAGAGGGATCGGTGTAGCATGTAGATGATGGCATCCTCTGCTTCTACCTTCTCCTGGTATGCAAACTGCAGAAGGTCGAGGGAGTGGCGGACCTGTGGCCTCAGGTGGTGAAGCAGTGAAGAAAGTCTAGTATGGCTTCACCAGATTGTCTACCAACAGTAAGGCCATCACTGCCTCAAAGATCTGCAGTCAGATTGATTAACATCTGTAAACTGTGCCTATCTTTCCTTGCTATTCGTTGGCACCATATTTAGAGCAGATTGCTGCCATGAGCCTGAACAAAAACAATATGTTTTGTTTTTTTTGTTTTTTCAGTTTTCTAAACTTGCTTAATCCATTACAGCCTGGCCAGTCTATGGACAGCAACAGTGGGTGTAGGTTTTCATTGCGGCTTATGTGTGTCTTATTGTATTCATTGCATAATTAGAGTTCTTGTTTCCTAATTTCTGAGGTCATATTAAGGATTTTGAATGAGCTCACAGTTTAAGCTTTATTGTACTATGACATTTATTCATCCCAAGTTCCTTTCAGGAATTTTAGTTCACAGAAATGTTTCCTGCTTCTTTGACATGCCTGTTTTGTTTTATGTCCTAGCAATTTTAAAATGGAGGGCTCAGTTCCAATGCTTGAATAGGTTTACTTTTTCAAAGCCCTGAAGAGGAACTCTTTAGTCGTTATCACTCATTCTCTAGCCTGTTCAAGAGAAATTGCCTGATGTTTATGAGAATACATTCATCTATAAAGACACAGTTTTGATAAGTTTCATTCTCCTGGGCAATGATAAGTTCACCAATTGATAGCAGAAACTTAAAACTGTAATAAAGAGACACTAAAGGAACAATAGCCTCCAAATACAACAGATAAAGAGATGTGTTGCAATGAAAATTTAGTACAGGCCTCCATGGACTGATTTGTTTGCCCCAGTATTACAAGATAAGATGGTGATGAAGACTATGAGGGCAGCATGAAGCATAACACAGGAATTCATCTTGAATGGAAATTAGAAAAAAGTAACATGAGTCTTCTTAAATTTAAAGTTTTTCACAATATCCAATACATTCTTTATCTGCAGTATAATGAAAACGTTGGATCTGGTTGAAGTGAACCTTCAAACTCACAAGCTATTCATATGGGACCATGCTGCTGCTGAAGAATGTGAATTTCCCATTGGGATTAATAAAGTATCTATCTATCTATCTATCTATCTATCTATCTATCTATCTATCTATCTATCTATCTATCTATCTATCTATCTATCTATCTATCTATCTATCTATCTATCTATCTATCTATCTATCTATCTATCTATCTATCTATCTATCTATCTATCTATCTATCTATCTATCTATTCAGAAAAGAACCCGCGTTCAGCATCAGTCACATTAAATCAGACAGGTGTGGGCCCTGGGTGCGAGTGTAACGGGTGTGAATAAACACTTGCTGCTGGGACACATTCCTTCTGTGACACAGTTAAGCCGAATCGCTCTGAGAAAACACTTGAACCCGTTCTTCACATTTAACCACAAAAGTCATGTCATTTCTATAGCAGCTTTTCAGAAACAAGAAATCAGTCAGAGGGTGAACAGAAGGCATCATAAAGACCGGACAATGGAGGTTTTGTCGCTCACAGGGAAGACATTAAGCAAACTGGTTCTCAGTCTCCTTTAAAACAAAAGATAAAAGAGATGGAGCTAGATGTGTTACAATTATGTCATTTATAAAAACTGTCTGCCGACAGCTCTGAGGAATGGGATGAAATGAAATCTGTGAAAAATAATATGCAAAAAGGGATTAAATTCAAGATATCGTATGATGACTTTTAGCTGACTTTTACATTTTTTGAGCAGGAATTTCCCTTCCTTATATCACTGGACAACAAGTGGCTGACGATGCACATTTTCCTTTACTCAATTTATTTTTTCTCATGGCGTTTCTCTGGTCACACAATGGAGACCTCACAATATGAGGTAATCCACCTGAAGCTAAGCATGGGAGACCATATAGGAAAATTTTGGGTTGCTTCTGGAAGATGGTGAAGCCATCAGGGGTGCTTACTCTGTGGGTTCCCTGTGGATTCCAATGCCCTAGTGCTGTGACGGGGGCACTATGCTGCAAAAATCTAGTGCCAACCTTCAGACGAGATGTAAACTCAAGGTCCTGACTCTCTGTGGTCATAAAAGGTCCCTGGGCACCTTTTAAAAAGACTACAATGTTTAACAATGTCCTGGCTAAATAGTCCACAATTAGCCTGGTCATTTTTGGCCTGCTATTGGCTTACTATGTCTCTCCCCTATTCACCACTTAATAACTAATGTGTGGTGAGCATACTGGCGCAAAATGTCTCACACTTCATTAAGGTGGATGCCACACATTGGTGGTGGTTCCCCATGGCCTATGTAAAACACTGTGAGTAGGTTAGAAATGCTTTATGTAAATGTAAACCACCTTAATCAAAGATGTCACATATGCACCTGAGGTTCAGCTTCAGCTCATCTGTGGTAAGCACTACCATACTGAGACACAAGGGGGCTCTGTCACTGACCATATCATCACTTCTTTGTCCCACAGACTTAAGAAACCGCCCTTTCTGCTGCTATAAAGACAAAGAGCTCCCAGCAGGGAGCATCACACTCCATAGAAAGCAGACCACAGGATGAGTCTTCACTCCAAAACATGACTTCTCTAAAAACCTTTGAAATATCAACAGCCCACCTGGGATAATTTGTTTATTTGTTTATTCCAACCATCGAGTGCCTGTTCTTTTCAGGACTTTGTAATTATTAAAAGGGGCAACCCGATTGGTACCCTAACATTTCCTTTTGTGGATGTTGTGTTCCCTCGGTTAACAACAAAGGATAAGTGTCTGTGTGTCTGTCTTTGTGTCCCTCCAGTTTCTCTATATCTGTCATTCCAACAGATGGCACATCACAAAAATTTGTTGTAAAAAAATGCACTGCATTTTTAATTCTAACAGATGGCATATCACAAACATTAACGCTGCTTCTATGAATTCCATGCCAAATGGCATTTAACAGAGATATATGAATTGATTTGTGCACTGCAAAAGTTAATGATTACAGAGATTTTAACCCATCTTAGACAAGCAGAACAGCTAATAATAATAGTGATAATAATAATAATAATAATAATAATAATAATAATAATAATAATAATAATAATAATAATAATAATAATAATGTATTTTTGGGGAGAAGCTAACTCAAAAGAAACTTACTTAAAGTTCAAGTGCCTTCTTGTTTTAATCTCACAATAAACTGGTTGGTTTATTTACAGTCTCTCCAGAAATTAAATACTTTTAAAGAATTTAGTTAAGTTACTGCTCAAAATGTAAAATCAATGGCTTTCAAGCAAGAAATATTTTCTGTGTCATCCTTACTCTTTCCCAATACAGACTAAAACCAATGAAGATTTGTTATATTTGCAATTTGTTTTTACTGTTATTAATTAAACAAATAATTATTTCTTTCTAAAAGTGTGGTAATTTTGCCAGGTACAAGACCATGTGCAGCCCTTTGGATATTAAATCACAGAGGTGGGCCTCTTCTGTTACATATTATTGCATTGACACATTTGCATTGTTTTATATTTTATTGACGCCTTTATTAAAAAAGCAGTAATTGAATAGGAACTCCTGGGGATTAAGGATCCAGTGCCTTAGTCTCTACACTACACTGCATTGGCCGTTAAACACACAAAATTCACTGAGCAATTGACAGGCGATAAAATAAAAACACACACTTGTGTGATTAAGACTCTGCTGTCATAGTGTGTATGCTGATCACACTGTAAACTAATCCAGAGGTAGAAACCATATTAGTTACAAAACATGCACAGTCACAAGAAGTCAAGAGGCAGAAGGTGGTGTGACAATAAAGACCACTGGTATACTGTCAGCAGCTGCTGAAGACGAACATTCATGACCCAGGACTATTGTGTTTAGTTGACATGTTCTTCAGTTTCTTTATATTTTTGTGAATATATAGAAGCACATCAACAAACAACAGATGGTGTGTTTACTTTACTAACAAGACACACAGTTACCGCTCACTCATTACAATCATATTGCTCTTTATCAGGTTTTGTTTCCTGGATTTGCAGCCAGTTAAGACCAAACTTGGCACAGATAAAAATAAAATGATGCCAGTGCCAGGGCCAGCTCTATATAGTGTCATGGCCAGGAAGACTCAGGGAGCCCACGATAAATGTTGGGGAGCCAGCCGGGCAACCAAATTTAATGAAAGAAATGCAAAAGTATTGTTGCTCTTTAGTGAAAAAAAAATTAAACCAATCCAGCTCTGGCAATAAACAAACAAAATGGCCATTACGGGCTTTCAAAACCCTTGAGAGGTGAAGCACGTTGGTTTCAGTTCCTTCCACAAATGAGACATGGTACTATGAGCATGCTCCTTTGTTATTGGGCCAGGGCCTTCTCTGGGCTCTGTGGGCAGTGTCAGTTGCTGAGACTCTTCTCGGTACTGCAGATGGAACAGACAGAATGGTTAGGACCACAGCGCCCCCTCTTGGTCTGGGGAGGAATCGCTTACCTTGTTTAAGCCCTCCCAGGCGTGCATGCGTGACAATACTTAAAAGGACACACATGACTATTATATTGTAATTATCAGTTTGTCTGTTTTTTTACATTTTTACTAATTTCACAGATTATTCAGGTTAATACCAATATTGAATAAAAACAATTATTATAGTGTAAGGTTTTTAAACTCTTTCGGGATTCCCCCCAACGGGACAACACGCTGAAGAGCGCCCTGAAGCGCAATCGCCACGTCTGCAGATGATAGCCTCTCCATTGCAAGGGCAACCGCAGGCTCCCAGTGCTGTAGCGGCTCGCAGCGAAAGCAAATCCAAGCCGATCGCGGTCACGCTATAAGTGCCTGTCATCGATGGGTGATGCAAGGAACATTAAAAATGCAGGGAACAGGATTACTTGGCCACTAACTCACACATCACAATAGTAATATAAAACAGGGATGAAATCCATAATATAAAATTCAAGAAATGTATGCTGACCAGTTCAGCAGTTAGGTAGAAATCCAGCTTTTATGAAACACGTGTTAATTTTTTTTTTTTTTGTGAAGACTAACGGTCATCACAAGCCTTATTTAACATGTTTTTAGTGTTGATAAAGTGGGCTGCATTAAAAAGGTCCAAGGGCCAGATTCTGCCCAAGTGTTTTGAGTTTGACACCCCTGTTCTACATGCTCTACAATATAGACCTGCCAGTTATGTTATGCCAGATGAACACTTAGCTGAGATGACTTGGTTATACTGTACTACCATTTACAGTTATAGTTTATTCAGTGGGCAACAGGGTGGTACGGAACTTAGTGCTGCTGCCTCACATGATTCCCATGCGTGGTCTTCTTCTCTGGAATTTGCACGTTCTCCCCGTGTAAGAGTGGTGTCCTCTTGGTTACTTCTCGCACATCTCCAATTACATGAAGATGGGATTATCTGGCCCTCGTGTGGCTGGTTCTGTGGATGTGTGTGAGCCCTGCAATGCACTGACACTCTGCCTGGGGTCATTTCCTGACTCCCACCCATTTTCCTTCATGACTTTGAATCAGAATAATCAAGTATGATAATGTATGTATGTACTGAATTTTGTTTATAATAGCACATTGTTATATGTGTATTTTTGTATATTTCATGTTTGTCCCTCATTAGGATTCCATTTATGTGGTGTGATAAGCAGCCCCCCCGTACAAAGTCTGTCTGTGTCCAAACCAACTGTCCAAACACACGTTTATTTACAAAATGTCCTTCAACAACACCCGACACAGTGCTTTACTCAGCCCACACTCAGTCTTTCCTTCACTCTCTGTATTCCTGCCGCCTTGACACCACTCCTCCCAAGCTTCGTCTTCCTCCTCCTTACTATGGCTCCCATAGTGGAGAAAGGTGGCCTCTTTTATAAGCACCCGGATGTGTTTCAGGTGCTCCTTGACGATCTTCCGGCAGCACTTCCTGATGTGGCGGAAGTGCCACATGAGCACCCGGAAGCACTCCGGGTGTCCTTGGAATTACTTCTGTCAGCACTTACGGGTGTGGTGGAAGTGCTGACGTCCAGGGCTCCACAATCCTGCGGGGGCCCCCACTGTGGTGACCATGAGCCCCAAAAGGGTTGAGCTTCTATGCTCCGTTTCCGTGGCCCCCATACAAACCAGTGCGGCTGCCCTCTCGTGGCCCAGGGGAGGTATAGTCCCGCTCCGGGTCCTTCCAGGTGTCCCGGCTGGGCATGGCCCCCAGCCGTCCACCACAGTGGTTAATTTTTTATTTTTGTAATTCAATGTAGTGGCATCATATTACCACAATCATCACATGTATGTTGTCACTGACATAATGGTATAAATGAACACGATGCTCACTTCATTCACTATCCCTCAGTGGGTAAGACTCACTGTTAACACTTCCTCATCGTAGTCAGTTTCCAAATTCATGTAGACTCAAGCGCTGAGGTTGTTTCTCTGGTTTTGACTTTTCCTTTGCTCTTGACTCAGACCTGCATTAACCATTAAGCAAAACGAGCACCAAGAGAAGCAGGGCACCACAGAGTTTTGTCAACCCTAGCTATCATGGCTTTAATTCAGCTGTCACACTCAACTTTTGTCAAAGTTTTTGTAATTTTCCTTATCTGCTTTTTTTAGTGACTAAAGTTTAAAAGTTTGGTTTGAAGTTGTCAGCAGATATCACATTTGTTTCTGCCTCATGATCTAAGAGTTTCACTTCTGTTGCATATAAACCCAGCTGGCTGGGTCTGCCTATCATTTAATGCAACAGCTGATCTTTCTCTAACAGACCTTTAAGCTCTTTATTTTATAATTTCTTTTACTGATTTTTCACATAAACGTTTTATTCCCTAATATCATTTTCAGCACCTATTGAATCCTAATGTCCTGTCTGTTAAACAATGGAAGGGCCGAGAGGACACCATTGTTGGGTTGTGCTTAGAGAATCAGTTGGCCTCAGTCTGGTCCCAGCTTGACTTCTGGTTAATGTTAAGCCCTTTTGTTTTGGTTCTCATCTTTTTGTGATCACTCAGGTTTAACCCTCTGACTATGTCCTGCCTTTTTGACCAACCATCTTCTGATCATGTTTGCTCTGTCAATAAAATCCTTAGACACACTTTCTGTTCCTAAAGTATGTATTCGTATTTACATATTTATGCAAATATTTATGCAAAAGTTATTGGACGTTGAGTCTTTTGACTTTTGCCTGAAGTGTGCAATAAAAAGTCCTCAAGTTTTTAATTGGAGCAATCTTCCTGCTACAAAAACTACAAGTCTACATGCTAGTCCTGACCATCATAAACTGCTAAAATCTTTCACCATGCAGCTCTTCTTAAACTGATCTTTGATAAAAAGAAATCAAATGTGTTATATTAACTCTTTGAGGGCTGAATATTTTTTCCAAAAAATGATGCTTTCACACAGAAATCAACATAAAACGTCTGCTGCTGCATGCTGTGGCTGCCAGCTTGCCAAGAATGAGTGGCAGGCTTGCTGCCAGGCTGTCTTCACATGGCTGGGAGAGCAACGGCGGCGGTCACGGTCACAGTGCATTACAATCTGGATTCTACCTCTTGTCATTTTTAAGTGGCAGTCCTCCCTGGCGAACATTGTCAGTACCACTATTAGCTGGGAATCGATCAGCTGAAGCTTGAACCTAACATTCATTTTCGATCACTTGTATCAAAATCTGAGTCCAACAAGTCATAATGTGACACATTTATTTGTGTTAAAGCCCTTTTTTCCGACAAAAAGTGTTTCCAATGTAGTTTTTGCGACATCTGAAGTATCGATATGGAATTTATGTGCTAAAGTTAAACAGAAAAATATTATGTCGACATGTACAACATTTTATCGATAATTAGCATTTCCATCAGCTATATTGGTAAAAAAATTTGAAGCGCTAAATATTTTTTCGCAAAAACTCCTTGGATGGAAACCTGGCTATAGTCCAGTTCAGAAATGATAGGCAAGACGTTGTTCACGGAGCATTTTGCTTTTCGTGTTCGCTTTGATCTCTTGCCAGATCTCAGTGCTATTTTTGCCATTGTATGTGCCTTGCTACTCACGTGAGCGCAGGGAATCTCGGTCAAACCAATGAATCTAACTTTCCTTCTAGCAACGAGAGTCCAACGTAACGGTTGGTTTTGTCACAGTTTACAGTTGATTTCCATCGTCAACTCCTCCTTTTGACAAAAGTCGACATCAGCCCTGAAAGAGTTAAAGGAATTATAGCAGACATGCCATTCCTGTGCCATGTTATTACAGAAGTCTGATTTCTCCAAATCTCCAAACTACATATAAACTGTAGACCTTGATGGTACTCTCCTCTAATGAATGGCTTGGTCTGCTTACATAGTAAAACATGGCTCTGTTGACCAACAACAACAACATTTATTTCTATAGCACATTTTCATACAAACAATGTAGCTCAAAGTGCTTTACATGATGAAGAAAGAGAAAAAAGACAAAATAAATAATTAAGATTAGGGAACACTAATTAACATAAAATAAAAGTAAGGTCCGATGGCCAGGGAGGACAGAAACAAAAAAAAAAAAAAAAAACTCCAGATGGCTGGAGAAAAAAATAAAATGTGCAGGGGTTCCAAGCCACGAGACCACCCAGTCCTCTCTAGGCATTCTACCTAACATAAATGATCTCAATCAGTCCTCATTGTATTCTGGGTTCTCATGGAAGAATTTGATGATGATGTTCATATGGACTTCTGGCCTTTAATCCATCAATGTAAGGATTAGGTGGCAGATCACCACCACAGAAAACCGGAAAAACAGAAGAGAAAGTAGGGGTTAGTACGGATTTTGGAGCCACCATGAATAATAATGATAATTAATTGAATATACAGAGCATCAGGAATTAACTAAAATGAAGCTATGAGAAAGCCATGTTAAAGTAATGTGTTTTTAGCAGTGTTTTAACCCTTTGCGGTCATTAGGCCAGAAAACTGGCCTTAGTAAAAAGTGCGCTATAGGTCGTCAGGCCACCGCTGGTGGCCCTGCAAGTTTCTGACCGATTTGCACAGTCGCCTGGTCGAGAAAAATGGCCTGTGTTATTCCTACGTGCTTGAAAAAAATAACTGCTGTAATTATTGCCGTTTTTTCAATAATTAATTACGACTAATGTAGCGTGACGTTGAAAATTAAATACGACTGCAAAGGGTTAAAGTGCTCCACCATATTAGCCTGCCGAATTCCTATTGGCAAGCTAGATTTTAGGTGCATAACAGCAGAAGGCCACCTCACCACTTCTTCTAAGTTTAGCTCTTGGAATTCTAAGCAAACACTCATTTGAGGATCTAAGGTTACGATTTGGAGTGTAAGGTGTAAGACATTCTGAAATATAAGATGGAGTGAGATTATTTAAGGCTTTGTAAACCATAAGCAGTATTTTAAAGTCAATTCTGAATGACACAAGTAACCAATGTAGTGACATCAAAACAGAAGAAATGTGCTCGGATTTTCTTTTCCTATTTAAGATTCTAGCAGCTGCATTCTGCACTATTTGCAATCGATTTATGTCTTTTTTGGGTAGTCCTGAGAGGAGTGCGTTACAGTAATCTAGCCGATTGAAAACAAAAGTGTGAACTAATTTTTCAGCATCTTGCAATGTTATAAGAAGTCTTACTTTTGCTCTATTTCTTAAGTGAAAAAATGCTGTCCTAGTAATCCGATTAATATGTGATTTAAAATTCAGGTCAGTGTCAATAGTTACCCCTAAATTCTTTACCTTGACTTTTAATCCTAATGCATCAAGTTTATTTCTAATAACCTCATTATAGCCATTATTGTCAATCACTAAAATTTCAGTTTTCTCTTTATTTAGTTATAAAATTACTACTCATCCATTCGGAAACACAAGTGAGACATTGTGTCAGTGAATCAAGAGTGTCGGGGGTGTCAGGCACTATTGATAAATACAGCTGTGTGTCATCGGCAAAGCTGTGGTAGCTCAAATTATGCCCCGAGATAATCTGACCTAACGGAAGCATGTAAACCGAAAAGAGCAGCGGACCCAGGATAGAGCCTTGTGGAACACCATATACAATATCATGGGTCTTTGAAGTTTAATTACTACAACTAACAAATAATTTTCTACCTGCCAGGTAGGATTCAAACCAATTTAAGACACTGCCAGAGAGGCCCACCCATTGACTAAGGCGATTTCTAAGAATATTATGATCAATGGTGTCAAATGTGGCACTCAGATCTAAGAGGGTGAGAACAGATAAACGGCCTCTGTCTGCATTTACCTGCAAGTCATTTACTACTTTAACGAGTGCAGTTTCTGTGCTGTGATTTGTTCTGAAACCCGACTGAAACTTATCAAGAATAGCATGTTTATTGAGGTGGTCATTTAGCTGCATAATGACTACCTTCTCTATGATTTTACTTAAGAAAGGCAGGTTAGAAATAGGTCTAAAATTTTCAAAAGCAGAGGAGTCCAGATTATTTTTCTTGAGTAGGAGTTTAACTACAGCAGTCTTAAGACAGTCTGGGAAGAACCCAGAACCCTATCTAATGACGAATTTACTATTTCAAGAATATTATCAATTAGCACGCCCGATACTTCTTTGAAAAAATTTGTTGGGTGGAGGGTCTCAGTTGAGAAATTATTTTATATAAATCAGGTAAATCTATCCTGGTGAAAGAATGTAATTTGTTTATAATAGAATATTGGGGTTTAAGATTATCAGTATTGGGGAGATGTACTATATTATTTCTAATATCATTCATTTTTTGATTAAAAAATACAGCAAAAGCCTCACAAGTTTCACTGGAAGTATTTTGGAGGCATTCCATTGAGTGACCTGGGTTTAGCAGACGATCAATTATAGAAAATAAGACTCTGGGATTACTAGCATTGTTATTTATAATTCTAGAGAAATAGCAGCGCCTCTCAAGATGGACTGTGTTGTTGTATTCTGTTGTTTAAACCTTCAATATCTCATAGTGGATAATCAGTTTAGTTTTACTCCATTTACGCTCAGCTCTCCAGCATGTTCTCTTTAGATCAGGCATTCTTTGGGTCTTCCATGGTGTAACAGTGCTAGAAGATGTTTTAACTATCTTTTCAGGTGTGACTATGTCAGCAGCAGCTCTCACCTTAGTATTAAAATTTTCCACCTTACTATTTACATTATTCTCACTATTGTAGTAAGCACATAGATTCATCCATCTCTCTTCACCTCTGGACTAACCCATAGTGTTCTCTAGTGGCCTGGAGATGATTTACTAGAGTAGCAAATCTATTGTATTTATTGTATGTACTGTATGTGAATGGGTGGAGAAGAGTGTCAGGAGTGATTTGTGACAGACGGGTATCAGCAAGAGTGAAAGGGAAGATCTACAGAACGGTAGTGAGACCAGCCATGTTATATGGGTTGGAGATGGTGGCACTGACCCAAAAACGGGATACAGAGCTGGAGGTAGCAAAGTTAAAGATATTAAGATTTATATTGGGTGTGATGATGAACACATTAGAGGATCGGCTCAGGTTTGAAGGTTGGGAGACAAAGTCAGAGAGGTGATATTGCGTTGGTTTGGACATATGCAGAGGAGAGATGCTGGGTGTATTGGGAAAAGGATGCTAAGGATAGAGCTGCCAGGCAAGAGGAAAAGAAGAAAGCTTAAGAAAAGGTTTATGGATATGGTGAGAGAGGATATGCAGGTGATGGGTGTAATAGAACAAGATGCAGAGGACAGAAAGATATGGAAGAAGATGATCCGCTGTGGCAAACCCTAATGGGAGCACTGAGAACTGTATGTGAAGCTCTTAGAATCTTCTGCACTGCAGGCATTTATTGGTATTCTGCCTGAAGGCATGAAGAGCACCAGGAGATGAAATTTTTATCCGCCGGAAGAAACAAATCAAAATTGTATGACTAAACTTAATACACCAAAGCCTAATTGTAAACCAGAAGTCAAGGTCAGAAGAAAGAAACTATAGAAGTGGAGAAAGAATAAGTGTTTTGCCTGTTAGAGTTTTTCTCCAAATCACAGATGCAGAAAGACTCTTTGAGGAAGATTTCCATGGCAATCGGGAGCCACGTACCAATAACAGGAATAATAACATGATGGTGCCTGATTGGAAAATAGAATAATTTTGCAGTATTGTCAATAATTAATCATTACATTCAGGAAACAAACAACTGTGAGGAAAACACAGTGAACAGGCCTAGAGGAAAAGCAGCCAAAATACCCACATAACATATTCTACTAAAAAATATTTTAAGAAAAAGAAAAAAAAAATTCTCAAAGTGCAGAATTCGTAACAATTGGCCCCTGCTAAGTAATGTGATTTTGACTAAAGTAACGAAGACAGAAATACAGTCAAATTCCACAAACAGTGCATAAAATCAGTGTTTTGCTATTGAGTATATATTTCTGTTTTTCACAACCGCTATACAGTATATGGTTGGGTGGGTGGAGGCCACATCACGCTGGGGAGGAGACCTCTGATACAAGGCTTAGCATTGGTAAACTGTAGGAGAACACAAGCACAAGACACAAAACACTTTACTCTCACTTATCCAGATATGCCTAAGGGTATTCCGTTTCCATTTTGTACATTTTAAGATACTCACAATTATATTTCTTTGTTGGCCCAAACAAGATTAATTTTCTTCAGATCCAATTCAAAGCAACATACTGGAATCAGGTGTTCTGTTTCATCCGACTCAAAAGGCCATATATGTTATCCCTTATGTACTAGACAACTTGGCACTGCCATGATTTAGTTTTGTTGTTGGGTCCTTTGGCATATTTGGAGAGTCATTTGGGTATTTTTGAGGTCAAGAATTCTGTTTTTGTCATTATTTGATTCATATTCCTAATGGTTTGCGTGTTGTGTTTTTTGTTTGTTTTTTTTTATAACTTTTGGATGCCATTTTAGGTCCTTTGATCGATACCATTTTGAGTACCAGTTGAAGGATCCATGTCCTGTGTTTTTAGGGGTGCGGCTTCAGAGGCTGTGACCTGTTTGATAAAAGCTCAGCTGGGAGTTCTCTTTCTTATCCGATCTGTGGATACCTAAAATCTTTCAAAAAAGATTTTGTGAGTTTTACTCCAATTTGAAATATTTGCTTATACCTTTTGACTACAAATTTTACTTCATCCTTTGGCTTTGTTAGCTATTTTTGATTTCCCGCCTTTTAACCCTTTTTTGCTAACTTTACGTGCATCTCTCGGTTTTGCTCAAAAGTTTACCTAACAATGATAGGCACTCACTAATATCTGATGAAATGCTCAGGCAGGTATTGATTACTAAAGGAGCAAACAGTCAATCAGGCAGTCAGTCATTTTTTAACCCACTTAGTCCTGAACAGGGTCATGAGGGTCGGCTGGAGCCTATCCCAGCTAGCATAGGGCAGAAACAAGTCCTGGACAGGGCGCCAGTCCATAACAGGGCAGACATGCACACCCACACACACCAACACTAACCTCAACCGCACACTAGGGCCAATTTAGTATCGCCAATTCACTTAGCCTGCATGTCTTTGGACCATGGGAGGAAACCAGAGCACCCGGAGGAAACCCATGCAAACTCCATACAGGGTGGACCCAGGACATGAACCCTGGTCTACTTACTGCAAGGCAGCAGTGTTACCACAGCGCCACGTTGCAGCCCAGGAAACAAACAAATTACTTTTATATCAGACCTTTCTATAGTGCACACCATCTCAAGATACCGTGAATGAAGAAGTATAGTATAAATGATCAAAAGAATTTTAGGTGACATTTGGGGTTGTAGAGCAGTTCAGTTTACAGTGTAAGGAATTAAGCACAAGGCCATTCTCCTCTGATCTTAAAGCAGTGGCTACTACATAGTCATTTATAATCTAACCAGGGGGCACTGCCCCCTGTTTGCTTCGCTTGCCAACCCCTGTGATCATTATGTCCCGGATCTGCCGCTTGTGACGAATCGTGCTGTGCTTTTGGATCAACATGAATATCAACTCTGTCTTTGATATCTCCGTCTTTTGAAACTATTATCACTGACAATTCGTCACATGTTGGTTTATTATATATGCAAGCGTGATCTTTCGGATTCATATAGAAATCCAAGAAAACTTCTTTGTCCGTGATTTTCAGATAAATTTCATGTAAAGTGCGTAACTTTTGGACATATGGATTTGTATCCATTATTATCTGTAGAATTTATAATACGTCCGATCATTTAACTCTTTCTATTCTGTGTTGCATCGCTTTTCTGTGATCATAAATATACACCTGACCGAATTGTGGTTTCTTTGAAATTAAACTTGTCATAGATTTAATTGTTGCAGGACCACAGATTCTCATAGCATATGGTCCAGAATTGTGTAAATCTACGTTTTGAGTATTGATTGATGCGACCACAAATGGATTATTGTAGATTTGGATATTTTGCCTGTAGTGTTTGTGGATTTCACTTTCACCAAATAACAAATCTTTTAATTCTTGTGGATACACCTCTTCATTCGGAAGAAACACTACTTTTCCCTGATGGTAACATGAATTAGATGATCTACAAGTCTCTGACTTAAACTTTAAAGCCGAACAATATCTACATACTTCTGTCATATCACCTATGTCCATATATTCGATCTCTTTTCGCTGTTCCATTATTGCACAGAGTAGTAATATTACTTTCATAATCTCTAACCTTCTCTACATGTGTATCGCGCCAACGTTTTTGAACCTCTTTACGACGTTCTACTTTGTCTTCTACTCTTTGTCTTTTCTTCTTTTACTCTTTTTCTTTTATTTCTGCCTCCGCTTGAACCTGTTAGGTTTTCAATTCATCTCTTGGCACAAAGTCTTGTCTCAAGGGACTTGAAATTATCTCTCTGAAAATGTATTGTCCCATTCCCTCTGAAAAAGTCTTTTCTCGTTCCAAGATTTTTTTATATAATAGAGAGATATCCAGAAGGATGCATTTATATTAAACAAAAACACCAACCATCAGAAGAAAATTTAGAAACGGCAGACAATGGTTTGAATGAAATAATAGATCTCAGAAAGGAATAATAAAGGTTGACTTGTTCCTACATACAGCACATTCTTTGATTTTTAGTAACTCTGTTTCTCTTTATCCTGTTTAAGGTTGGCTGACGAGTTACTGAATTTAAAAAATTCTAAAACATAACATTGCACAGAATCCTTCAAAGAAGGCCATATTGCAAAGGATCCAAACCACAGAAATGAACCCCAGAACGTGCATTTTCTGAAGCACACAAAAGCAATATATCATTGTCAGGCATGGCCTAATTCGAACAAGTGCTCTATCCCATCAACAAATAAAGGAAAGTGTGTGCTGAACTTAGTAACCTAACAGATTAGTAACCTAATAAATTATCTGAGGAGTATTTAATAATAGGCTTGGCACTGTTTGCCCACTAAAGGCTTACTTATAAAGACAAATATGAGTTCTGAGACTATGCTAAAGCATTGAGGGAGACAAGCTTGAAATAGTTGTCCTGTTTTCTATGGTTTGATGCTGTGCCCCTTTTCTTATGTCTAATAAATAGTAAAAGATTGGAAAATTTTAATATCTTTTAACAGTAACGAGGATTTATCAATCACCATCAGCAACTTCGACATACATCAGACAGGCAGTGGTGTGATGCAGTTTTGCTGACTTATTACTTTTCAAGTGAATCTGTCTTTCGTCAACATGATTTGATCACATCTGAATGCTCTAAGCACTGCATGTTGCCTTCACAACAACTGTGTGAACAATTTGCTCCCTTATAGTGAGCCTTTTTTGGTTGATGGATATCACTATAAAGAATTTAAAAGAGGATTATAATCCACAGAACATAGCATGTGATATTTCTGAAAGAGCTTAATTCCAGTTCAAGATCATGGGTTGTAGGAACCTATCTCAGCATTACTGGTTGCAGAGCTGAAATCAGACTTACTCTGCCTGTTTTAAAATTGAGTACTAGGCCCATTTCTTATTTTACACACATTGTGATGGGCGGCCTCGGCCATTACCCAGCCAGGATGCCAATGGAACGGAAGGACCAGGGGAGAGAGCATCGCTGAGGCAATACTGTACCTCCCCTGGGACGTTAGAGGGCAGCCCTCCTGGGTGGTTGTGGCACCACGGATTCAGTCAAGACACGCTGGGAGCTGGAGTTTGGTGTAGCCCTGTTGGCTTCCATGGGGACCGCCAAGGGGAGCTGCAGAGCCATTCAATGGATTTCCACCACACCTGGGAGTGATTCTAGGTAATCCTGATGAGCCATCTGGAGAATCCCAGGAGCGGAATGAAAGGAGTGCCTCACTCCATTCGGGGAGCCAGAGTCGGAAGCTTTCCAGGAGAGAAGTGGAGGCAGAGGAAAAAGAGGGAAAGGAGAAGGACTGTATTGTGCTGTGGGGGGCAAGGAAAAGTGCTTCCCAGCTGTGAATAAAATAAAAGGTGTGTTGTGTGGCAAAGTCGTGTTTCTGCCTGTCTGTGTCGGGTTAGGGTGGCTGTACGTGCCCTGGTGGTCACAACGTACATTGTGTAACATGGGAACCAATCCTGGACAGGCTCTCAGTCAATCGCAGGGCCCACTGACACACACCTACACGCACAGAGATGGAGAACCAAATGAGAAGATTATCCTGAACGTTTCTTTTTGGCAATCACTGGGTGGTATGATTATGCAACCAAACAAATCACAGAGGCCATTTAGGGGATGATGACATCAATGCAAAAGATATATTCCAAATGCTGCCAAAATCCATTTCTTCTATAATAAAGGATTCCAGAAACCCCAGGCACAACATGTTCTTGCTTTTACAGTTGAGCAGATGATACTGCAGAGTGAAAACCCAGAATGACAGGTTTCAACGCAGTTTACACCCCTGAGCAGTATGTGTCGTAAATAGCTGGGGGCGCCCTCATTGTCTGACTATCCTTCAACACTGAGCTGTCAAATATCCTGCATTTTGGTTAGAATTGTATATTGTATTACGTTTCTAGGTACTTCACATACATTCATTTTATTTATTTTCTTAACATTGTGAACTTGTTTATACGCAGTAATGGTGCAGTACTTGTGACTACTGGTTCAAACCCCACACCTGCTTTTTGTTTGTATGAATTCTGCATATTCTGCCCATGTCTGCATTGGTTTTCTTTGGCATCCTCTCCCATTTTAATTTGACATCTCCAAAGAAATACAAGGTTGGTTATCTGACAATTCCAAATGGACCCTGTGTGAGTGTGAACGTGAGTACTTGTGATTGTATTAAGCAGGTCAGAGAATTTGACATTTTTGTGATAATTACCAAGAGAATAAGTCCAGTGACTGCCTCATCCAATTCAGGGTAACTATGGCAAAATAAGCTTGAACTTCGTTTAATGAATTTCATGAACAAATTGTAAATAGAGGCTATGGGGCAGTGTATAATTGTATGGGACAAGTTTATCTGGAGGGCAAATTAACAGCACTTTTGATATAAAAACATGCATGTTTTTGGGCAGGAGTCAAAGTTTTAGATGAAAGGTAATGTGCTTCTCTGTGGCTGAAAACTGTAGAGATGAAGTGTGTCTTAATTTTGTCTGCTTGTGTTTCTTGGCCACCCTTAAAAAGTCTTGTTGATTGTGCTTCTAATTGTACAATTGATGTCTAAAAGGAGACAAATGGCAGCCTTAAACATAATGCAACATCATCAATTGTTACTTTTAAATTGGATTATGGTCAGGATCCTGTTGATCCATGGGGAGAACACCAGGAGGTTTTAGTTGCACGTGACTGATGTCTGGGATCAGATCAGAGAGCAGATCCTTTTTAGCAAAACTGTGCAAAATGATTGTGTGCTTAGTGGCAGGAAATCCCGTTAGTGACTACAAGTAGACTTCCTGTTGAAGCAAACAGCTGACCCATAGAAGATTCAGCTGATGTTTGAGTTAAAGTCACTTTCTTCTAGTTGAATCCAGTGCTGTCTCTGAGTGAAGCTTCCCCAACAAGAATATACTCCTCATTCCCATTGAAGAACACATTTCCAACACTTACACAGTTAATTTTTTTTTGTCATTCAGTCAGTCAGTCAGTCAGTCAGTCAGTCAGTCATCTCACTAACAAACTCACTATAGCCTAACACAGGGTCACGGGGGTCTGCTGGAGCCAATCCCAGCCAACACAGGGCGCAAGGCAGGAACAAATCCCCAGGCAGGGCGCCAGTCCACTACAGGACACACGCACACCCACACACCAAGCACACACTAGGGACAATTTAGGACCGCCAATGCACCTAACCTGCATGTCTTTGGACTGTGGGAGGAAACTGGAGCACCCGGAGGAAATCCACACAGACACGAGGAGAACATGCAAACTCCACTCAGGGAGGACCAGGTAAGCGAACCCGGGTCTCCTAACTGCGAGGCACTACCATTGCACCACCGTGCCACCTTTTTTGTCATTTTGAGATGATATTATAAGCTTACTATTACTCTATTAGTTTTGCTAACTCTGTTTTTATTACTACTAATACTACTAGTGTTAGCATCAGTATTATTATCCAGCCCTCTCTGTTACATAGTAAGCTCAAGGATATGCAAGTAAACGAGTCAGTGGTGTCCTGAATAACGGACTGTCTGTCAGGCAAACCACAGTTTGTGAGACTCAAGGACTTTGTCTCCGATATGGATGTAAGCAACACAGGAGCACCACAAGGGACAGCCCTGTCAAATTTTCTCTTCAGTTTGTACACACCTCCAACTACAGATATAACACTTGCAGAAATTCTCAGATGATTCTGCACTTTTGGGGTATGTTGACAAGGGGATAGCAAGTCTGACAGAAAACTTTATTTCTTGCTGTAGAAAGAATTCCATGCCACTTAACATCAGGCAAAACAAGCAACTACTTATTAAACTTCACCACACCAAAGAACTTCTACATCCGGTCACAACTCTAGAAGTGTATGTGGAGGTGGTGCCCTGCTACAAGTAATTGGGGGTCCACATCAATGACAGACTGGACTGATCTCGTAACACAGAGGAACTATATAAGAAGGGGCAGAACAGGCTCTTTTATGTTAGGAAACTGTGCTCCATTAATGTGGGTAGGGACATCCTTTACATATTTTACAAGTCTGTGATGGCCAGTGTGATTTTCTACGCTGTACTGGTAACGTGACATGATGAGAGGCCCACCAAATCACCACTGATTAAGACAACAGGCCCAAATTTTTGTTCCACTGTGAAACCACTGGAGGTAGCAGCAGAAGAGAGAGAATGAAGACAAAACTGAGGGCCATAATGCTGTACTGTCTCTTTTGAACATACGAGCACTGATGACTTTCAACAAACAAATTATTCAACCCTACTGGGGCTCCTTCATACCAGCAGTAATACACCTGCATAAAGCCTCACTGGGACACTGGGACTTGGACTGCTCCTTTAATGCGTCGCTAAAGTCAGACGTTTTCTTTCTTTTCAGTCATTCAGGTATGGACTTGAAAGGGGGCTTGTTGTTTATTATAATAAAATATTCATTTATTTATTGAGCTTCTATAAAAAGACAAATCTATCTATCTATCTATCTATCTATCTATCTATCTATCTATCTATCTATCTATCTATCTATCTATCTATCTATCTATCTATCTATCTATCTATCTATCTATCTATCTATCTATCTATCTATCTATCTATCTATCTATCTATCTATCTATCTATCTATCTATTATATTGAGCCTATCTATCACACATATTCTTAACCTGCTTCTCTTGGTGAGGGTCATGGTGGTAACCTTCTGTGAAGTCTTTATCTTCTCCTGGAGCATTCACACAAATTTACAGATAAAATGTAACTACAAATGTAAAGTGCCTTATAAATAAAATGACGTGAATTAATAACAGCCTTAGAGTATCTCTTCACACCAAGGGTTGTGTGAAAAAGGTTTGACAGAGTTGACTGATGTTATGGGGGGAGGAAAGTGTCGTAAGGGAACATGAGAATAAATGACTAAGGGCAAACAATGTACTCCAGGCAAACATTAATTTCATCCATTATCCAACCCGCTATATCCTAACTACATGGTCACAGGGGTCTTCTGGAGCCAATCCCAGCCAACACAGGGTACAAGACAGGAAAGAAACCTCGGGCAGGACGCCAGCCCACCGCAGGTCGCACACATACTAGGGACAATTTAGAATCTCCAATGCACCTAACCTGCATGTCTTTGGACTGTGGGAGGAAACTGGAGTACCCGGAGGAAACCCACGCAGACACGGGGAGAACATGCAAACTCCATGCAGGGAGGACCCGGGAAGTGAACCTGGGTCTCCTAACTGCGAGGCAGCAGCGTTACCCACTGCGCCATCGTGTTGCCTAAAACATTAATTCTAAAGAAGAAATCAAATATTATTTTGAAACGTGAGAAAAATCACATTAAATTATGCCTGGGATAGACTAATAGTAGGTTACCTGCCATGAACACTGGTCAGGCTGGATGCCTATGTAACAGAATGGACAAGAGGAGTGCTGTTTTCCGTAAGGTTCAGAAAGATTGCCCTACACTGCAAAAGAGAAACAGACAGAAACTTTCAGGGGAGAGAATAAACAGAGCCTGATAATTCTTGGAGCACAGGCAGAGAGTGGGACAGTTGGATGACATTCTCCATGTTATATGGCAGAGCAACAGTATAACAGTAGCCATATCTAGTTTTCATTACATGTTTGTTATTTTATAAGGCATTTCCTGTGGCCCAGAACAGCAGGAAATTATGACTAAGAGCGTTATGCTTACTGAAGTGCGGAGTTAGGACTTGCAGAAGTTAAATAAACACACTTGTCAGTGGACCAAACTGTAATTCTGTGTGTGTTATAATATTATATCTAGTTTGGCTTTTTTTGGTGATGAAGAGGTTTGTTATGTCGTGGCTTTGGTATTTCTAGGGGTAGATTATTCTTTCGAGGCTTCCTGTTGTTATGATATGAGTGCACAATAAAATAGCAAAAGAGCCTCGAATAAGACCAATAAACCAGGCCAGGACCTTCCCTAACATTCCTGGACAAAGACCTCACCATATTCAGCTTAACTTCCAACTCCACATGTGGGTTTTGGCCTACAAAGGCCTAGAAAGGAGATTTGGCCTTAAAAGCTCGAAAATAATTTAAATGTTTAATAAATAATTGATAAAAATTATAATAATAATAATAGGTGAAATGGCCCAAAACGTACAAAGAAAAGAAACTATAAACTCTGACAAATCCAACAAGAAATCTTTATAAATGATTTTCAAAATTTTTTTAAATAAGCCAAACCATAACCAAAAGGTATGCCGAAAGACTACCCACAACAAACAAGTCCAAGTCCACAATCCAGAACTCAAAATCCAAACAAACAGAAGCAATAAATCCAGAACCAGACAAACAATACTCACAATGAAAAAGGTCTCCTTGAATGACAATGAAGGACCTGCTCACTGCTCTCACAGTACATAAGCTGACAGTGGTCCTTCGGTCGTGACATCAGGGTGGCCTCGCCACAAAGCACAAGTAACACATGAGAACATGTCATGCATGAATAATATAAATACCTGAAATAAATTATACAACAAACAAGGAAGATACAGAAAAGGGTGTCAAACATAATCCTGGGGACACACATTCATTGAAACATGACACCCGTGGCACTACCCTCACTTGATGATAACTCTGAGTCTTGGTTGTGCAGTTTTCTAAACCTAGATATCTGTTACTGGTAGGTCTTATTTTAGTTTAAAACAGAACCAAAAGTCATTAACCCTTTCGGCCTTGACATCCTATTACTAGTACATAAATATGCAGCCGTTTTTGTAAAGCACAAGTACGTTTGCAGCCGTTGGAACCGGGCATGCTACTATTAGCGCAGACTAGAGAGACTGGCATACAGTCTGCGAAACACGAAAGTGAAAATGGACGCTTCCGGACAGTGCGCACCACATAGTAAGTAGCTTTGCTTTCAATTTTATTCCCTCAAGAAGATTGAAGTATTTGGTAGCTATTGTATAATAATAGTGATCATTTTTATGTTTTTTTCATTAGGGGGCTTTTCCCCCTGCTTGACAATTTTAAACAGTCTCTACAATTTAAACAGATTTTTATTTTCATGTGAGGTGTTACATTTGCATCCACACTACGTATAACTGCCCGTGATTGCATTTCATTTCTTTCTCTCTATTAAATTAAACAACTTTTTCGAATGTTTGGCTCTGAGATTTGTTAATTATCTTTGCAAAAGCTATTCTAACTGGAAACTGTTAACATTTTAATACAAATGGTATATCAAGATCTCCTGTGGTGTTTAATGTTATCCGCGGAAGATGTACTACATTACCTTTCTTGGATACATCCTTCTTTCTACAGTAATTCATGCGGTGGAAGAATGGACGGTGTAGATATTCTTTGTGATATTGTAAGATGATGTTTTCATCTTCCGCACAATCACCACCAACTGTTTCAGCATAGTCTATTGATACACGTTTAACCACTTTGCCGTGCTACCAATTAACATTTTTGCTGTAAATTCGCTTGACTTCATCGTTTCTCGTGCTAGGATTGCATGTGTACTCATTTCTTCTGTTGATAACCCTTCGTGATGAAATTCTTCAATAAGATTTGGACATAATATGTCTTCCTTAATAGGGATCTTAAAGTGAGGAAAACGTTAAAATGTATAAGAGCTGAGAGCGCAAGAAGTGTGTCTGACAAAAGCATTCATAAGACTGAGAGGTGAGAGGACCATGGTCTTGTTTGAAAATGGTTGTAAGTAGGGTATGACTTGATAAAATCTAATTGCAAAAGTCACCGTCTCGTGGGACTTGCTTCCAAAGGTTATAAGTATGATGTGACTTGAAAGAATCTCATGTTAAAAGTCTCTGTCTCGCAGGACTTCATTCCAAAAAGTCTCTTCAAAAAATCACGTCTCATCGCAGGATAAAAAGTCTCGTCACCCAAGATTTTTTTTTATTATAATAGAGAGATTTTTGAGCTTCCTAGACACCCCAAAGGTAGAATATCTCACAAAATAATTTCCCCCATAAAAACAGAAAATAAAATCCAGGGCCGAAAGGGTTAATACTGTATTTATTTTTTTTTTCCTTTTCTTCTTTTATTGAATTTATTTAGACCATGTACAATCAAGTCAAACTTAACAAAACTAAATTCAATTCAACCACCAACCATGAGAAAGAGTGAAAGGCCAACAGCCAGAGTAAAACTTTTGAGAGTAGTAAAAAAAGAAAGAAGTTTGTCTCCCCAATATAAATGGTGATTCTAAAATATTATTGATTAGATCCTGCCAGGTTTTAAAAATGTCTTGAACAGATCTTCTAAGTGAGAATTTTATTATTTTTTTTTTCAAATTTCAAATTGTATATAACATGAGTTACCCACTGACTTAAAAGAGGTGGGTTAGGATTCTTCTAGTTGAGCTAGATAAGTCTACGTGCTGTGAAGATATAAGAAAGAGACAACACACTCAAAAAGTTTTGGGGGTTTGCCTTCCCCGTATAGTGAAGTGTCCAGTAGTCTTTCTCAGACTCGTACATTCAAAGAAATTGAATTACAACAAGGACAAACGTATTGATGAAATAGCCAGATTTATATAAGGGACGGACAGGAAATTGTGTACAATGGGTATGATGGGAAAGTCCAGGAAGCGCCAGAGATGACGTGGAAACGTGGAGTCGGAAGTGATGTCCTTAGGATGGGACAGGAGGGAGGCAGCGGTTGTCGTATACACGGAAGGGAAATCGTCTGCGGGTCTTCGAAATGGTTTGCTTACTCATCTGTTTTTCTGCTAAATAAAAGAGAGAGGTGTTAGTACTCTGTTCCAAACCCATTCCTGTGTATTATCACACTCTGTTGAGCCAGTTGGCTGCTCCCTACTCACGCGTGTGTCACAATGCTTGTGGTGAAATTACAGGCAATTACAGTTTGTTTCTCCTTCTTCACTTTAAGTTCATCTGGGAGTCCACCAAACACAGCTATTAATGGATTAGGAGGGATTGGGACAGCAATTTTTTAAGAATTCCTAAACTCGAACACAACTAAAAGTATTTTTTCTTTGAAACTGTACTCAGGCTGGTTGAACTTAAGTTTGTGTATAAAGCACAATGGTGCATGCCTTCTTCCTTCCAAGTTGACCCCCTCTTATTTAGTGAGTGTACGTTCATGTACAAATATGCCTCATGTCAAGCTGCACTCTTTTCAAGGTCTGCTCCCTCAGTTTGTGCATAATGTTGCTCTGATAGGTTATAAGACAATTTGTGGAAGAGAGATTAGAAAATAGATGAGGAGCTTCTGAGTGTCAGCCAGTGCAGATGACTCTTCCAGAACGCTAGACATTTACCATCATGAGAACTACAATTTTAAGTTGTGTAAAGGGGTAATGGAAAAAAAAGGTAATATTGCTTTAAAATTAGAATAAAAAGAATAAAGACGCTGGGTCTGTCCCATCAAAACCATAAATAAAAACAGACATAATAGAATGTTATGGTCCAGGAAGACCTATGAAGAGGACTGCAAGCCTGTTTCTGGTCATCCTGTTTGTGTCATATTCATTTTCGAAGTTGTTTGTTTTAAGGCAGTTTTCAAGTTGACAAATATGCCAGAAAATATTTCTGGCTCTAATTAAGAACCAAGATGTTTGTGTGGTTTAAAAAAGACAGTTGATTCAGGGTGTGTCTCAGGACAAGATTTTGGTTGGGTGGGGCTGTCAAGGATTAAGGTTTGGCTCAAGATTAAGCATGTTCCCAGAATGCCTTGCATACTATATATACTATACAGCAGTTCTGCCTTTAAGATATTACCCCACACCATTTTCACACAACTTGAGGACCTGAAGTTTATTTATTTATTTTGTGTTTTTAAAGAAGACATGCAGTATTCCATGATAAAACAGAGCACTAGCTGTTCAACCTCTGAATGATTTACCTTCTTCAGTTCTCTTTAATGTGTTTACTATTCAACCATTGGAACGGTAAATGAGTTCAGGGTAACCAAGTAGACACTTTACTTTACACAGCAGACTATGGAGAGTGTTTTGATAGAATCTAAGTATATCACTACAGTAGAATGTGTTTATAACATTATTGTCTCTGGCTTATGGACAGCTGAAACATCAGTGCACAAGCCCAAAATTCCTGGATTGGTTTTGGATGTAAAATCAATAACAACATGTGTATGCATAGAGACTCCCATTTTGTCAATCAATTCCCAGACTATAAATAATATACAGTAGACCTGCTGTCGACTGCCTAACCATTCAGGGTTGATGTGCACCTCTAATCCATGCATTTAATTTAGCAATTCTGTTTAATGAACAATTTAGGATTGTGTTGTGGTTAGCAGTGCACCCTCACATCCCCAGAAACCCTAGTTTGATTCCTGGTTCAATTAGCCTCTGTGTGGACTTTGTGAGTTTTCTGCATTGTCTTTATTTTCCAATTTCCTCTCACATCCCAAACTGGCATCTAATTGTCACTGAGTGAGCCATGAAATTGGTTTGCACACTGCTGGAATAAGTTTTGTTTCCCTGCTACCTAGTAAGCAGGTTCAGAAAATGGACTGATGAAAGCATTTTGACATAACTTAAATCATTTTCTTCACGTGATTCTCACTAATATTTTTCGTTAGGGTGCTGAGACTTACCACATATAATTATAATTGCCTTGTCATATTTGTTGGTTTTATCCCATTAGGTTAGGAATTGTTGAGAACAAATGGACGAGAACAAAGGCAGATGTTTCTACTGCAGATACTGGCAGATCTG
This sequence comes from Erpetoichthys calabaricus, assembly GCF_900747795.2. NCBI lineage: Eukaryota > Metazoa > Chordata > Cladistia > Polypteriformes > Polypteridae > Erpetoichthys > Erpetoichthys calabaricus. Next base: position 25,764,416 of record NC_041410.2, on the reverse strand, counting down.
TTGCTAACTTGATTTATTTAGCTCTCTTTTAGGAAAGACTTCTCTATTTCTTCTCTCAGACATTAAGCCAGACTTTAAATTTTGTTTTCATAAAATTCAGACTATATCACTCCCTAAGCTAAGCATATTCAGGCCCATGCAGTACCTGGATGGGAGTTCATCTAGGAAAAGCCTGGGTTACTACTGGAAAAGGTGTTGGAGAGGCCAACAGGGGATGCTTACCCTGTGGTCTGTGTGTGAATCCCAATGCCTCAGTGCAATGACGAGGACACTGTGCTGTAAAAATTGTACCCTCTCTCGGATGAGATGTAAAAACCAAGATTCTGACTATCTATGGTCATAACAGATTCCTGGGCATCCTTCGTAAAGAGCAGGGTGTATCCTGATGTCCAGGCTAAACTGCCCTCCACAATCTAGTCATTGTGGCTCCCTAATCATCCCCTGTCTCTAACTGGCTATCTCTCTTTTTTTTACTTTGGCTATATTCTTGAATAAAAGCATGCATGTTTATTTGATATTTGGACTTAAGTCTTCACACATTATACACTTCACGTCATTATTAGTATAACATGGAAGAAGTTTCTGCTTTAGGTATATGTTCAGCATTTCTTGCATTTCTCGCATTTCCTTTTATCCCACACTTACCCAGATCTCCATAGACACAGAACATACATGAAATGCATGTGTTCCAAGTAACAATATACTGTATTATTTGCCCTATACTACTCCAGGCATCTCACTTGCAGATAAGGAGTCTTGGCTTGAGCTGGGAGAACTTTTTGCCCGAGTTGAGCTCTGTCAATGGATGGGACAGCAGGCTGCTTGCTACTTGTGCTGATCCACACATTTCCAAAACAAAAGACGCTGATGTTGAGGTGCGAACGGAGTTAAGGTGGGCCAGGATTACGAGTTTTTTCGTATGCTTCCTGGAATCTAGCATTAACCACCTAACAGCCAATGCAAAATGGCTGCCATCACATCATCCAGTAGGTGCTACATATTGGTGGTGGTTGACGTGGCTTCAACTAATTTCTTTTGGTGGAAACAATAGATACATGACATAGTATAAGTGACATTTGTGTTAATATTTCTGTAAATGTTTTACGTTTTTCTCCATTGGCTATCCCAGCACCAGTCTCCCAGATTCCAAAATGGTCACACAGCTAACTATAAGAAGGACATGGAGAAGGTGTCAGTTTTCCAAATCACTCTGGAGAGTCAGATATCATATACTTGGATTGTTGTATTTTTGCTTTCTTTTTTTTAAGCATATCTTCTGGTGATCCTGTATGTGCTCTACTACTCTCCTATGCTTTTCTATTGTTTTGTCCCTCACAGCTCTGTGATGTTTTGTTTACATGCTACAGTAGGAGCTAACTTATCATAGGCAGATTCTCTAATCATAAGGAGGTATTGCATGTCCGATTAATAGCAAATGCCAGAAACCAAATGAAGTCTTTCTTTAAGAGTTTTTTCAAAAGATGGTGAAGTATGTTTGTTAATGTCAAAAATATCAGTCGTTTGAATGATTTATCAAAGCAAAAGTAAAGGCAGAACTAAAATCTTCTCCCTAAATCGTTTTCAATCGATCACAAGTTGCTTACAGTTCAGATTCAGTTTAATGTGAGTGGTCATCTTATGTATCAAGGCCACCATCATACTTACCAGAGATACAAAATGGCGCCTCCTATGAAGTGCAGAAATACAAAACGATGGTACCCATGCAACCAAATCACAAAATGTCACCAAAATGGAATATATCGAAATTTGATTAAAAAATAAAACTAAAAATGAAAGATAATAGTAATGTTTTGATACCAAGTCAAACATTCTAAACAAGTTAGTAACATGTTCATTACAGAACCCTCTCTCCTATGAGGTGCACTCCAAACATGCCCCGTCAGATTTATACAGCAATTAGAAGATAAACAAAAAGGTAATTGTGGAGCATGAACATTAATGATTGGAACCCAAGAGGTTGCATCCTCTGGATTATAAACATTTCAATTTACGAATTTCATACATGTGGGCCTAAACAGTGAGTGTCCATCACCTTTTGTATCTCGTACTTTAGCTCCCCATCAACAATAACTGAAGTTATCAGATAGAAGAGAACTAATTCTGACCAGCTTTAAGCAGAATTCCTGGAAGGAAGGCTGAATCTTAAAATGAACAGTTAGTTTCTAGATAACTAGTCTAATATTCTTGATAATTTTATAAGGACCAATATATCTTGAGTGCTAATTTAACTATGGAACCCTCAACCGGATATTGCATGTAGTAAGTAGCTTGATAATTAAAAGGTACATAGTGTTTCCTACTAGTATAAAATTTCACAGAAGCTCGGATAGGCAACAGGTTCTCTCAAACATGTATGAAACTGTCCAAAAAAAATAAAAAATAAGGAAAGCCTGGTAATAATCTTGTGTTGTGATTCTTGGGCTTACAATTGAAAAAGTCAGGAATGAAAACTCCAGCTATGACCTTAAAATACAACACAGGCCTGGCCCTAAATCTCCATGCCATTCAACTTCTTTTATAGGGTTCAGAGTTGAACTAGTTCTTTCCAAGCCTGAACTTTAGATTTTGTCCATAATTAAATGATTATAGGCTAATTGATTCCTGAGAAATAAAATTAAGGACTGATGAAATTTACTCTTCTGTAATTTGACAAACAGATGGTTTCTTCTAAGCTGGGACAACACTTCCCAAACATGGGTAGCATGTGTTTATAAGGGCTGGTGAAAATATAAGTATGTCATCAATGTCATAGGCACCCAAGGTATCACTTGTTCTGAGTTCAGGTCAGGGAGATCACATTAGGGAGCACATTTGAACTGTTAAGGTCAAAGATCTGACAAAACCTATTACAGAACGTTTCACTTCACTTGATCATAGCAACACTGTTCTCTCTGTTTTCTTTCACAGAGCATCAAATACACCTTTCGAAGAAAAGCAGAACAAGCTCATTCCATTCTCAAACCTCTCACACATTTGTCCAGTACCAAATTTTTCTTTCATTTTCTCTAATGGCTGCTTTTCATACCAACAAAGATTTTTGTTCATTCATCTCCCCTGGCATTATATCCTCTTTCCACTCCTATATATTGTAAATGAGATAGAAAGTGATAAAAACAGAGGTTTGGTGTCCTCAAGCTTGCCTGATTTAACATCTGTCTTTGAACAAAAGGTTAAACTAAACATTAAATGAAAAAAGAGGAACACCACTGTGCCCTCCATCACTGTGATATGTAAATGCTTCATCAGGAGCCTCCATCCTGTCTGGAAGCTGGTCCTTGAAAGAACACCAATTTCTGGGCTTGTTATGCTTTAAATATCATGGGAACCAGACAGGGCCGGTCAAGCAGCAGGCTGCAACTAACGTCAGAAATCTCCTTTGGGCTTCTGTATTCTAAGGGTGGAAGTGGAACAAAGGTTATGTGTCACACTCTAAAGTCCTCCCCTTATGTTACGTTTTAAAATAACCCATTAGGCTCTCCCAGTGGCCACATGTTTGACAATAAGACAGTTTTTGTCTTTTTGTAAGTCACACACCTAAAGATGACTATACAGCCAAAATGTTGTGTTTCTAATTTTAATTTGTTCTTCATCGTGGAAATAACCTTTACCAATTTTTTCCCCTTCTGTTCTTCTGTACACGCAATCACTGCATTGACATTTGCCCAATTCTGATCATGTCTCTTTCTGATCCAGTTGTCCGTCTTATAAAGGAGGATAGACAACAGTTTTAGTCACACTAACACAGTCCTGCTGCTCAATAAGTGATTAACCACTAATGACAAGAGGAAGGTGAAGACCTGACACTTTATGTTCTTAACATGTAACAACATGACTTTAGGCATTAAAAAATGCGGAAAGGCATACCTAAGAGCCTGTGAAGGATGACTGATAATGCTGGTGCTGCATGTTTTTGAGTGGTGTTTTGTTAATAAAATACTGATGTTCCTTTTTTATATTATTAGGAAATTGATAAGGGTATTTGGTATAGCTTTAAATTTACTCTGTGAGTATTTGTGGACATGCATTTTTCCAAAATAAGATAGGAGATGTAGCAACAATGAGCATACCAACTGCACACAAATGGTACCTTGGCCAGGGATCACAAACACAGGGCCTTGGATAAGATGGTTGCGATTCAATTATATTGTGTCTTCTAAATCATCTTTCTCTTAGATTGAATTTAAATTCACATTGAAAGCTTTTTTTCCACTTATAATTTTTGAACTATGTTTAAATAATGAAGTTGTCCATTGTGTCCTGTGATAGGCTACACAGGATTGGTTCCCCTCTTCCAGTCAGGAAGACCAAGATAGGCATCCCCTCCCCTCAAAGCGATGTTTAAATTTAGTTGATTCAGTTAATGGATGGAAGGATGGAAATTAAAAGTGATGACGTTTGTCACACCAAAGAGCCTTTATATCAAGGAGTAGATGTAGATGTAGAGGTGGTCCACTCTTACAAACACTTGGGCATCCACATTAATAACAGGTTTGAGTGGTCTCAGGACACAGATCAACTATATAAGGAAGGGCAGAGCAGGCTCTTTTACTTTAAGAGAGTATGTTCCCTTAATGTGGGAAGTGACATCCTTTACAACTCTGTGATGGCCAGTGCGATTTTCTAAGCTGTGGTGTGCTGGACTGGTAAATCGCTTCAAGAGAGGCCCACCAAATTGACAAGCTAATTAAAAGGCAAGCTCAGTAATGGGACACACTCTGGACTCCCTGGAGATTGTAGCAAAGGAGAGAATTAAAACAAACCTGAGTGCCATTATAAACAATGCTGCACATCCTCTCTATGACACACGAACACTGAGGACTTTCAGCCAATGAATCATTCAGCAGACATGTGTCAAGAAACATGACTGGGGGTCATTTATACCACCAATAATACATCTGTGTAATGCCTCACTGTGACTGGGACTGCCAAGGTAGAAGTTTTCGTTTCTTCTTTTAGTAAAATTTTCTTCCTTTTTAGACATTCAGGTGGATGTTCAAAACTAAGTGTGTGTATATTTATTTATTTACCAGGGGTGCGCCCCTGTTCGCTTCGCTCATCAACCAGCCTGTACTATGTGCCAGAGACTTCATGTCTCTGCCGCTCGTGTTGTGAAGATGGAGGCTGAACGCACCCCAAGGAGATGCGGTCGCTCCTCCAAAACCCTCTCTTAAATGGTGATACAATGGGAAACAAATAGTTGTTTTTTACCTCCTCTTTGCTTGATCAACTGCTGGCTTGCTTCTGCTGCCATGCTGCGTGATCTGCATCTTGCGCAGCGCTTCGAACATTTAAAAGCCTGTACAGCAGCTGTCCTATTCTTTGTCTTTTATTTCTGGCCCCAGGCATGGTTATTTTTTCATTTCTAATTTAAAAACAAAATAAGAATCTGAAAATCTAACAACACCATATTAAAGGTCGATAAATTCTGAAAAGAATGATACCAAACATATATATGTAGATTTTAAAATAAGCCCGATTTAAAGCGTGACAAAAAACGTGACATAAAATCGTTGCACTGTTAGGCTTAGGATTTTATATATATAGAGTAGATTTATCTGTGCATGTAAAGTATTTATGTATTTATTTATTTAAAGAGCTCTGTAAAAATCCAAATTTCCATGTGGGGACAAATAAAGCTCTATCTATCTATCTATCTATCTATCTATCTATCTATCTATCTATCTATCTATCTATCTATCTATCTATCTATCTATCTATCTATCTATCTATCTATCTATCTATCTATCTATCTATCTATCTATCTATCTATCTATCTATCTATCTATCTATCTATCTATCTAGCTAGCTAGCTAGCTAGCTGTAATTCTTAACAGCACATTATAATAATCATGTATATTTGAGGTCCTGTACTTCTCCTTGACCACTCAGCTCTGCAGATGAGCAGTGTCTGGTGATGCCCCCTCTTCATGGTATCAAATCTCAGTCCAGACTCTTTTCATGTGTAGGTCCTATCGGCTGGAGTGAGCTGCCCACCTCCATTTAAACTTCTGACTTCCTTAATGTGTTTGAGAAGCATTTGAAGACTTTCCTTTTTGGTGTATTTCTGTCTAACTCGTATTGTCTTTGTATTGTAACCAGCTTGTATTTTGTTCTGTGGTCTTTCCTTATGGTGGTCATTTTTGCACCCTTTGTTCTGTAGCACTGTTACCCAAACAGTCATTCAAACTGATGTTTACTCGATTATGTTGACCTGTTTTGTAAGTCACTTTAGATAAAAGTGTCTGCTAGGCCAACAGATGTAAATGTAAAAGTAGTGATTTTACTTAACTGATAATTTCACATTGGCCCCTCTGTGAATGTGTGCATTAGTGTGAGGGTCTTGCAATAAGTTAGCATCCCATCCATAACTGTATCCTGCCTTGCACTCAGTGCTGCCAGGAAAGTCCCAGATGTGGATTATTCAAGTTAGAGAATGTTATGCTAAAACGCAAAAAGCTTAGTTGAGTAAATGATAATGAAAATATTTCTGAATATAAAGCATACACTGCTGGCAATTTCTAAACTGGCTTTCTAAATATAGAAAAAACTCTAAATTAAACAGAATATAAAAATCATCCCCTTAAATAAAATGCGTTTCAATTAAAGGCAGGAATCAGCTCTGATTAAGAGGTTCTTTTGAAGGTAAAACATCAACCACATGAAGTCCCCCGGAGGCAGAGGTTTAGACCTGTAATCTTTTTCCATGAAAATAATTTTCCATAGCCAAAATCTAGTTATGAAGCTAAGCCGCTGCTCTTTACCTCATCGTGAACAGTTCTTTGATACTGTGCTTCTGGTTAATAAATGTTAATGTTATTTTTGTTTCAATTCTGACTTTCAGTACAGCAAAACAAAATCTGCATTTAATTGCACTTTGTGAATTCTCTGTAATGTATTGAAACATAACATTTTTCTTTGTTTTCATTTTTACTTGCTAAAATGAAACTGTGATTTGTGTTCATTTTTACACAGTTTGGAATTGTTTCTAATTAATTTAATCATAGAACAGTAATAACACAGGGCTATGCTGGGGCTTTCCCCTCTTTAGCATTCAGGTTACTTTTCTGGCCTCATCAGCTCTCGTGTCTTTCTGTTTCTACTGTCTGCTTTCAGGTTTTCACTTCCTCCTTCACAAACCCAAGTTGTGATCGCCTACAATGTTTCCATAACTTACAAAGTTCAGCAAAGCAGTAAATGAATAATAAACAGTAAAGCTATTCCATCTGCTTCTTCCTAAAGGGCGCTCATTTGCCAACTTGGTTTACATGTCTGCCTAAAAAAAAACAAAAAAAAAAAAAGCCTCATCCTTTCAAAAGGGACAAGTGGCCAAAAGTCACTGGATTGTGGGACAGTGGGCAGCCATTCAGAATCTTGTTCAGTAATTAATAACAGGAAACTTAAAAGTGCAATTCTGTAATCATGTGCTGCGTCTGCCTGCCAAATGAGAAGAGCGTACTTCCAAAAATGGATATGTATGCATATCTCCATTGTAAACAGTACATCGTTTTTTTTGGGTTTTTTTGTCAAGTTGTATGTCCGTTCTGTAATTCTGCAAAGACACACACGCATATACTGTGCTGTGTATACTTTTATCCAGATTCCTGCAGGTACGACTGCATGTGTGTATATATGTTTCTATATATTTTAGACCCCTTCACTTACTGTATACTTCGTTGTGTTGTAGATTTAGTTTTAAACAGATAAATTGGTAATTTTTATTTATCAATCTACACTAAATAATCTGTGATAGCAAAGTCAAAACATGATTTCAGAAAGGTTTGCAAAGTTATTAAAAATCAAAAGCTGAAATCTCTCATTCATGTAATTCATGGTGCAGACCTATAAATATCTGGGAGTGCAGCTGGATGATAAATTAGACTGGACTGCCAATACTGATGCTCTGTGCAAGAAAGGACAAAGCCGGTTATACTTCCTTAGAAGGCTGGCTTCCTTCAACATCTGCAATAAGATGCTGCAGATGTTCTATCAAACAGTTGTGGCGAGCGCCCTCTTCTACGCAGTGGTGTGCTGGGGAGGCAGCATTAAGAGGAAAGACGCCTCACGCCTGGACAAACTGGTGAGGAAGGCAGGCTCTATTGTTGGCATGGAGCTGGACAGTTTAACATCTGTGGCAGAGTGAAGGGCGCTCAGCAGGCTCCTATCAATTATGGAGAATCCACTGCATCCACTAAATAATGTCATCTCCAGACAGAAGAGCAGCTTCAGCGACAGACTGCTGTCACTGTCCTGCTCCACAGACAGATTGAGGAGATCGTTCCTCCCCCAAACTATGCGACTCTTTAATTCCACCAGGGGGGGTAAACGTTAATATTTAACATTATACATAGTTATTGTCTGTTTTTTTCACCTGTATTATTATCATTCTTTAATTTAATATTATTTATTGTATCAGTATGCTGCTGCTGAAGAATGTGAATTTCCCATTGGGATTAATAAAGTATCTATCTATCTATCTATCTATCTATCTATCTATCTATCTATCTATCTATCTATCTATCTATCTATCTATCTATCTATCTATCTATCTATCTATCTATCTATCTATCTATCTATCTATCTATCTATCTATCTCTTAATGTACCTTAATTGGGTACATTATAGAAGCTACTTTGGCCCCTTCTATCTTCGAGTCTACTTTAGTAAGTTTCTACAAGCTCTGTACACCTGGATTTGGGCTGTTTATCACATTCTTCCTGGTAGGTCTTCTTAAGCTCTGTTAGGCCGGATGGGAAGCATCTGTAAACTGCCATCTTCAGATCTCTCCCTACATGTCCTGTAGGGTTTAAGTCTGGGCTTTGGTTGGGCCACTCAAGGACAGCCACAGACTTGTCCTGAAGCCACCTCAGGCTTTCCTTGGCTGTATGGTTCAGATTGTTGTTGTGTTGAAAGGTGGACCATCATTTCAGTCTGAGGTTGCATGCACTCTAGAGCAAGATCTCTTCAAGGACCCTTCTGCATGTGAAAATATTACTGTGAATGCCTGTTTTTTTTTCTTTTCCCTAGGTTAGCAGCAGTTTCTAAGTAAAGGAATGTTTAAATTTGACACAAACACAGATTCTATCACATTTCAGCAGTTATCAGTCAGGTCTTAGTGAAAACTTGACTGTCCTGTCTTTATTGTTTGAATAATAATAATGGACTTCTTCCATTTCTCAATAATTGCGGCCACTGGGGACACTCAAAGCTTTAGAAGCGGTTTTATCCCCTTGCCCTGATCTATACCACGCCACATTTTGATTGCAGAGGTCTACAGAGACTTCCTTAGACTTTGTAGCTTGGTTTTTGCCCTGAAATGCGGTGTGAGTTGTGGGATCTTCAATACATATGTGTGTGCCATTCTACACAATGTCCAATCAATTCAGTTTACCACAGGTGGATTCCAATCAAGTTCTAGACACATTTTCAAGGAGAATTTAGGACAAACATAAAGCACCTGACCACAATTTGGAATGCCACAGAAAAACGAATAAATACAAGATTTCAGTTTCGGATATTTAAAAAATCTGTAAACATTTCTGAAAACATATTTTCACATTGTCAGTTCGGATTGTTGAGTGTAGATGGAAAATTAAGCCTACAACACAATGAAGTGTGCAGAAAGTGAAGGAGTCCGAGTACCACTGTAGGCCTCTTTAATCCAGTTCCAAGTCATAAGCAGCGGTTCAAATGGGGCAGTACTCATCAGTTCTCTGTTCCAACCCTTCCACATTTTGCATTTTGAGTACCAGCAGTTTATCTTTGTGTACAGGCAGTAATTAAATACAGAAGCTACTCATCATTGTGCAGTACTAGCACTGCTCTCAGCACCGGTGTCCCTGCATCAACTTTGTGTTGCTCCTAAAAGGCAGAATCTTCAAAGTACATCTCCTTCTACTGTTATTGATGGGAATGGAGTGGTCCCACACACCTGTTTGCCTCTCCCACTGCCACCACTGATGTTTCCTTTTTGACATCACTCTCATCTTTCTCTCTTTGGTTGGTCACAGGATCAATTCACCTGCAGTCTATCCTCCTGGTTGATGTTAGAATTGCATATTTCCACCCATACTTTGTCCTTATAAAACCTATGATTCCAGGACACACAGAACTTCTAGTAGTGTGGCTTTATGTCTTGTTTATCTCAGCTCTGTACCATCCTGATGATCCCCATGCCACCTACACCCACTATAATACTCATTATCAAATGTAACATGTATTTCTGTTATCATGAGATGTCAGCCCAGCAAATATCATCCAGTCAATTCTCAAGTATGAGGGGGAGTCAAGCTAAAGTTAGAAAATGGACCTTGACTCCAGCAGAATAAAAGCTGCTGTCTTGTCCTTGCCACCATTCGTGGACCTGAGTCATTGTCAAACACTACATGCCGAGGGGTACTGCAGTCACAAGTGCAAATTACTGTGACTTACTGGAGACCAATGTGAAGCCTGCTATTCGGTCGAAGTGGCAGGGACTGCTGTCTCAAGGAGTCCTTTTGCTACAAGACAAAAACACACTGCTAAGAACACCAAGGCTTGTCTGGAGAAACTGAAGATTGAGGTATTGCCACATCCTTCTTATTTGCCAGATTTGGCACCGTGTGATTTCCACCTTGTTGGACCGCTAAAAATACATCTGGGTGGTCGATTCAAGACAGATGATGACGTGAAGAAAGCGGTGCAGGAGTGGTTGTGAGGATGAGACAAAACCCTTTATTCTGCAAGAATCCCGGCCCTTCCAAGCAGGTGGCGCAAGTGCATTGAGAAGGGTGGAGACTACATTGAAAAATGACATTATCAGTTTTGTTAAGGTTCATTCCATTTTCTAATAAATCCCATTTTCTAACTTTAGCTCGACTCCCCCTCATATATAGAGACAAAACTGATTTTTGCTTATTTATTTCATTTAACACTGCTTCATGCATCATGTTTACCTCTTCATAAACCTTGGGAGCATGCTGGGATGGCCAATCACCTCTTAAAACAAATTCTTTCCAAGTCTGAATAAACTTTTTCTGTCTGAACCATTTCAGTCAGGGATTACTCTCAAGTTCCTGCATGTGTTGAATGATGATGGTTGACGATGACAACCTCATCAACAAAAGAAGCTGCTACAGCAATGTTTTTTTGTTTTTTTAGGTTTGCAGCTGCAGAATTCCTAATGCCATCTGAGGTACGGGTAATGTTGAGACACCTAATGTCCTGAAAATGATAGCAACATATGCTATCAGTCTACACATTTTTCAGGACTGCCGTTTTTCATTGTAGGATTGCACTGAGTTAGAATCTTTGTTGGCAGAATCTGGTAAAAGAGAGGAATCAATCATACACGGAATGACAGGGCGCATATACACACAGGTTCATACTCGCTCACAATTCACAATCACTAATGAATTTATCATGCATGAGTTCTGGGTGTCGGGTTAAAAAAACAGAATACCTGGAGAAAAACCACAAGCAGACACAGAAAACTCCACAAAGTCTAAAGAAATGCTAAATATTGAACCATGGTTCCTGGAGATGAGCTAAGAAACAGTAGCCGTTCTTAAGGCCAAAATGCATTTATTGAAATCCTTGGGGAACAAGTGTCATAGCGTTCTCTCGGGGTCATCATTTTCCCACAGTCTTAAACTGAAATATACTGTAGCTGATGTGCTCCATATTGCTAGTCTAAATATTTCAAGACCCACCCAGTAGCTTTTCTTTTTTTCTTTTTCTACAGATTTTTCAATTTTCAGATTTTCTTTATTTCCTTGCCATTGCAATCTCTCCTGCTTAGCAAAAATTAAAAAATTTAGAGGTACATTGTGCAACAAATGAACAACTAAAAGAGGCTGGGTTTCCATTTATGGATGGTTTCTAATTTGGACTCAGTGCTGCCGGCATGGAAACCCTGTGATGGTTTAAACAGATTCAGAAAAAAGACTGATGGATGGATGGATGGATGGATGGATGGATGGATGGATGGATGGATGGATGGATGGATGGACGGACGGACATCTCCTAAAGAAAAGACACTGGGTGCTAGCAACATCCTCTTCTTGAAACTGGATCGTCCGCAATGTCTTGAATGACAAGGAGTAATACTGAAAGGCAAAAATCACACCTAATGGTTATGACCGGATCTACAAAGTTGTACTAACAGACACGGTCCTTTACCCTTAATCTGATTTCTAGTCCAGTTATCTTCTCAATGGACTGTAGATACATTCCAGTTGCCATTTATGGACAAAACTGACACACTTTACATTTGCATTAGAGTTCTGCCCGCTCGTCGTCAGTGCCGAATTTTCACTTTCTCCCCATATCTATATGGTTTTTTGTCAAACTATGTAGATGTCCTTCCTGATTTCCAAAAAAATGTGTAAATTATATTAATTGCTAATTTCAAACTGGCTGCGGTGTGAGTGTGGGTGTATGCATGAGTGGGCCCAGCAGTGAGCTGCTGTCTTGTTTCCTGCCTTGCGGTCAATGCTGCTGGGATAAGCTCTCATCCCCTATGACATTAAACTAAATTAAGTGTATTTGAGAGCATTATTATATGAACTGGGCGGCATGGTGGCACAGTGGTAGCGCTGCTGCCTCGCAGTTAGGAGACCCGGGTTCGCTTCCCGGGTCCACCCTGCGTGGAGTTTGCATGTTCTCCCTGTGTCTGCGTGGGTTTCCTCCGGGCGCTCCGGTTTCCTCCCACAGTCCAAAGACATGCAGGTTAGGTGGATTGGTGATTCTAAATTGGCCCTAGTGTGTGCTTGGTGTGTGGGTGTGTTTGTGTGTGTCCTGCGGTGGGTTGGCACCCTGCCCAGGATTGGTTCCCTGCCTTGTGCCCTGTGTTGGCTGGGATTGGCTCCAGCAGACCCCCGTGACCCTGTGTTCGGATTCAGCGGGTTGGAAAATGGATGGATGGATATTATATGAACTGTATATGCCATATAAGTGTGATATATAATTAGTGATAAAAAGCTGCTGGCATTCCATACTGGTATGTACTGTCAGAAATTAATTAATTAATTAATTAAATTCATTAAGAAGAAAGACGCCTCACGCCTGGACAAACTGGTGAGGAAGGCAGGCTCTATTGTTGGCATGGAGCTGGACAGTTTAACATCTGTGGCAGAGCGACGGGCGCTCAGCAGGCTCCTATCAATTATGGAGAATCCACTGCATCCACTAAACAGTGTCATCTCCAGACAGAAGAGCAGCTTCAGCGACAGACTGCTGTCAATGTCCTGCTCCACTGACAGACTGAGGAGATCGTTCCTCCCCCAAACTACGCGACTCTTCAATTCCACCAGGGGAGGTAAACGTTAACATTATAAAAAGTTATTGTCTGTTTTTTCCTGCATTATTATCAATCTTTAATATTGGTTTTTTTTTTGTATCAGTATGCTGCTGCTGGAGTATGTGAATTTCCCCTTGGGATTAATAAAGTATCTATCTATCTATCTATCTATCTATCTATCTATCTATCTATCTATCTATCTATCTATCTATCTATCTATCTATCTATCTATCTATCTATCTATCTATCTATCTATCTATCTATCTATCTCTCTAGAAAAACATAGGGAAGGATTGTAGTCATACTTGTCACAGATGGCAGGTCCATTTTCCCTGTAAGTTTAGTGGGTGCTGCCAGTTTGTGTACAGGAACTTATTATTACTGCTCCTTGCCACCTGTTTCTGCCACCTGCTATTCTGTCTTGGCTTAACAAACAATCAGTTCTGGCACTGAATGTTACAGCAAATAAAAGATATGAAGGGTCAGGGACAATTCTTTCCTGTAATATGTTGATTTCCATGTTAATGAAATTACTTTCTTTGTATTTACTAGTGGTTGACATGAAATGACCGCCGTTCTGTGCAGGTCTTAACACTTGTGTACAAACATATGCTATTGCTTTTCACATATTTGATTATATTGGCTTACACGAGCAGCACTGTTTGCTGGTGAATAACCTTCATTAGTTCGCACAGGAATTGTTGTCTCATGACCTTGAAGGGTACTAAGAGGAAGTATTTTAGAAAAAAAATAAAGCCAGCTGTCACATGACAGTAGTCCGCCTGTGACCACAGCTCCTCACAGCTGAAATAGTAAACACTCCACGAGCAGCCCAGATCTGCAAGAAAGCAGCAGATCATCACACAGGGATTGAACCCGACAGGGGCGGTGAGTGTGAGCTCACATTTTCAAGGTGACAGGGAGGAGACACCATGACAATGTCTGAAATGCTTGTGGCTGCAGGCTGCTTGGAGACTTGGTGTACACGGTGTGGAAACCAGGGGGCGCTCCAGCCGCTCCAACTCCGACACAGACAGGCAGAGACGCGGGTGCAGCACACAAAACATTTTTATTTCTGCTGTCTTTTCTCTCGCTCCCTACAGCACCACAATACAGATAAGGAAACCACTTTTCTTTACTCTTTTCCTTCTCATTTTTTCCGCCTCCAGTCCTCTCCTGGCAAGCTTCGTCCACCTCCTCCCGACTCTGGCTCACCGAGTAGTGGTGGCTGGCTCCTTTTATAGGACACCCAGAAGCGCTCCAGGTGTCCAATGAGCTTCTTCCGGCAAGTGCTCCCAAACAGGGCTCGGCAAATGTCCAGGCGCCCCCTGGCAGGGGCCGCAGACCCCAGTAGGACTGAGCTTCTATGCTCCAAACCTGTGGTCCTGCTGCAAGCCAGGAGGGCTGCCCTCTAGTGTTCCGGGGGAGATAATGTCCTGAATAAGCTCCCTCCTCTGGTCCTTCCACTATTGAGACTTCCCCGACAGGGTCCTTACCACCACAATGGATATAAGGAAAAAGCAGAAAAATGTAAGAAAATCATTTCATCCCATCTTCCCCTCTGCTATTCCTGGTGAGTCAAATTAGTTTTATTGAACACTTCTGTATTCAGGGAACATATATATTTTGTTCATGTAGTTAGAAAACAAGAAATAGATAGCATGCACATGTCTGTGATGTAATGGTTCTTTGTTTTTTTATTTAAAATGAACTGTTCAGAGGGTGGCGCAGTGGTAGCACTGCTGCCTTGCAGTAAGGAGACCTGGGTTCGCTTCCCGGGTCCTCCCTGCATGGAGTTTACATGTTCTCCCCGTGTCTGTGTGGGTTTCCTCCCACAGTCCAAAGACATGCAGGTTAGGTGCATTGGTGGACTTAAATTGCATAGACATAGAATTACTAGACGCCACCTGACCAGCAGCATCGTATGTGAACGTCGCCGCCATATTGCGAGTGGCACTGCTGTGGAGTGAAATAATGAATAAAGATGACTCACGCATGTTCTGCTTGGGCTTGTACAAACTGCTGTATGCTCCAAACCAGATCCCTGGGGATTACATTTCATAGGTAAGGCTGAACAATTGTTTTGGTTATATTTGGCCATTAGAAAATCCCGTTTTATAATCTTAACTTTAGCTACGCCAGGCTAAGCTGGCAAAACTATGCATTTATGTGCTCAAGTGAGCCTCCAAACACTGTTTTGGCTAAACATATTTAGTCACTAACTATGTAGATCAGGCATGTCAAACACGCTGCCCCCAGGCCACATGCGGCCCACAAGAGAAATCTGTGCGGCCCGCATGACAGATCCTAGTTAGCACAGAAATTGTACAAAATGATTACTATCATTTGTGATTGAATCATTCTGCATCTTCGGTGTTACTTATTGCCTTTTCTTACTTCTGCCTTCTGACAAAAGCGTGTTTTCCCATGGCATTACGGTACCGGAAACATCATCTACTAGTATAGCCACGAGCCTTGACCAAAGTTAATGAGCCGCAACGTCACAACTGAAGTTCTAGGCTGCAGCAGCGGGCAGCAGGGGCGGCCTTAGGCATGTGCAAACTGTGCACCTGCACAGGGCCACCAAATCCCAGGGGCCACCATGCCAATATATATTGAATATGAAACAGAAAGAGAAAATAATGGCACAGCTGACAGCAATGTGGCCAAAAAACATTGTGTTTCTTGTTAATTAGTATGCTGTATTTACTAATGTCGCTCGAGTCGGAGCAGTAAGCTATATGTAGTATTATAACGTTCTGCCGTAATGAGAATATCATGGGCCGCCACTTGGTTTTCAAGTTACAGACATGTGCATATAGAAGCATGTCATGAGCACGAGGCGGCTATGCAGTGTCCGCAACGGACATGGCCATCCACCGTGCATAAGATACCATATTGACATTGGCGGGCGAAGGGGCCACTGATTCTTTCTCTGCCCAGGGCCGCCACGAGCCTAGAGCCGCCCCTGGCAGACTACACTACTGGCTGGGATGCTGAGACTGGCCACTGGGCAGAACTGACCATCACGAGTAGTAATAGCTCGCATATTTTCACGTTTTTTTTGCTCTAGTTTTATGTAATTTTGTGCTAGTATTGTAACGAACAGTTAGTGCAGACTACAGCTGAAGATCTGAAGTGGACGCGAGAAGTTGGTGAGTTGTTTATTAATATATTTTTGTGATTTTGAGTTTGTATTAGTGTAGGTCAGGTGGCTTTTTACATATCGGCTTATTTTACAATATAAACTTTGAAGTAAACTTAGTAAAGTAAAATTTGATTTTTGGAGGATTTGTTGTCCAACTTGAATTACTGAGCAATGAATTCAGTGAGCGTTTTCATGATTTCAGTTCACACGAGCAGGATTTTGCGCTGTTTACGTCACCATACTCTTACAACGTTGAGAATGCGCCTGAGAATATCCAAATGGAATTGATTGAACTGCAGTCAGACTCTATTCTGAAGGCAAAATACAACGAAGTTGGTGTGCCAGGCTTGTATGCTTACCTGCCACCCTCGTATGTGCAGATCCGTAAGTTGGCATCGAGAAAACTGTCAATGTTCGGAAGCATTTACCTTTGTGAGCAATTGTTTTCGTTAATGAAAGCTACCAAAACCCCACATTGCTCAAGACTTACCGATGAACACCTTTCCTCCCTCATAAAAGTTGCAGCTGCACAAGATTTCAAGCCTGATATTGACGAACTAGTTACTAACAAGGGATGCCAAGTGTCGGGACAAAAGAAATAGATCTCACACTGTAAGACTCCTATATAAGCAATTAATATAATATGAATATAATATAATAATATAAGGACCTAGCTAAGAGGCTAAGACTCTAATTGTACGCTGTTGTACGGAGATTGTATGGAAATAAATTGCTTTTCTTTAAACTTTAAGTGTTACATTTTTTAAAGTTTTCTGTATAGGAAAGAAAGCTACAGTAACTTTGTATAATAGTATTTGTTACAGTGCAGCCCGCTGACGCACGTATGGCAGTCGAAGCGGCCCACCAATGGTAGTGAGTTTGACATGCCTGATGTAGATTGTTGTTAGCTGTTAAAATTTCTCAAACTTTGAAGGTTTCCCAAAGAAATCCACCTCAGGAAGCAGTGGGAGGTAGCCCTTAGACGGGATTTTGAGAAAGCTGTCCTGTGATGTGTGCCGTGCTAGTTTGGTAACAGATACTGTACCGGCATCATATGATCAAAGCTACCACTTGCTCACATTAAAAAATAAAGGAGGTTTGTTGATTCCTTCTGAGGGTACAGTCAAGGTGGTCAAAGTAGCTGAGCGTGTTATCCTACAGTCGACATTAGGGCAAGCTGTCAGTGTATCTTTGATCAAACAGTTTATTCGGGTTGAGATTGGTTCAGATGATGTGTTTTTTCTCAAGGAGCACATTGAGGAAACACAGTTTGAAATTGACAACCATCATTTTATGCTCATGTCTTTAGTTGTGTCTGTCTTCCACAAAGTAAGGCTGCACCATATTGCCAGACTGAATTCTCAAATTACAGAGTGGCAACACACGGAAAAAGCTATGTAAGACAGTTCTGTTTCAAGGATTTTAGATCCTATCCTGTATATATTTAAGTAACCACATTGTGTGTGTGTGTGTGAGAGAGAGAGAGAGACTGAGAGAGGAATGAGTGAAGTGTTTTCAGAAATTACTAAGCCAATTTGTATACAATAAAATTGTTTATTTTTGTCATTGAGTGTATCATTTCACTGTTAAAAGAAAGACCAGACTGCCAGTTGCAGTCTTACTATTTTGACTTTCAGACATTGGTCAAGTTTTTGTCTCAATAATTAATAATAATAATACATTTTATTTAATAGGCGCCTTTCTTAGCACTCAAGGTCACCTTACAATAAAATTAAACAACAATAGTAAAATTAAAATGAGAGAATGATAAATCAAAAAGCAATAATTAGCAAACAAACAAAGATAACTGGCAGTAACAGTGCAAAATTCACAATTGGTATGCCAGTTTGGGTAAGTTTTGAGGGCAGTTTTAAACAATGTTATTGAATCGAGCTGACGTATATGAAAGGGAAAAGAATTCCAGAGTTGAGGAGCACTATGAGAGACGCTCGAGCTCCCATAGCACAGTTTGATGTGCGGTACAGAAAGTAGAGCTGCAGATGACGATCTGAGTGAGCAAGAGGGAGTGTAAGTCTGGAGGAGATCAGTGAGGTTGTGGAGAGCTTTAAATGTTAAGAGCCGTATTGTGTATTGTATTCTGTAGTTAACAGGGAGCCAGTGACGTTGACAGAGAATAGGTGTAATATGTTCAGTGGATTTAGAAAAGGTTATTATTCTGGCAGAAGAATTTTGAATAAGTTGTAAGCGATGGATACGTTTTTGTGGGATGCCAGATAGAATAGCATTACAGTAATCTATACGTGAGGTGACTCGGGCATTAACTAATACTTCAGTACTGTGTTGTGTAAAAACAGGACGAAGTCTAGAAATGTTTCGGAGATGGAAGTAGGAAGTCCGAGAAATGTTACTTATATGGGAGTAATTATTTAATAATAATAAAAATAATAAATATTACTATTATTTTAATTTAATAATTACCATTATTAGTGTATAAATGGATATACAGTGATCCCTCGCTATATCGCGCTTCGCCTTTCGCGGCTTCACTCTATCGCGGATTCTATATGTAAGCATATTTAAATATATATCGCGGATTTTTTGCTGGTTCGCGGATTTCTGAGGACAATGGGTCTTTTAATTTCTGGTACATGCTTCCTCAGTTGGTTTGCCCAGTTGATTTCATACAAGGGACGCTATTGGTAGATGGCTGAGAAGCTACCCAGCTTACTTTTCTCTCTCTCTTGCGCTGACTATCTGTGATCCTGACGTAGGGGGTGTGAGCAGGGGGGCTGTTCGCACACCTAGACGATACGGACGCTCGTCTAAAAATGCTGAAAGATTATCTTCACGTTGCTACCTTCTGTGTGCAGCTTTTAAGTATGCTGCACGGTGCTTCGCATACTTAAAAGCTCAAAGGGCACGTATTGATTTTTGACTTTGTTTTTCTCTCTCTCGCTCTCCCTGCTCCTGACGGAAGGGGTGTGAGCTGCCGCTTTCAACAGCTTTGTACCGCAAGCTAAACAGCCCTATTGATTTGTTTGCTTTCCTCTCTGTTTCCTTTGAAGAGGAAGATATGTTTGCATTCTTTTAATTGTGCGACAGAACTGTCATCTCTGTCTTGTCATGGAGCACAGTTTAAACTTTTGAAAAAGAGACAAATGTTTGTTTGCAGTGTTTGAATAACGTTCCTGTCTCTCTACAACCTGCTGTGTTTCTGCGCAAATCTGTGACCCAAGCATGACAATATAAAAATAACCATATAAACATATGGTTTCTACTTCGCAGATTTTCTTATTTCGCGGGTGGCTCTGGAACGCAACCCCCGCGATGGAGGAGGGATTACTGTAAATAATTGCATTTAAACGATTCGACAAAATCTGTTGTATGTAAACGATACTGTTTTAAACGTTATTGTTTTTTCATCAGAAAACCTGGTCTCCACGTCTACCTGTATTAGTTTAAATGGCACTTTTCCCACTCGCAATAGGCGGACGCGCTGACGTATCGTGTCGACTGGGCTACACAGTGAATGCGGCGTCTATATATATATATGTCTATGCTAAATTGTCCCTAGTGTGTGCTTGGTGTGTGTGTGTGCCCTGCGGTGGGCTGGCACCCTGTCCAGGATTGGTTCCTGCCTTGCGCCCTGTGCTGGCTCAGATTGGCTCCAGCAGACCCCCATGACCCTGCAGTTAGGATATTGCAGGTTGGAAAATGACTGACTGACTAAATATTGAGATGAATTATTCCAGGCATTGCAGTGCATACTGTATGTTCTTTTCTTCATGTTGAACTTTACTGATTATTGTATTAATATTTATATTACCCAGCACAAATGTCATTTATCATACATGGGCCATTTCCATATACCAATCACCTACATATCAGTTACTTTTCAAACTACCTATTGAAAAATAAGCACTTGACAGCAAATGAAAATAATGGAATATTAATGTATCTGGGTGGCATGGTGGCACAGTTCCTCCCTAAGAGATCCAGGGTACTGGTTTTGAATCCTACAACCCAGTCATTATCTGTGTGGAGGTCTGTGTTTGTCTTTCCACTCTGGTTTTCCTCCCAAATCCCACAGACATGTGCTTTAGTTATTTGGTGAACAAATGTCTCTAAACTGACTGTTAGTGACACAATTGCTATGTTGATGTATGATGGACTGGCGCCCCATCCTGCCTTGTGCCCAGTGCTTCTGGGATAGTCTTCAAACACCCTGGTACCCTGATTTTGCCCAAGTGGTTTTGAGATTATATTATTAATACTAGACAAAAAGCCCGTTTCGACAACGTAAGATGAAACGGGCACGAGTTTGTGTCAGCAGTGTATGAAGAACAAATGATAAGTAAGAAATAAATAAGAAAGTGATGTAAGTAATGATAATTAACTAAGAGGTTTGGGATATGTATGACTTTATCACGGCGAAAAATACTGTACACTTAAAAAATACATGCTATCTATGACAACGTTTTTTGTTTGTATACTGGAGGCCTGTCAGTATGCAACTAAAGTTGTAAAATCTCTCTGTCGACTAAATTTTTTGTGAAGACACTCACTGTTTGGTAGTAATATCCCTTGATGTGGCCCATCTTTAACTTGCACCTTCACATCACTCGCCCTTCTGACTTCTGAAAAAGCCACATACAATTGACCATGGCTGAAAACGGGTTCGGCAAGGAATATTCCTACCATGTCAAACGTCTGTCCTTGTGACTTGTTTATAGTCATGGCGAATGCTAGTTTGACAGGGAATGCCCTTTGAATTTGGAAACACATGTAGTCTTTAAGCTTAATTTATTTTGTGTCATGTGCATAAAAATTGCCATATTTTATAATTTTGCAGGCCTATGGCAGTAAAAGGGAAAAAATGAGAAATACAAATCAACGAAAAAGTAGAAAAAGAAATGAAGTTTTTATGTAATGATTTTAGTCCACTTTACTCATTACTGTACAGGTTTGTACTGTTAGTTGATGAATTTTCCAGGCCTATAGTATAATATTGAATGATGAATGTTCCAGTAAAATATGGAATAGTAATAAGTATAAGCACCACAAACCTGATATAGGTGTATTGAATGAATGCGTAATTGAATCAGAATGCGTAATTAGGCCTCGAGCTGTAGTCGAAATCGCCTTTCAGGCCTCTAGAGCTTTAATCGAAGTCACCTTTCTCTTTGAATTTTTGTGGCCGTTGGCACCAAGCTGCGAGAATAAGCAGTTTTGAAAGGGTGAGGATGCAAGGGGCATTAAAATCACTCCAGATAGTGTGGTGAACATTCAGTGCTTGGTGCGAATAGGCCAGCAGCGTTTTATTTTACTCAGATCTCAGCAGCAGTGCACGACAATGCGTACCGCGCCACCTGTGGAGATTTGTATGCGGCTTAGAATGTAATGATCATGATGGCTGTGGAGTCGTTCCTGCCGCTGAAAGTACTTAATAATAATATGTTCTTACGTATTATTTTGAGTGTGAGGGTTGGCTGTGATCGGGGCTAATATCCTACGCCTGGGCGGAAGGATTTGGGATTTCAGAATAGTAATCCCGAAATGCGTAGGCTAAATCCGCCGCCTGCCGCGATGTTGGGGTTGGATTTCGGTCTCGTAAGGTTTTTCGGGCAGCTGTGCAGAAGGCGACTGGTCATTCGGTTTCGGACGTGCGCAGAAGGTGACTGAGCATTCGGCTTCGAACGTGCACAGAAGGCAACTGCACATTCGGCTTCGGATGGACGTGAGTGAGTGAGTGAGTGAGTGAGTGAGTGAGTGAGTGAGTGAGTGAGTGAGTGAGTGAGTGAGTGAGTGAGTGAGGAGGCAGGCGAATTATGTATTAAGATGGTTTTAATCTTTTTTTTTTTTGTTTCTTTACATAAAGTCTTTTGCAATTTTCCTTCTACAAGCAGAGAATACTTAGCAATATAATTCAAGTTTTTTTTTAATTATGATAGGAACTAGTACAGTGGATGCAATGGTGAATGGTGAAATTAAATGGATATTATTGGTGAGTTTTGTTAGGCTGAATAGCCAATTCTTGTCAACATTTTCTAATGCTCTAATGTTCTTTTCTTTTGAGCTTGCAGTTTCTGCATATTAATATCCTACAGCCTGGAATGGTAAAAGTTCATAAACAGACTAACAAAAACACATGTGGACTAGTACAGCTTGTTTGCAGACAAAAAGTATGCATTAAAACTAATGCAGATGATAAATAAAACAATACTATATAAATCCAAACCAAATAGTTTTCCTACACATGGCACACTATCTATCTATCTACAGTATATATATATATATATATATATATATATATATATATATATATATATATATATATATACACACACACACAAGGCTAAGGGTTGTCCGTCTGTTGCACAAAAGCTTACAAACCGTCTGATCCTTAAGGCCTTGATCTTGATCTTAATCGAGAGCTTATGACGTGATACACACAAAATACCCCAAAAATTGGAGGTGCAGGCTGCCTCAGCCACGTAATTGGGCTTTGGGTCCTTCCCACAGGAAGCCATGGCATAGCTGACAGGAAAGGAACAGTGGTGCTGGTGTGCAGCATTGCTGACAGGAAAAGGACTGCAGTGACATCTGCTGGCAGGAAACAGCTTACAGAAGCTGAGTACATGATAGGAAGAGGAAGAAGAATGACAGCCCAGATTTCCGCTGCACATAACCTGGTGGTACATGCAAACTACTGAAACTGGATCTGCTAAGTATGAGGCAAATTGCAGAAGGAAATTACATAATAATAAGAAGAAAAATGACAGCTCCGGCCTCTGGGAAGTTACAAGGGTTTACATCCTTTTTACGGAAAACTGTATAAGCAAAATGACTGAGAAGCTGACATGGCTACTGAGTGTGATACAAATTGCCAAAGACGATTACATGATAGAAAGAAGAAGAGGTCAAGTTTCGACATCTATTCCCCATGAAGCACATGGTGCTCTCACACTACTAAGGCTGGAACCTTGACCATGGGAGGACTTAAGGTCCATTTGTTTCTATCCATCTATCCATCCTCTTCCGCTTATCCAAGGTCGAGTCGTGGGGGCAGCAGCTTGAGCAGAGATACCCAGACTTCCCTCTCCCTGGCCACTTCTTCTAGCTCTTCCGGGAGAATCCCGAGGCGTTCCTCATTTGTTTCTAGTTGTATAAAAATTTTGAGGAAATTACTTCATGAACAATTATATATGCCCAAACCAACACAATTCATACACATACCAGTCTAAAGATCAAAAAATGAAGTTTATAAATAAATACTTTATGCTACCCAAATAAGTCCTACCCTTACTAACTCAAATTAAAATCACTACAATTTATGCATAAACAAATATAATATGCTCTCAAAGTGAAAACACTTACAAGAACAAGGACCTCTTACAGTATGACAACCCATCATATATGAATTCAAACCAGTATTCTGTTGTTTTTATATAAATCAGGGAACCAAACCAATATACACATCACACATAAACCAAAACCACATTCATACAAATTAGTATGGCCAATATGCAGATCAATACACATAAATGATCCTTCCATTAATTTGCTAACTGCAATTCAGGGTCTCAGTGGTTGGAACGCATGCTAAAAGCATTGAGCTCAAAGTAGGAACCAACCCTGGACAGGATGGTCAGATCGTCACAGGGCTCTTTCACACATTCATGCCTACAATGACTCATCTGAGGACATTTTGGTACATGTGAAGAAAACTGGAATACACAATGTAAAACCATAGAGATATGGACACAGAAAGTGATTGGGCTGAGGTTAGAACAATGGACTCGGAAGTTTAGGTTTGCACTCCTGTGAATTCCTGTGGGATGCAATTGCAGGTTTCATAGCGTGGGACTACATTTAAGTGTTGAGCAGACATGGGCTTGCAGAGTGTATTCATGTATACTGGAGTGTGCAGTCAGAGAGTAGATGTGCCTCTAGGAGAACTGCTTTTTGGAAAAAAAAATATATATATATTTTTTATATATATATATATAGTGATAATAAAGCAACACAGACATCATAAAGATTTGGGGCAGCCACCTGTATATTGTTTTCCCGACTGCAAAAGTTGAATTTTTGAAGCACAATGTGCATAGAACAGAGTCCAAAACAGAACTGATCATTACAGACAAAGATGGAGGCTTCAAAAGCATGTAAAGGAAGTGACATCATCAAAAGGGCCGGAATCGGAAGTGATGTCTTCTGGACCAGATGTGCTGTCAGGAAAGGGCACAGCACCAGAAGTGATGTCTTCTGAGATGCCGGACCTCAGGCCTACTCGCACGTGTGTGACTATATATATATATATATATATATATATATATATATATATATATATATATATATATACACACACACACGAGGGACATTCAAAAAGTTTCCGCACTTTACATTTTTGTTGGAGACGGTGAAGGCAGGAGTAGTAATAGTTGAAATTCTTAATAAATAGAGTTAAAAAAATTGTGGAAACTTTATATATATATATATATATATATATATATATATATATATATATATTTTTGCAGCTGGAGATCCACGAAGGGAGAAAAAACGAATCACCTATCATAAAATAGTTTTTTTTTTTATTCCTGAGCTTTCAACCCCTATCAGGGGTCTTCATCAGAGGATAATGCTTAGACTTACAGGAATCAAAGGCAATATATAGCAACACATTCAGTGTGGGGGGGGGGGGGGGGGTTGTATAGTTTAATAATTGTGTACATGTCCTTCTTAAGTTGGCATATGCTGGATTTATGTCCAAGTGTCTGTTGATGGCGTTTTCATCTGATAGCCAAGACTCAGCCAACTCTCTGGCACTTTTAGTACTGGCCTTAAAGTTTATAGTATTCCATGCAATTCTTGCTTAGCGGTATACATAGGACAAACGTCAAAAAGAATCTCAACACGTGTACAGGAACATCGCAACGCTGTCAGAAGAAAGGACGCACTATCTTTGATATATGCACATACTAAATCGACAGAACACACATTCAACTGGGACAACGTAAAAGTAAAATTTAAGGCCAGTACTAAAAGTGCCAGAGATATATATTGCCTTTGATTCTTGTAAGTCTAAGCATTATCCTCTGATGAAGACCCCTGATAGGGGTTGAAAGCTCAGGAATTAAAAAAAAAACTATTTTATGATACGTGATTCGCTTTTTCTCCCTTCGTGGATCTCCAGCTGCAAATATGCAAACCGTATCACAGACCTTCTCTTCCATATATATATATATATATATATATACAATTTTTTTTTTAGAATTTATTTTGTTCTTGAAACAGATAGCATACACATGTCTGTGATGCATTGGTTCTGTGTTTTTTTATTTAAAATTAAATGTTCAGATGAATTATTCCAGGCACTGCAGTGCATACTGTATGTATAGCGTTGTGTAGAGTCAGATGCATTATACTGATTATTGCCCTAAATGCTATTCTTTTCTCCATATATTTTTCTGCATACTGTTTCTTCGCATGGACAGGGTTGACATGGTGTTCCATTACACCAAGGCTGGCTTACTTTTTATCTCATGCGCACATTGATAGCTCATATTTTATATGCTTGTCTTACTGGCAGGCATGCCAGCGCAAGCTAGTTATTTACTTATTTTTAAGTTTATTGAAAATGACAGATTTATTCACACCTGCATGCTGCTTTTCCTCCTTGTAGACAGACTCTGCTGTTTGAAGCGCCTAATTCATCTGATTTTTAGAGGGTAAAATAGAAGTGCGGTTGTGAGCCGAATGGAGCTCCTTCCGAAAGTGGGCTGGAACGTGATGGAACATTTTCGGGAATGGGTGGGAGCAGGGTGGAACTTTGTCGGAAGCGGGCGGGAAGTGGGATGGAAAAGTCAGTATTGATGCACAGACGTCTACGCTGGAGCTTTGAGGCCACAGCCTTAAACACTTTTCCAAGCTGCCACCAACATAAATGAGCATGGGTCATATGTAAAACATTAGCAAACATCATGCATGCAAACCCAGACTATAAGCAACTGCAGGTCAAAAAAGCAGTGAAGGCAGTGTAGCAGACAATATCAATGAAGAAGCCAATATACTGGAAGTAAAGATGTTGGATATATGATCTGTTTAGCGCCTCCTTTACCAATGGCTACACTGGATTCAAATATCAGCCGCCCAACACTTTCCTTTTGGCTCTTCATTTTGAAATATCTTTTTTCCCCGAGGCTTTGTTCAGTAATTCACAATAATGCTGAAGACTCTGGTGCATTTAAAATATCTGCGATAGTATAAATACTATCTACCATCTTGCACCTGACAGCATTTCCTTTGTGCTAGCCTCTGTTACTCGTTATACAGTATCATCAAGCTAACAAACTGTGGGTTGCAGAATCTGGATCATATTTTACATAATGCTTTGATGAGGTTTACGCACATAGATGACTTTTATAACCATCTTTCAATTTCAGCTAATTTCAGCCTAGTATGTAAAAAAGCCTTTAAACCAACTTCCTGTTTCACAGAACGCTTATGCTAGTGTCTTTAAAGTACTATCACATGCTTTGCTTTCAAAAAATGTGGTTTGTGCTGAAAAGCCCAGACCTGCCACACATCTGTGTACATTTGAGGTCTTATTAGCTACCTTAAATGGTGGGTGATTAAAAGATACTTTCTGATTTGTGTACATATAGAGATATAAATATATGTACATATACTGCATATATGTGCTGTCTAAACTTATGGGCCAAATGAAAAATTCTAGTGTTCTGGACTAGCTCACGTCAAGAGAACCAGCGTTATTCTTTGACCTCCAACATAAGGCTAGATGTACTGGTCTCCAATAGAAATATTTGTTCTTAATTTAGTCATATATATGTCACCAGGAGTCCTTAAAGGTCTCGCCATGTGGCAGGAAATGACTGTGAAAAGCAAGGCAATCCAACTATTTGTGGGATTTCTTAAAAGGATATGTGGGCAGCTGGCTCCTTAAAATGAACAATTGTGCCCTAAAGGCACATATATTTCATTAGCCTTTCAGAGTTGTCTTTAAACTCTCCAGTTACCAGCCTCTTGCTAATATACAACATCAAATTTGTGTATCCATTGCTGAACACGAACCTCCTACTACAAAGAGAAACATTCCATGCAATCAAACCACTCACACGTATGTCAGTGTGCATACAGTCCACTAGGCGCTATAAAACGGGGGGGGGGGAGAGATTTAATGTGAGCACATAAAACATAGTAGGTGGACGAAGTGATGCAACCAGAATTTGATGGGCCCTAATGCAAAATAAAAGTAGCCCACCCCGTGAAATTAAATTACATCCAATTCAAAATGAGACACATCAAGCATATAAACTTATTCTTAATCTTTATGGAGTCATTCAGATGTCAAGAAGAGAGAGGTTGGGAGCATGCGCTGAATACAGTTCCGTTGCTGCACCAACGACGAACCACCCAGATTGAGATCCGAGTGCAGCCATGCAACGGGTGACACTAAAGAGTGTGAGGTTTTTTACAGTGGCTGGAGTGCCAATCCTGCCACCAATCCCCATATTTTCACTGCAAGTTGGAGGACCTGCTTGCAGGGCTGGATGCAGATTAATGTCGTACCCAGGACGGGGCAATTGCAGGTTAAGGGCCTTGCTCAAGGACCCAACAGAGTAGAGTTACTTGGTGGTTTACAGGATTCGAACTGGCAACCTTCCGAACCTAGCCTCAGAGGCACCACTCTGCTCTATGTCAAGTAGACAAGCAAGTTAATCATAAAACCTTGCAAAGCAACAACCGTGCAATCATAATGGGCCCCCATGCAACTGCCCCTGCCTGCACTACCTATAGCTACTCATAGCAAACAGAAGGCTATGTGACTTGACAAGAGGCAAAATAAAAACTCTTCCCAGATGCAAATGAAAACGCCACACCAGTATGGCATCGAAACACAAAGGAAGCAACAGATCAGACTTTCTTACTAAATTACACACATCAGCATAAAGTGTAAAATGAAACATGCACACAATGCAGGAAAATTGGAGAAGCAAAACAATGGACAGCTGTGCTGAGACACTCAACAATTCCTTAAAAAGACAATGTAGATGTTCCTTTATTTTCACAAACAGTGTCAGACACACCAAGTTACACACTCTTTACAAACTCACGGAAAAAGGCCTGCTCTGTGGCACACATTTCACTGCACACTTGATGTCAATGAAGAAGAAGAAGAAGAGCAAACATAAGCACCACCAGGCTGGCCAGAACTGTTTTCATTTCCAGAGTTTACACAGCATATAACACAAACATCATGCAGATCACCCAGTCTTACTGCTGTGCACAAATTAGAACACAAATAATCCTCTTCACAGAGCGAGATGGACAATCAATCATTGTCGCCTCAGGAATACAATACACTAGAGCAAACTATAAGGCAAAATGTAAGAAGAATACATTAAGAACAGATAGAGTATAAATAAAGAGTGCTAAAGCTACCAGATGATGTCTAATGTGTGACTTGTCGTGCCCACTGTCATCTGGTCCTGGAGGGCCGCAGTAGCTGCAGGTTTTCATTCTAACCCTTTTCTTAATTACTGACCTGTTTTTGTTGCTAATTAATTTCCTTTGAATTAATTTTAATTGACTTGCTTTTTAAGATTTATTCCCCTAAATTTCTTCATCGTTCCTCTGAATTGCTTCATTTCTTTCCTTAAATGGCACCCAAACAGACTTGAAATGTGAAGTGAGTGAAGCAACAGAAGACCAGCCAAGTCAGGGCCTCAAACTCCAACCAATTTCTCTCCAACCAGTTGCTTAATGAGGCGCCCAGTCTTGTCATTAATTAAACCCGTTCTTTAATTCCATGGCTTGTTGCTGTTCTCCTTGTGCAATAACAGACATTTAAGAAATTGTTGATTTTCTCTTTTCTAAAAGCACCGTTAAAATGTTTTATGGACCTGAGCAGATCAACATTCCTGAGACCTTCATCTTTCTTTATTTTCAGATATCGTATGATGGTCCTGTTTTGGCTTATTTTGTATCTCACTATTGTTTGGCAGCTAATTAAGGAAAAAGAAATAATTAAAGGGTCTAAGTCTTCGAGAGCAAGTCAATTACAATTAATTCCAAAGAAGTTAATTAGCAGTAAAAACAGGTCACTAATTAAGAAAAGGGTTAGAATGAAAACCTGCAGCCATTATGGCCCTCCAGGGCCGGAGTTTGAGAACGCTGCACTAGAGCAAACTATAAGGCAAAATGTAAGAATAGATTATATATAAAGAGTGCTAAAGCTACTAGAAGATCTCTAGTCATCATTGTTTTTTAATTAATGATTTCTAGGCAGTATGGTGTATTGGCAGGCAGAATGACATAATAGCTAAGAAACTGGACTTGAAACCCCAGTATTGTTGGTTCCACCCCTAACACTTCTTTGCTGTGCGAACCTAAAAAAGCCATTTTACCTGCCCATACTCCAATTGTGGGCGGCACGGTGGCGCAGTGGGTAGCGCTGCTGCCTCACAGTTGGGAGACCTAGGGACCCGGGTTCGCTTCCCGGGTCCTCCCTGTGTGGAGTTTGCATGTTCTCCCCGTGTCTGCGTGGGTTTCCTCTGGGCACTCCGGTTTCCTCCCACAGTTCAAAGACATGCAGGTTAGGTGGATTGGCGATTCTAAATTGGCCCTACTTGGTGTGTGGGTGTGTTTGTGTGTATCCTGCGGTGGGTTGGCACCCTGCCCGGGATTGCTTCCTGCCCTGTGTTGGCTGGGACTGGCTCCAGCAGACCCCCGTGACCCTGTGTTTGGATTCAGCGGGTTGGAAAATGGATGGATACTCCAATTGTAAAATGAATAACTGTAAACAGGTGTAATTTTCCCTGCTTTGGATAAAGATGTCTTCCAAATATAAAATCATAATGCTAATAATTGATATCATTCACTAATCTCTTTACATAATTTTATTCCAGACCTATGTGCCATGTTCACTGATGATTTGGAAATGGCACGTTATGAGTTCATGCAGGTGTGTGAATGCTTCAGTGTGCCATGTGGGACTGGCCTCCTAGCTGGGGTTGGTACTTGCCCAGCACCCACTGCTGCCATAGAAGCTCTGCCCCATCTCCTGAAAACTCTATTAGAATAAATGAGTTTGGAGAATGTAAGAATGCAAATGCAAGTAGGAGAGACACCTGTTAACAATTCTGCCTGTATGGAGTTTTCATGTTCTTCACATGTCTGCTTTTTTACAGTTAATACATGTATTCCCAACTAATTGTCTGGTATACTGCCAATCCATTGCAGGGCACATTCCCTCACCAGGCCTGACTTGCTTTGTTAGTTAACCTAATGCCACTCTAGTGGATGGAAACAAGAGATCATTAAGAATTCATATGTACAAGGAGAGAACAGAAACATGACTGAATTAATAATCAACCTCTGGAAAAAATGTTAAATATATGTGTATTTTGGTAAGCACTGAGTAACTAGTTATTTATAGTGTTATTAGACTATTTATAGTGTTATTAGACTTTTTTCCACCTAAGGGGACTGTTTAACATTATACCCTAAGTTTATTGTATCTGGACTGTGCTATCATAAGATATCTCATTTTTAATCTTTACTACATCGCTGCTGCAAGTTTGTTTTGTTTGGGACATGCTGAGTCTCTTTGCATGCCAGAAGACATGGACTTTGATCTAACCTCACTTAGGGAGGCAAAATGAGGAAGGGCTAGGGGGGCAAGAATTGCTGGGTGGGGGAAGAAAGAGAACAAGATATCAACCTTTGGATCTTTGGAGATAATACTTTAGTATAAAAAAAACACACTGAAAACTGTTCCACAGGGCAGGGCAGCTGCTCGTTGGGACATCCTGAGGGTTCGCGGGATCCCCTCAAGGTTGCTGGATATCATGGCTGGCCTGTACACTGGTACTGTGAGTGCTGTGCGGCATGGAGGTAGAACCTCTGTGTTTTTCCCAGTTGATTCTGGGGTTCGTTAGTGGTGTGTTTTTGCTCCTATTCTGTTCAGTGCTTGCATTTACTGGGTGTTGGGCAAAGTTGTGGGGTTCAATGGCTGTGGCGCATCTGTTGGTGAAAAGAGACTCACTAATCTTGACTTTGCTGATGATGCTGTGATCTTCGTGGAGCTAATGGAGTCTGTGATTGTGGCTCTCGAGAGATTGAGCGATGAGTCTGAGTGTCTGGGCTTGCAAGTGTCCTGATAAAAACCAAGATCCAGGCCTTTAATGACCTCTTGGGCAGAGCCATCAGCAGTGTGTCTGTCTGCAGAGAGAGTGTCAACCTTACCTCAGCAGTGACATTCAAGTCTCTGGTGACTCTTCCGATGAAGTCAGTAGATGGATTGGGAGAGCTTGGGGGGTCATGAGGTCGCTGGGAAGGGGTGTGTGGCACTCCCGATATCTATGCAAAAGGATGAGGGTCCAAGTCTTTAGAGTCCTGGTGCTTCCTGTTCTGCTATATGGGTGTAAGACATGAATGCTATCCAGTGACCTGAGACGAAGACTGGACTCCTTTGGTATTGTGTCTCTTTTGGAGAATCATTGGGTACCGCTGGTTTGACTTTGTGTCGATTGAGTGGTTACTCATGGAGTCCCGAATCAGGCACATTACCTGCATTGTGACTACTGCCATGTGGTGCGATTCCCTGAGGGTGATCCGGCTCTCAGGATCCTCATTGTTGAGGACGCAAGTGGCTGGACCAGGCCAAGGAGATACTCACATAACACCTGGCTTCTGCAGATGGATGGTCATTTCTGGAGGGTGTGACAGGACCACGTTTCTGCCTGAAGGGTTGCCAACTGGGATCCCAAGCTGTTTCATCATGTGGTGGGTGTGACAATGTGCTTTTCCAGTGCATGCTCCCCAAACCGATCTGACGCTCAATAAATATTATTACCAACACTCCCAATAATTATAAAAGCAACAATCAAATTCCTTTTTAAAAATGGCCTTCTCTTACACCTCCTAAAACGCAAAATTGAAAAATACAATTAACAAGTCAATTAGTTGGTCATTTACAAGCACCGTCCATTTTTCCTCTGAATTCCTTTTTATTAAAAAGTGCTGTGTACTTTCAGCAAACTTCCATT
Organism: Erpetoichthys calabaricus; assembly: GCF_900747795.2. Lineage (NCBI taxonomy): Eukaryota > Metazoa > Chordata > Cladistia > Polypteriformes > Polypteridae > Erpetoichthys > Erpetoichthys calabaricus. Next base: position 25,731,934 of record NC_041410.2, on the reverse strand, counting down.
GCTTATTTCACCACCCTCCGTATAACACATACAATAAAAAGTCTAACTGATTCTATTACAGCGTTTTCAGCTCAAGTTCCCTTCGGGGGCCCCTTGACTCTGACATGGACACAGAGACACAGGCAGAGGCATGAATTAAAGACATTTTTTAAGACAAAGAGAGTGGAGCACATAAAGTAAACCTTTATTAAGAAGTACAAGCTTGTCAAAGCAACTATGAGATGCCTTTCTGGCTGACTGGTTTTAGGATGATTTCCACTTGCATTCCAAGTCTCCTCTCCTTGCAGGTACTTTTCTTATTTTACATTTTCTTGCCTTGAAAGCTAAAGGATTCTATCTCCAGATATCTTTTAAAGAACCAGAAACCCAAATTTAGGGAGTCAATAGGTTCCTCTGACAACTTCATGACACCACCAGTCAGTCTGGAGGAATGATGGGAATTTAATTTGGAGGAATGATGGGAGTTCAACACCATCAAGTCATAGTGGACTATTGGACTATGAGCCATCAACAGCAGTCCATTGAGTTCAGATACTGAGGATCTTCCTTGGGCCAACCCAAGGTGCATTCCCTTATAGTACTAGCCCATTCTGGTCAGTTTCCAGGGGCCTTCTTTCTCAAATCTGACCTCTGTCGTCCAGGGTTGGGTTTTTCTCAATTTTCATATCAGAAGCTCAAGTCTTGGGTTCTGACTTTGTCCCTTGAGAGGGACATTATTTGGTTAGGTATAACAGGAAGATTACATCCAGCCCCCATGTTTTAAAGTCACTCCACATATTACGATTCAAACCTCAACGTACTTGACCCTTATTGGCTTAGTTACTGTCCTACATTACCAATGGGTGCAATTCCTGCAGTGTAATCTTCAACAGATTATGTATTTGTCATTATATCAGGATGATGTTCGGAATTAGAAGGTTTTAGCAGGGATGGAGCGATCTATGTGGTAGACATTTTCAGGTAATAGCAGGCATAAACACAATCTAACAGCAGGCCAGAGAAGATGAATACTAGGGTAGGCTGACGTTCTTGTACCACATATCATCAAGATTATGACCTGCTTTTGTGCACTACCTTGTTGTTACTACTCTCCCTCATAGATTCCTCTAACCATGCTTTCATGTTGCTTAGAGTTTATCCCAGCAAAAATCTGCACAATACAGGAAACAGCCATGGACAGGGTACCAGATCAGCACAGGACTTGCTCACATACACAAACATCATCTACACTCACATTTGGCCAGTTTGGAATCACCAGTTAAACTGTACTAACACATCTTTGGCAAAGTAAAAAGAAGACCGGATCTACCCTGAGGAAAATCTATGCAGTCAAGACATCCAAATTCCACACAGAAAACATGGGATTCAAATCCAGATTTCTAGATTCTTGTGGTGTTAGCGCTCCCCACAATGCCATGGTGCCACCCTGCACCAAAGAATGTATGATACAATTGAGGCCTTCTAGCACCAATTATAAATACACCCGGTTTGAATATTCACTCTGTTAATCTTGCTTCATCAAATACAATTCTTTTGGGTCCTGAAATTCAAAAACTCTTAGGACTTTAGCACTAGCTCGCTCTGGATTATCCCCCCTTTTTTGTTACTAAGGTCTTTTCCTCTCACAGTGGGCTCCTTGTGATTTACATTGTCTGTTGCATATTCACAAAACACACACACACAGCATTTTTCAAGTTTCAACCTGCAGCATCTAGTTTCTGTTTCATGCAATGTCAGCTAAGCATAAATGTTTAATAGTAAGATGGTACATTACAAAACATTCAAGCATATGTGACGCTGACAGAGCAGGCCATGCAACTGTTGTCCCCTACGTATTTGCTGCCTTAGAGGTCCTGTTTGTATATTATACTTGCCTTTTCTTCATCTGTGACACATGCAGGGTACAGTACATACATAAAGCTTTACTTTTAACAGCTGGCTACCAGTAATGGCCTTTATTTCCTTGTAAGTGAGTTTTTTTTTGCACTGATAGAGACATTTGCATGAGGCATAAAAGGCTCAGCAGATGAAAATATTTGGGTCAGCCTGTTTTGCCCAATCATTCAGATTTTGATCTTATTTTATAGCTTTTGCTCTACTAGATCTGTTCTGCTCAGGTCTCAAACAAAAACCACTTGATAATAGCTGATAGCGGCTGCAGATTTTGACATAGATAATGATGATGAAAGAAGGCAAGCCAATCAGTAAATACAGCTTCTCTCATCATTCAGAAAATTCAGTTGCTACAGTCGTATGTCCTGAATTTCTTGTCTTTATATCATATAAGAAGAGACTTGCTAAAGCACATAAGTTCTATCATGGAGGATGGGGTGTCACAATAGGTAAGTCAAGTTGTTTCAGTAAGCAAAATTTCTGTATATGTGAAGTACGATAAGGGTGTGTCCACTGGGGTAAGAGTTTGCTAGGAGCAAGGGCACCACCAGGATAGCCCAGCAAAAGCCTAAGCCCCAGAAGACTCATCCAGGAGAGAAAATTGGGCGATGTGCAATTGATATTAAACACATATGAGAGTACAGGGCCCTCTTTAGGGTGCTATGCCTAATATGTGTGCATCGGGTGGCCATTAGGTAGGGCCAGCAGCATGACAGACAGAGAGAAGTGAGGCCTGGTTTAAAAGTGTGCCATGCTCTATCAGAACATATAAACCACTGTGCACCTGATGCAGAGAGTAAAACCTGGGAGAAAATGCCAAGAGTGGCTTTACCTCCTGCTTGGTAGAGAACACACCATCCCAGAAAAGAATTTAAGGAACAAAGCTGTCCCAATTACACAGGAGGCAGCTGGGAATCTGCATAAAAAATCTGCTCCTTTAAGGCCAAGAAAAACTTGGAGGTGCAGAGATATTTTTAGTCTGGTGATCCCAGAGCAAATGTAGGGTCACTTCTTACCCCAAAAGTGATTCAGGAACTTAGGCGAAAAAACATAAAATGGGGTCTAAAATCACCTCATGGTCAGGGACACAGTGGAAAGTGAGATGGGAATGTTTATAGGTTCATAGGGTCAGTAGGGCTTAATTAGTGCTGTGGCCATCAGACCTCCTGCTGTTACTTCTATAGGTAGGTCCTGTGGTGCATAGGTTGTTTAGTATTTCACCCTTTTGATTGTTCTTTTTTATTCTACTTTGTATTTTTCCTTTTGTTTTTATGCATCTCTTTTACTTTTATACTTTTGGGTGTTGGCTGAACTGGGAGATAACTTGTGAGCACCCCCTACAGTCCACTATGTACTGTATTGTATTGATGTGTTGGTGTATATATACATGTACAGCTTATTATATATGTGTGAGGGTATGGATGTGTCCTTTATACACACGCGCACACACACACACACACACTATATATACTATACACTGATTGGCCACTTTATTAGGTACACCTGTTCAACTGCTTGTTAAAACAAAGATAAACAGCCAATCACATGGCAGCAACTCAATGCATTTAGGCCTGTAAACATTAACAAGATGACCTGCTGAAGTTCAAACCAAGCATCAGAATGGGGAAGAAAGGTGGTTTAAGTGGTTTTGAATGTGGCATGGTTGTTTGTTCCAGACGGGCTGGTTGGTGTATTTCAGAAGTTGCTGATCTACTGGGATTTTCACATAGAATCATGTCTAGGGTATACAGAAAGTGGTCCGAAAAAGGGAAAATATCCAGTGAGCAGCAGTTCTCTGGGTGAAAATGACTTGCTGATCCCAATGGTAAGAGGAGAATGGCCAGACTGGTTTGATCTGATAGAAAGGCAACAGTAATTCAGATAACCACATGTTACAACCAAGATATGCAGAAGAGCATCTCTGAATTCACAACACATTTAACCTTGGAGCAGATGGGTTACAGCAGCAGGAGACCACACTGGGTGTCACTCCTGTCAGCTAAGAACAAAAACTGAGTCTACAATTCACACAGGCTCACCAACATTGAACAGTAGAAGACTGGAAAAATATTTCTGCTGCAACAGTCGGATGGTAGGGTCAGAATTTGACATCAACAACATGAAAGCCTGGACCCATCCTGCCTTTTATCAATGGTTCAGGCTGGTGGTAGTGGTGTAATGGTGTGGGGGATGTTTTCTTAGCACACTTTGGGCCTCTTAGTACCAACTGAGCATCATTTAAATGCCACAGCCTACCTGAGTATTGTTGCTCACCACGTCCATTCCTTTATGACGGCAGTGTACCAATCATCTGATGGCTACTTCGAGCAGGATAACACACCATGTCACAAAGCTCAGATCATCTCAAACTGGTTTCTTGAACATGACAATGTGTTCAGTCACCAGATCTCAATCCAATAGAGCGCCTTTGGGATGTGGTGGAACGGGAGAGTTGCATCATGGATGTGCAGCCGACAAATCTGCAGCAAATGTGTGATGCTATCATGTCAATATGCACCAGAATCCCTGAGGAATGTTTCCAGTACCTTGTTGAATCTATGCTATGAAGAATTATGGCAGTTTTGAAAGCTTAAGGGAGTCCAACCCGGTACTAGCAAGGTGTCCCTAATAAAGTGGCCAGTGAGTGCATATGTATTACTTATGCTCTAAAAAGTCAAAAAGGAAATATACATAAAACACTAGACGTTTTTAAATTAGGTTGGGGAAATCCCAGTCCATCAGACTCAGTGAAGCTAACCTGTGAATGCTGCATTATAAAGCATTTTCCATAAATCATAGTGCAGACTCCATTAGGGGAATTCACACAATGTGCAAAGAATATGCCCTTTAGTCATCAGCCTTAATGAAAATGTTCTTTGTAAATGACGGCAAAGAAAAATGGATATTGGCACAGTGTAATAAACAACTCCGCTTTTACTGGCAGCATAAATCAGCTGAGGCTGGCAGTGTGGTCGTATGGCTAAACAACTGGGTTTTACAGTGCAAGCCCAGGTTGGCATTTTTAGACACCAAGAGCCTGCAAGGCAAATGTGTCATTCTACACCAAGGGTCAGCAAGCCTTTTTTAGAAAAGGTCATTCTTAATGGGCCTGACAATGAAATCTTCAGCAATTTTGGGTTGAATGGAAGGAGGGGTCTCCAAGAGAGCCCACTCTTCAGAACGGACAATTCATTTTGATTCCTCATTGTGTGTGGTCTTGTACCTCCTGTATATTAGCAAGCTTTTTTTTATTGTATTGTGGTTTGAAAGTAATCCCAATGCAGCCACACACTTTAGGAAGCGTAGGGTCATTGACAAGAGTTTAGAACAGTGTGGATGTGAATCACCTCTGGGATCGTCCAACACGCTCCAGCCATTACCTGTACTTTGTTGGCTACTGAGTAGTCTGCTCTATCATGTTGGCACAGTCAAGTGCTACCACCTCACTTCTCCATAGACCTGAGTTGGTGCCCTGGTTGCACTCGCTGTCTTTTTTTTTCTACTAGAGTTTAATCTCACACTTGTAAACTGTGCAGTTAGGTCAGTTGGTGACTTTAAAACGACCAGGCATGTGTGTGTGTGTGAGTGTATCCTGCAATGGATAACTTCTGCGTTGCATGTGGTGCTCCACAGGTCATCTCCAGCCCTGCTACCCTTTACTGAAGTAAGGGGTGAATGCATGAATGAATGAATGAAGAGCTTTGTTTTGCAGTTGAACTAAAGAAGCGTCACCATATTAGGGCAACCAGCCGAATCCACAGAAACAGAACATTACAGGCTAGGAAGAGCTATAACTTTTTTTTTCGTTTTAAAAATACCATTAAATGAATCAATCAGAGCTGAGCCTGGGGAGGAACTGTGCTTATTAGGTTTCCGACTTCCCATCTCTGTTTTTTTTTTTTTTTTTACCCACACTGCCTTCTGAATGTCATTTCAGGTGTTCTTATTTTACCTTCTGTCTTGAGTTTAGTTAATCCATAGCCCTAGAAGGGTGTGATATGAATGATATGCAGAATATCAAAGGGTGACACATACTGGCAATGTCAAGTGGGCAACACCTCAAAAGACAAAGAGGAGAAAATACACGGAGGAAAAATTCATTGAGAGTTCCAAAGAGACAGAGCAGGACTAATTTAATTGTTGCTACAAATAGCAAAACAAAGTCTAGGAACAGTAATAAATTTGCCTCCAGAGATCCCAGTTGTTGACAGGATTATAATGCGTAATTAGTATAGACAAGTGAAGTATTAGTTTTCAGCACTGAGGCAGCTTGAGAATTAATAAAGCTTTGCTAAAATTTGAAAACAGAAAGGAAACCAATGCAGTTTAACCAGTATAAGATTTATGTGGGCATGGCTCCTGCTGTAATGTTCAATGTAACTTCACCTGAGGCTGTTTATAATTATATTACTTGTCAGAAGAGTCTGCTGTTTTCATCTCAAGCACTTATCGGTATTGACAACAAGATGAGAACAGGTTAAAAAGACACATCGTGTTTAGTCATTGCCATGGTGACATATTAATATGACTTTGTGTGCTGTCATGTCAAAATGACGTGTAATGTGATGTGGGGTATGGACAGTGCAATGTAGTTTTCACACATCCTAGCAGAGTTCTTTGCTGAAAAGATGAAGAGATCAATACTTCATGTTATGTTCATCCAAATGTGTGACTATTAAATGAAACATTTGTGATTTTTTTCTCCTTTATTTTATTAATGCTTTATTGACACCACAGACAAAAAAAATTCCTGATTATTTGTATGTATCACATTTTTTTAATTAAACACTCATTTACCTTCAAATATGTGAATGTGCCAATGTCAAGAGCTATTATATGTTGCTGGGATAAGCTCCAGGTTCCCCACATCCCTGCTCAGGATAGGCAAATTTAAAAATGGATAGATAGACTACCGTGTTTATTGTATATTAGAGTGTGTGCTTTCACCACTTTAGGACATGCATTATAGGCCATTGTTTAGAGAAGATTACTTATCATTTAACACTAGTTTTCCGTCAAGAGTGATCAACAACCTTCTCTCTGCCCATGGACTTTGGTCTTCCCAACTGGTACACCCCAGCATATGTAGATTGGCAGCCCCACTTCCTCCACACTTAGTAGTTTGCTGATCCTCCTGCTGCCCTCCTTGTTCATCTAAGAATTTGTGACAAGACATGACGTAATCACCGCTACTATAGGCCTGATGGCAAACAATGATAAGACAGTCCACAAAAAAGAGATTTGCCTTTTGATAAAGCTGTTCCAAGAAATCAATTTCAGAAAAAGAGGAAGCAGACCACACTAACATCTAAAGTACATTTAGGGGGATGCTGTGAAGAGGCTCAGCTACTTCTAAGTTGAGAAGCAGGCCTGACTCATCTCTTTTACCATCAAGAATGCTTTTACATCCTTAGACATCTATAGAAAGCCTAGTTGTCTCCATCCATTCTGAACAAATTCTACATGTGCAGAGTTCTTATTGGATGCAATACATGCTGGAACAGCACCTGCCTTAGCTCACGACTGCAAAGCACTCTGGAGGGTGATGTGATGAAATCAGTGTACATAGTTATTGCTACACAGTCCCCTCCATCTTACGTGATATAGGACCATTAGCCGTCCTTAATTCTGGATCAGTTTCTATCCACAAGTCATAAGAACTGACAACTGTGTAAGAGTAGCTGAGGTACTGTACATCTTTATATCTGTAGTCTGATTATGTACTTAAGGATGATTTTATATTCATCATATTAGTAAAGCACGACTATCACTTGTGTGTGGGGGGCATGAATGCAAATGTTTCTTTGTACTGTGCACACATGACAAGAACTTGAATTTGAAATCTACATATACCTTGACTGGAAATGTTGTGATGATGGTGACTATGAACCCCGACATTCAAATTAGATCAACTTTTCTTAGCTCTGTGTCATTCAGGTGTCATTAGTGAAACTTTATTTTTCTGTGGTTTTGTTTTTGTCAAATAATTTGTTTCTACCTTGTCATTTTTTGTTATGAAAGCCTGTGATATCTTAAATGACGAAATCATCCATTTGTTAATGTAGGTTAGATTTACTATATTAATTATATTCAGATCTCTAATTCTGCCCTCTTTGACTTGACATTCATCATTTCTTATCTTTATATATGTAAAATCCAACGTCTGTTTGTCTGTCTGTCTTTATGTCTATCCTCTTTTCACGAGAGATCAACGAATAGATTTAGATTGGGGTTTTTTTTCAATAATTTTCTTGAACATTCCAGTTGATTTTGTGGCTTCTCCCATTGCACTAAGAATCATAGTTCGCTTTCAGGGGCGATATATTCACACTAATCCGAGACAGAGGCTGCGGGCCGAGGGGTGGGGGAAGCGTGACGTCAGGAGTGGAGAGCCGGGCAGGGCCCACCTCACTTACACGCCAGTCTCTGTTCGAGTCTGTGTACCTGTGCGTTTTGGAATGTACCTTGCCTCTGCTTAGCTAGTGATACCTTTTTGTTTATTCATTTTTAAAGTTTGTTCTGTTTCACTACTATGTGGGCGGAGCCACGGGGGATGGATAGTTATATTTATATATATATATATACATATATATATATATACACACTAGCAGGGATGCTCAGCTGTCATTCATTTTTGTTTCCATTTACTATTTGGCAATTCATTTATTATTTGAATATTGTTCAAAAGTCAGACTGTCATTGTTAACAAATAATGGATTATAATTGCTACATATCATTTAGATACACAACATTTTTCATTTCACTCTTACGAGCAAGACCGTATAAATTCTTTCCTGATCCTACTTTGGAACAGGTGACATATACCTGGAAAAGCATGTCTTTACAAAAACTGTATGTAATTTTAATTCTAAATGCAAGGAGTACTGGAAATTAAAATAATTTGAACTGGTAATGGAGTTTATTGGAAATCATCAGTATACATGGAATGAAAACGTCCTCTCCATTCCAATTCCGTTAGAATAGTTGCTTTGATTACGTGTGGATGATGTGACACTGTTGCCACATTTCTCACAGCCTTGATATATAATTTTTTTTCTTAATTAAATTGGAAATGTAGTACTTTAGGGTTGTCCTTAATTTTTCAAATTATGTTCACAAATTTAATTTTTTTTTGTATTAGTCACAGAAACTGTAGCTTTTGTATACTTGCTCTTTCTCTCACTTGGTGATTGCGTTGTGATGAACATCGGGACAGACAAACTTACTTGTTTATTTATTATATGTATCATTATTATATGTATGTATTATATGTTATGTATGTGTATATACAGTATATATAAATTGTGAACACTAAGGGGTCGCTGTTGCCCCTTTAACTCCAACAGACAGACAGACGCCGCTGAGGACACAAGGCAACAGCACCAAAATGTATTTTAATATTTTTCTTTTTAATAATTGTGCCCAAACCAACGCTACTACTAAAACACAATCAATAAACACAATAATACAATGATCTTGTCCTCCACACCTCCCAGCAAGCTCTGTCCTACTCCTTCAGACTCTGGCTCTCTTGCTGGGTTTTCAGCAGTTCTTTATATAATCCTTGACCCAGAAGTGCTTCTGTCCTTCTGACTACATGACTTTGAAGCACTTCCGGGTCTAATGAAGAACTGGCTTTTTTCTTCAGCCCAAACTACTTCGGGGCTTCCGTCCTCGTGACTACTTCGTACTTCCGGGCTATAGGGAAAGGATGAGTCCCCAGGTCCTTTGACAGCTCCCCCTGGTGGCACTCACGGCACCCAACAGAGCTGAGAAGCCAAACTCCAAGTCCCAGGATGCCCTGCTAGAATCCAGGGCACCGCTATACTCCAGGGAAGCTGCCATCTAGCATTTTGGGGGAGGCAGTGTTCCAAAATATCTGCTGTCCCTCTTTTCGGCCTCACAATATATATATATATATATATATATATATATATATATATATATATATATATATATATATATGTTTTAAACATAAAATGCTTCATATATGCTTTAATTCACTTTAAAATGCTTCACTTTATTTAACGTGGAAAACCCTGTGCTTCAGTTTGCTTTTAAGGATTCACATTTTTCTTATTCTTGCATCACCTTCAAATTCCACCAGACTAAGAGAATATTGAACAATGCAGTTAGTTAAGAAATGAAAATCTGCAGTTGGCTATTTATTCTTTTTTTCAATCTTTAATTAATATGAGGGTAATTCTGTATTTTTTGCTTGGAGGACCCATGTAATTTCACCATAGATGGTTTACAATTGCACTACCTGTCGGTGTGTATAAATACAATACCCATACTAGGTAGAGGACGTACACAGCAAAACCGGCAGTTTTAAATTAACTTTTATAGTGTTAAAGTTTCCGTTACACATATTTTTCTGAAAATGGCCCTTCCAAATAAATACTTTAAGTGTTCATTTAACATTGGCAATTTTGCTGTGCCTCTACATTTTCAACAAGAAATCTTTGTTAAGAAACATAAAGAAAAATATTGTGCAGTGGGAATTTCTCTTTCATCGTTGATAATGAATTTGTACAGTTTCTCATAACTTCTGGACTGGGCCCACATGCGATGGCTTTTTTCATAACCGCTCCCTTTTTAAGTGGTTCATAACTGGCTATCTTCTTAGAATGTCCCTAACGCTGCAGTCTACAATGACCTAATTATAGACACATTCCTCATTTCAGACTATTGGAAATTATTAGACTATGACAGCTGAGTCTTTTCATTGCAATGTAAACACATTTAAATGTTATTCTCATGGTAATGTGCTGAGCACAGCATGCGCAAGCACAGTAAGTCTGAAAAGTCCGAATCTAACATAAAATTGTTTATCTGATGTAGTTTTTCTAATATTTAGCATAGTTTGACAGTTTAAAGACAAACACTTAGTCCTCTGCACCAGTTTTTCTGGTTCCTTCATTTATCTTTGCACTGCTTTTCATCATGTTCTGTGTACAGAATTCACTTAAGTGCTAACCTGTTGTATAGACTTGTCACCTCTGGTGACAAGTGTATACTCACTCATAGAATGCTTTGATCTTCATATCTGCTAAGATGTGTAGTATATTTAAGTGGAAAAGTGCAGTACATAATTAATTAAACATCATAAAAAGTACACTAATTAAACAGACAAAACTTCACCTCCATCTGTTTTCCACTTATTTCATCACAAAGCTATGAGCAGCCAAAGCCCACCTTGGCAGCATCAGGTGTAGGTTAAACATTAACAATGGATGGGACACAATTCTTCCACACAGTACACTTTATGCACACAGCATTCCAAATATTCATAATCTAAAATAAAACTGGGAGAAAATTACATCTACTGTCTTACAAATGATGACAAATTTCAAGAGGCAGACATTTGACAAACTCAGATGTTGAACAGACAATATCTGAATAAAACATCAATCTGTCTATCTATTTAGCGAGCTTACAATTTCTTGACCTTACATTCTACAGTTTCAGGGTTGCAGGGAGCAAAAATATAATTATAAATAAATAATGCATACATTGTGAGCTTTAGGGGTGCGTCCAACAGAACAAACCCAGAACATAACTGTCTCATGCTCAAGTTCCAGTCCAAAAAGGCTGTTATTGGGCACCTTACCATTTATCAGATTTCAAAGTACAGTGGTACCTCTGGTCACGATCGTAATTCTTTCCAAAACTTTGGATGCGACCTGATTTGGTCGCAACTCGAACGTAATTTCCCCATAAGATTGTATGTAAATACAATTAATCCATTCCAGGCTATACGAACTGTATGTCATTATATATATTTTTTAAGCACAAAAATAGTTAATTATACCATAGAATGCACAGTGTAATAGTAAACTAAATGTAAAAACATTGAATAACACTGAGAAAACCTTGAACAACAGAGAAAACTAACATTATAAGAGTTGGCGCTAGACCCATACAAACCCTCACTATAAACACTTGTTTTATGAGTTTTAAGCACAGGGGAAAAAAATGAAATGCCACTTCTCTTGTGAAACTTTTCACACCATCCTCTACTGGCTTTAAATTCCTCACCTTCGCCACTCAAAGAAGGATTTTTTTCAGCAAATCGCCATGAATCTTCCTGGCTTTCTCACATATGATCGCCTCGCATACGCTATCCCCTGCAAGTTGCTTCTCGTTCAACCACACTAGCAACAGTTTTTCCACGTCTTCCAGCACTTGAGGCCTCTGCTTGGTTAACATTGTAACTCCTTTTGCAACATCAGCTGCTTTGTTAGGCCCTGTATATGCAAACACAAGAAAATGGGAAACGGAGAATGGGAAATCATTGGCGCGTACGAACACGCGTATTGAAACTGGCTGCCAGTGTTTTTGTTCACCACCATAGCGTGTGGTCGTGAACAGATGCAAAATTTTGCCAAACTTTTTGATCGTAACCCGATTTGTACATGTTCAGAAACGTTCGTGACCAGAGGTTCTACTGTACTGAGTAAACCTGGGCCTAACAATGGTTTTCTTTCCTTCTCCTACTTCTCTCCAATGTCCAATGTTCTCTTCCTATGTTTTCAAATTTAACTCACGTGTTTGAGGCAGAGGGACCCCTTTTCAAGACAGATCTGTGACTACATACTGTATGGTGCAACAACATTGTATCTAGGAAGCACTTCCAGATCAGGCAGCACCTCCAATGATGGGGTAGCCACCTAATAGCAGGCCTTCCCATTGGAAAAATAACTTTTATGCTTACATATGGGTTTCCCAATAAGCGATTCACCAGAGGGATACTGGGAAACACAAGGCCGCTGGAGGCATTCTCACACACTTCATTGATAATACTGGCTTCCCCATCTCTGCCTTCCATTATAACAATTACATATACATATTCATTTACATGCAAATTTAAAAACAGAATAAATTCTTGTCTACCTACACTTTCAAAATGGGCTCTGTGCGCATTTCCTAGCCTGGTGTCTGTCTCTGTGGAGTGTGTATGTTCTGCCTGTGTGTACTGTATGAATATACCAGCATCTGCCACATGCCTTGTTGCATTGACTTTATTTGCATACTTTCATGTCTTCAGTATATTTTCAGTTGTAGATCTACTATATACATATTCATTTTTTTTTCAAAATAACAGGCAGTATATGACAAGAATTATTCCTGTCTGAACAGGTCTGCTTTTTCTGTGTACTTGTCATTTGATGTATATACAGTATGTTTGGAGTGACTTCCGAGCAAACCTCAAGAGACTAGTACAGGCTAAAAATTTGCATTTTTCATAGACGCATATATTTTGCTATAATCAAATGAATAAAAGTGTCATGATTGTGTGAATGTAAATTTGTGTGCACACTCAGTTGCTATTTTGTACCAGATAAGGCCGACTTTGTGTGTCCAGAATAGCCATGCAGACACAATAGCATCATGCTGTTCCTGTCGATTTTGTGTCACACATTCATGTGGTGAACCTTACATTGCACCTCATCCTAAAGATGATCTATTGGATTCAGTTCTTGAGACTGTGCAGGCCACTGGAGTAAACTGATGTCCCTGCCATGTTGGTGAAATTAACCTGAGATGATTCAGGCTATGTGACATGGCACATTGCACTGTTGGAAGGGTCCATTTCAAAAAGGACAAACTTTGGCCATAAAGAGGTAAAGGGTCAACAGCAATAATTAGCTACACTGTGACATTCAAATAGCGCACACTTGGAATTAAGAGGTCTAATGTGTGCCAAGACAACATTCCCCACGCCATTGTGCTACTAGTACCATCTTGTACCATTGACACAAGACAAAATTCATGGATGTTTTATCCATCCATCCATTATCCAACCCGCTATTTCCTAACTACAGGGTCACGGGGGTCTGCTGGAGCCAATCCCAGCCAACACAGGGCGCAAGACAGGAAACAAACCCTGGGCAGGGCGCCAGCCCACCGCAGGGCACACACACACTAGGGACAATTTTAGAATCACCAATGCACCTAACCTGCATGTCTTTGGACTGTGGGAGAAAACAAGAGCACCCGGAGGAAACCCACGCAGACACAGGGAGAACATGCAAACTCCACACAGGGAGGACCTGGGAAGCGAACCTGGGTCTCCTAACTGCGAGGCAGCAGCGCTACCACTGTGCCACCGTGCCACCCAAATTTTGGTGATCACATGCCTACTACAGTACCATCTTTCAGTTTGCCCTGGCAGGAGTGGAACCTGGGTGGTCTTCTACTCCTGCTGTAGCCCATCCACTTCCAAGTCCAAGTACTGTGCTTTCAGGAACACCCAACTGTCCATCACTGTTGAAAAGATAAGTTATTTAAATAGCTGTGGCCTTTATGACAGATATAGATATAGATATATACACATACATTGTGTCGGACGGCTAGGGCTATTACCTGGCAGGGACGCCAGCTGGATGGAAGGACCAGGGTAGAGAGCATCCACAAGGCATTACCTTCCCCTGCTTGCTCTATGGCAGCTCCCCTGGGTGGCTGTGGCACACTGGGAGTTGGAGTCTGATGAAGCCCTGTTGGGTTCCATGGGGACCTCTAGGGGGAGCTTCTGAGAAGACAGAACCCTGCTATGTGGGGCTTTCACCTCACCTGGGAGTGATTCCAGACTTTGCTAACGAGCCACCTGGAGCACTCCCAGGTGCACCATAAAAGGAGCTGCCCACCTTCATTTGAGGCCAGAGTTAGGAGAAAGAGGATGAAGCTCGCTGGAAGAGGAGTGGAAGTGGAAGGACTGGGAAAAGGAAGAAGAAAGAAAAGTGTTGTGCTTATTTGACTCGGCTGTGTACTGCTATTGTATTGTGCTGCTGTGGGGAACGAGAGAAAAGCGCTTCCCCACTTGCAAATAAAATGTGTGGTGTGCTACACTTGTGCCTATCATCTGCCTGTGTCGGGGTTGGGGAGCTGGTGCACCCCTGCTCACTACAATATGTACATATACATCATATACTGTACATGAATGGTGTGGGGATCTGTCATTAAACAAAGACACGCAGCCCAGAAACATTTCTAGGAGCCTAGCAATTTAAATCTAATATAATGCCCTGTCATTTAGTGCAACCTTGGGCCAAGTAACCCCCAGGACTTTGTACCGCATTATAAGGCTGCAGAATTAATTCTAATGTCGCCTTGGAACCTAAATAAATTCATTACGGGATTTAAATGACTGCTCCATGTCAGAAACCTTCCATTCTGGAAGGTATGTCTGAGAGAAAGCTTCCTGGCAAGGACTTTAAAGAGCCAGATCTTTAGGGAGATCTTAGTTGTGGTAAGAAAGTCAGGATGTCTGTCATGCTTTGTAAACTCAGTTTCAGGGAGGGCGAAATCTGTGTAAATCAACACAATGTGGTTTTCTTTGCTATTTTACCTGAAGTTTTTTTATACTATACTGCTGCCATAATGGTTGTATATAGTTTTGTATCCCAGTCCTTTTACCTTCTGGTCTAGTTCTGTGTGGTGGTGCCTGCTCTGTGAAGTCTGCTTGTTCTCTCTGCTTATTGTGTTTTCTTAAGTTTTGACTGATGCTTTCTTTTTGAAAAATATATCTTAGCAAAGTGAAAAGTTTTTTCTGAGGGAATTTCATCCCTCATGGTTAGTGCAGTGGTTAGCTCTGTTATGTCTGAATCCTGTGCCTAGATATTGTCGGTGTAGAGCGTGCGTGTTTACCTAATGTCTGTGAGGGCTTCCTCCAGGTACTTCTGGTTTTCATGCATCCCTAAATCTTTGTGTGTTTGATTTATTGGCAAGTCTGCGTTGTCCCTGGTGTGAATGAGTGTCGGTGTATGAGTGGACTACGGATCGAATGGCGCCATGTCCAGAGTTGGATCCTAGCTTGTACCCAATTGCTGTCAATATAGGCTCTGAATTGAGATTGTTTGAAAATGTTATGTCATCAAACTTCTTTTGATAAGAAGGCTTTTCCCCTTCACCTCCACCACTACCTAGATATGACCTCCAAGCATATCAAGCAGCCCTAATAACTACAGTTTAGGATTTTATAAAGAGCTATTTCACTAATTACTAGCTCCCTAGGGGTGTAAACTATATCAGTCATTGAATCCATTCTGAAATACACACAATATATATTTTTTTATTAGTTTCACACAAATAGGCAAACAAATTTAAAAGCTATTTATTTCTGTTTTAGGTTTTTTGGCTACTGCAGACACTTACTCTGAGTTTATTATTTGCAATTTCAGGTAAGTCGATACTTTACTTGGCTCCTTTCTTATTAATATATGTAAATTAAAATCTCTTTAAAGCCAAAGGTGACAGACTTTCCATCTTATCTTTACAGCTGCAACAACAGAAGCTTCAGGGTGGGACTCAGAATCAGATACAGGTATGTTTGCCACAAGTGAGACTTTCTCCACTGAGAAGACTGACTCACATGAGTGTCATCTTTCTTTAACCTCGTGTTCTTATGCTGTAGTGAATCTGGCTCTTGGGTGAAACGCTACGTGTGTCTGGATGCATCAAGGCATGCGATGGTTGTTCACCCAAATGCTGAGAAATTGGAAATAAACGTTTAGCATTTTTTATTCTTTTTTGTATTTATTTCATTGGTTTAGAAGAAGAAGAAGACGAAATAAGTGGAGGAGGTTTAGGTGAAGGTAAGCCAATTTAGTTGTTCCCCATATGTCTTGATCACAGTATGTGAGGTGAGGAGCACCTTGCTGAAATTGTTTACCTCTGAAGGGTATTTGCTGTATTTATTCCAAAGCAAATTAAACAGAAAAGTTACTGAGGTTATGAGTTTTAAATCTCAGAATTTAGAATTTGATTTACAGAATTTAATTTCATATCTTTATAGCAGAATTTTGGGAGTATGGTGGCACAGTGGTTACTGCTGCTAGCTCACAGATCTAGCATCTGAGATTCAAGTTTGAGTGTCCCTTAGCACAGGTACTCACCACATAGAGTTTGCACATCCTTCCGCCTAATATAGACGTACGGATTGAGCTAATAGATGATTTTATATCGGGCCACTGCAGAAGTGTGTGCAAGTGAACCCTGCAATTAACTGATGCTCATGAATACACAATGTGAGGTCAGAAACCTGAAAGTACTCTTTATGAGAAAGGACTATAATTTACAGTGGATGTGTCACTTTCAACATAGCATAGAGAAGTCATTAAGAAGACTAACAGAATGTTGGGGTGTATAGGTCGGTCCTTGTGATTCGCAGGTTTGCGAATTTTGCAACCTGTTGTGAAAAACTACAGACAGTGTTGTATCAGTGATACTTAAATGGACTGCAAATCCCAGCAGCCCCTAGAGTGATGAGTCATTGGGCAGCTTTGGAAATTGCTGCAAGGGCTGCTGGGTGAAGGAAGATGAAGCTCAACTTTTTAAAGGTAGCCATAAGATCAATGGATGATTTTTTTGTTTCAGTGTTTCACTGAACAATTTGTTTAAAATGATACTGCTTGGATTACAGTTTTCTCTGGATTTATATTCTTGCCCTGTGCCCACTCGTTCGTGTGATTTCGTTTGGGTTGGAAGATGTCTTTGTCTGGGGAGTGCTGCCAGCTTCTTCAAATCTTTACTTACATTAGCATCATGGTAGGACAAAACGTTACATAACTTTCAGGAGGCTGTTCACGGGTTATTTCTTTTCATAGCTACACCACCAACATCTGCATATTTGAAACTGAACTGTGTTGTGTTTATTGCATATTGTATTGTGCTTAATGTTTTGTTGGATCTCCTTTGTATACATAATATTAATCATTTTTATCCTTTTACTACCATAAATATACAAATAAATTTATTAAAAGTTACTACTGACATAGTCTGCTCAACATAACACATCTTTGTCTCGGCAACCAGCCTCACACAGCCTCACGCTATCACGTTTCTCACAACTTTTGGCATCTTATTTAGTGCAATAAACTTAGAATACTGTATAATCATGGGCTCAAAACGTATCTGCAGATTTTCACATTCATGGGGGTCCTGCATCTCTAACCTTTGCGAATTATAAGGGATAACTGTATAGCATAATATGCAGAGTACAAGTCAAAGGATGTTCTGTTTAACTGATATAACATAGGATACTAAACTGTGGGTCACAAACCATTTTGCATAGTGGGTTGTCTGATTTTAGGTCACACAGCAGGTTAAGCAAATTACATTGTTGTTCCACTACGACCCGCGTCACCGATTCTCCAAAGGAACCCCATCCACCTATCCATATGACGTTCAGCTGCAATTCTGAGTCTCAAAAACACAAAAGTGGCAAAATTGGGGTACAAGAAAAAAAATTTAAGGACCAATGTCATATTACATACTGGTGAAGCCTCACTTGGAGTAATTTTGACTGATTTTAGGACTAAGATGTATGAGCTATGAGGAATGATTAAAGGAGTTTAACCTTTTTTTAGTTTAAACAAACGGAAATTAAGGGGTGACTGACTGAATTTTTTAAAATTACGGAATTAATAGGTACAGTGAATCCAGGCTATACACAAAAATAAAGGTGCCAGAGTGGTTCTTCAGAGCAATGCCACAGTGGAGCCATTGTGGATTCTCTAAAGAACCATCCACATTAAGTGGATCCTGAAAGATCCTTTATGTATTTAGATCAATATCAGGCTCCATCAATAAGCACAAGGTAGTAGTCAGGCTAGGAGAAAGGGTCAGATTAACCTAACTTGCATAATATTTTGAATGTGAAAGGAAAAACACAGTCAAAGACAGGCTACAAAAACTCTACATGGATAACAAGCAGTTGTTCGACTCAAACCTTGGGTACTGGATTTATGAGGTAGTTGTGCTAACCACTTCACCACTATACTACCCCCAAGTATATTCCATATTGAATATATTGCATATTTAAGGGATGCTGGAATCATTTCATTATGTTTTAAAAATGGTAAAGCAGCATTGGAGTCTTCAAGTATCTCATGCACTAGTACAGTCATCTAAGATTGGTTGTATTCTGAACTTTGGCCTTGTTTATAGCTGTTAACAGTGATTGGTGTACCAAAAAAGAGTATATGGGACAGGAAGTGGTACAGGATTTCCTCTCCATATCTAGCCAAGTTTACTGATATCTGATTTCTCCCATAATCTTGTAGTACAGATATTTGCAACCAAGTATCATAACTGAACATGAGGTACTCCTGAACCCCTGTCTGCTTTAGGTTTACTGATGTATTCCAAATAAAACAGGTTATAGTTGCGTCCAATCATTTTGAATAAGAATCAGTTAATATAAATGTAATGTTAGGGCTATACCTGCACTTCAGAACAGGTAATCCACCTGAGCTAAGTATGTTCAGGCCCAGCCAGTACTTGAATGGGAGACCAACCAGGAAAGCTTGGGTTACTGCTAGAAGAGATGTTGGTGAGGACATCAAGGGGTTTTACTGTGTGGCATCTGTGCTCCAGCACAGTGATATGGACACTGTGTAGGAATAAAATGGTGCCATTCTTCATATGAGATGTAAAATCAAGGTCCTAACTCTCTGTGTTCATAAAATATACCTGGGCATCTTTCAGAAAGAGTAGGGTGTTCCCTGATGTCCTCATGAAATTGCCCAGCCTTGTCCAGTCTGGCCCCTTAATCACCCTGTGTCTCTAACTGACTATTTCTCTTGCCCCTTCACTGCCTAATAGCTAAAGTGTGGTGAGCATGTTGGCACCAAAATGTCTGTCATTACATCAACCAGGTGTATACAACACATTGGAGGCTGAAGTGGCTCCCCACTCCCCTTATGTAAAGTGCTCTGAGTAGATTAGAAAAGCGTTATAGAAATGTAATTAACACATTATTAATTAGCAGTGCAATGGAAAATATATATTTATTCTGATAGAAAGTTTTTCTTCAATATTGATTCTCCTGGCTAATATTATTAAATGTCATGGCCATCTGGTAAGAGCTTATTTAACATATTAGATCTGAATATTCAAATTGAATTGGAATAAACATTTAAGCTGTTGGGTGATGGTAACTCCTAGATGTGTGAACTGATGTCAGAGAGTTAGTGAGAAATATTCATATTTAATAATACATGCTGAAGAATTAACAGGAGATAATGCATTTACACATATTAGTGTTAAACCCTGAAATTAAATACAACTCTTAGGAGTGATGGGCATGGGTCAGTAACACAAAGCATCATGTCATCACGATAAAAGGAAATGTTGTAAATGTTATAATTCCCCAATCTCTGAACATTTATGCAAGTAAATGAGGAGAAGTTCAACAACAGTGCAAACAAAAAACACAGTCACTCTGAGGTCAGCCAAGCAGAAATCTTCAGCTAACTTTAGCAGACAGGAGAAGAGGAACAACTGGTGGTGACATTGTGTTGACTATGGCTAACAAAAGGAGTACACTATTAGCAGAAAAAATTTACACTTTGTTCCTCCCACTGCCATGCATTACACCGTGTTTATCTTTAGCCGCAGAAGCATGTGATGTCTTTTCATCTCCAACAATTAGAAACAATTATAAAAAAACAAAATGTAGCAAAACTTGTGGTCGTCCCTATTATATCAGGTTGACCAGCCATATTTTGGAAATCAATCTCTTCTTTTCACTTACTCTTGAACAGAGACCTATATTTCTATTATTCAAAATGGCACTATGTCAGGAATGTGAATGCTTAGAATTCATCCTAAAAACAATATGAATGGACAACTCACACTCAGCAATGTTAAAATGTTTAGCGTAGCAACAGTAAGGCTTAGATTTGTTAGAGAATAATTTAGGCAGGATGGCCTACTAAGTGGGAAGAGTTTGATGAGAGACAGATGATGTTGGACTATTTGAACACATCAAATATTAAAATAGATTTTTTAGGGCATCAAGTATGCCTAATGTGGGTCCGGTTAGTGACACAGCTCTATCAGAATGATTATTTTTCCTCAGAGAGGGCGCTATAAAGTTTGTTTTGTATTAGATTGGTTCTTAAGACCTACAAAGTGTTTGTGGTGGTGTGTGCAATGCTGTAGTTTACAACAGTCAACTTATAGCCTCAGCTTACTAAATTGAATATCAAAGTGTCTTATTCAAGCTTTTTCTGTGTTATTAGTACAGTACAGAAGACATAATCTCTACAAAATGATACATAATTACGTATGACTTTTTTTTTTATATTTTACCTGCTGAATGAAAATGTACAGAAGTGTCCCGATCAACAGAACAAGGCGAATCAGGTAAATTCTTTTATTTTTATCTTGTTGTCCATGTCCACTAGAAGCTGAATGACCAATAAGCTGCGAGTTAAAGGGCAACCAAAAAGTCCTACTTCATACACTGTTTCAGCATTCCATAATGTAGAATATAAAATACAGCACTCCTGTTACACAATTTAATATGTTACATTTTTAGCACCACTGCAGATTATAGTAATGTCAAATTTACTATACAACAAATACGCCTACCAAACAGAAAGCAGATCTCCATTTGTCCTTAGATTAGATTTAGATTGGGTTAGGGATCCATATTGTCACAGGACATAGTGAATTTATTGTGCCACAGTTGTGTGGGGTGGGGAGGTTAGGGAAGTATGCACAGCCAATAAAGCAACACAGTGGTGCTGTACAAGAAGGGTCAGGGCTAACTCTGGACACATTGCAAGATGCTATGGAAAAGAGGGTGACGGAAAATCAAAATTGGACACCATTATGAAAAATCCCTTCTATTTCCTCCAGGAGGTGTGCTCTCGGAGCACAGGCTCATTCCTCCACATTGTGCTAAGAAACACTTCTGAGGGTATTTTCCACCTGTTGCTATCAGGCAGTTCAATGCTTCCTTCTGACGTTCTCTTTAAGCTCATTTTAAAATTTATGCACAATATTTATTTATTTTTTTATTTATGTACTAATCAATTGATTTGGTTACATTATTGTTTTTATGTTTGCGCTGCTGTATGCAAGTTCTCCATGGGATTAATAAAGCTTATCTAATCTAATCTAAAACAATACAATTTTGTGTAAACATATAAATACAGAAAGGAAAATATCAGAAAATAAATTAAAACAGTAAAGAAGGGTAGCAGGTGCAAACTAGAACTGCATAGACATATATGGCCCAGCTTGTACATTCTTATCTCATTAATTAGGCCAATTTCAGGTAGATGGGATGTGTATGGGAGCATCAAAAGAGTTTTGACGCTGCTCTTGTTATGCCTTTGAACACTTACATTTTCATCGGGGTCTTACTGGGAGATACTTTAACCATCCATCCATCCATCCATCCATTCATTTCTTCACTAAAATCATTCTGCTTGAATAATTCCTCAGTACTGATAATTTCTATAAGGTGCGTGTGTGTGCACTAGATGCAGATGTGCCAGTCTCCATCGCTGTATCAGAAGGATTATGATAAGAACAATCTATAATCTATGAAAATGTTCCATTCAACCATCCACACTAAAAGCACACTAAGGTTGCAGGTTTCCTTCTAAGAAATCTTTGCAAATTACTTAGTCAGCTTGCTCTTCTCTTCTACTGCTGTGTCAGAAATTCATGTCTGATATATTTTACTTATCGGAGAAAATCAGCATATTCTTGTGTAAAATGATATGTACTAATTCCTAAATCTAATTAAAGCAGCTATTTTAGGATGAAAAAATACAGTTGTAGATAGCACCAAGATGTGCCTCTCTTTGATGGGCAATTGGCCAAAAACAAAGTAATCCAGGTATCAGATGGAGTTAACCATGACTATTAAAACAGAAGTAAAACCAGCACTATTGTCGATTTTCAATACTGTGCATTAATACTGAACATTCTGCACAGTTGCTTTTCTCACTCCTTCCTTCTGGCAAATGGTGCTGAACCACTGGCACTTACAAATTATAAAGTTAGTGAACAGCTAATCAAGACAACAAGCAATGTCAGGTGGCACAAGTGCATTGAGAAGGGTGGAGATTACATTTTGAAATGACATGATCAGTTTTGTTAAGGTTCATTCCATTTTTTAATAAATCCCATTTCCTAACTTTAGCTTGACTCCCCCTTGTCCATGCTTTATTTATTATAAATTACTAGGTAGTGGAAAGGAACGGGTAACTTTAAAATGATCTAAACACCCCGATCTCTTAAAGAGAGATGGATTAGGGCTCATTTGGAAAATAAAATAAAATAGAAAGCTGGAGAGCTTTGAATAGCTGAGCTATGTTGTTTGGAATGAGATTACCTGGATAATTGAATGACTGAATCAAGGCCGTCCTTCTCTTGAACTCTGATTTCAAAAGGAACATGAAAATCTCAAAAGGCACCCCCAGGAAAGAACACACAAATCCATTCAAAATTCCTCCGAAACATAAGACAAACTTTGGAGGATTGTGTCTGAAAAGATCTATCAAAGGCAGAGACGTGCGGGTAGTAACATGTTGAGTTAAACTACAGCTAACTCATTTACATGAGGACTTGGCCCGTGATTAGTAAAACAGTTGGATCAAAACCCAGAAAGGGCACAGCTTTCCCTCCTTGTCCTGCAAATTAACATATTAGGTTGACTTGTATGGTGTGCATGAATTTTTGTCCTATAATAAACTGGCATCCTGTTCAGACATCCCCAAAATTTAGAGGATGGATTGCAAAAACAGCAGGCAAAGCAGGGTCCACGGCTCAAGCATAGGAATGCCAAATTTAGATCTGCGGTTTTTAACATGTTTCTCTTGTGGACCATTTGAAGTATGAGACATTGGAGAGGGGGGTCCCTTGAAAGTTCTAGCAGTGATTTGGGGCCCCTATGAGTTTCGAGTGTCCAGATTTACTAAACTATACGGAAATGGAGTTGAGAATGCCGCTGACAGGCAACATGCCTTACCTGCTTTTTGAGGACCAGCAGTTGGGAATGACTGCATTAAAATACATGCCTTACCCGATTCTTGGACGCTGGCAAAAACTTTCCACGGACTGTGCCAGTCTGCAGACCTACGTTTGGGAAACACTGACCTAAATTGCATGATATCACATAAAAAGTCAACCATAATTTTTAACATTTTCACCGACACTGTTTATTCTGCATTTAGTGCAACATGGTGTGATCTTGATAACATCTACTCACCAGCTTTTTCTTTTTTTAAGGTTTCCCTTGGTGGATTTTGGGTGTTGCAGCTTCTGCTCTTCTTATTGTCGTTGTTATAATTTCAGGTAAGTTTGAAACATTGATGTAACTGATCAATTGACTGCCTGATATTCATTGCGACCAATCTTTATCTTTTTATGTTTTATTGTATATTTTATGGGCGGCACGGTGGCGCAGTGGGTAGCGCTGCTGCCTCGCAGTTAGGAGACCCGGGTTCGCTTCCCAGGTCCTCCCTGTGTGGAGTTTGCATGTTCTCCCCGTGTCTGCGTAGGTTTCCTCTGGGCGCTCCGGTTTCCTCCCACAGTCCAAAGACATGCAGTTTAGGTGGATTGGCGATTCTAAATTGGCCCTAGTGTGTGCTTGGTGTGTGGGTGTGTTTGTGTGTGTCCTGCGGTGGGTTGGCGCCCTGCCCGGGATTGGTTCCTGCCTTGTGCCCTGTGTTGGCTGGGATTGGCTCCAGCAGACCCCCGTGACCCTGTGTTCGGATTCAGCAGGTTGGAAAATGGATGGATGGATGTATATTTTATTGTTAAAAGTCATTTTGTACATAAGTACAGTGCTGCTGCCTCACAGTTTCATGGGCACTGGCATGGACGCATTCTCTGCAAAGTGAGCACATCTCCTGTCCATGTCCATGTCCTGCATGGGGTTCCTCCAGGTCCTGCCGTTTCCTCCCACATCCTAAAGACATGAATTCTGTAGATGGAAGGGTGACTTTAAATTAGCCTAGTTGTGCCCCAGAGTGGGTGTATTTATGTAAGTGGGTCCTGTGACAGACTGGTGCTCCAGTTTCCTTCCACATTCCACATTCATGAGTAGGTGTTTCAGAGCAACGGCAAGCGTGGGCGTTGTTTAGAACAAGTGTATCAGTATCTGATGATTGTGCCGCCTACTTCAGTGGAGGCAGAGTGTACTTTCTCAGCGGCTGGCGTGCTTCTGCACGAAGGTGCGCTCTTGCCTGGACGACCGCATGCTGGAGATGTTGTGCTTTCTACGCTCTTATTACCGCAACTAAAGATGCATGTACTTATATGACAGCATGAATTGCTTGTAGATAAGGTTAGTCTTTTATTTGTGTCAACATATTGCAGTAGTTTTATTAAAAATAAGTGTCGGTCATTCTAAAACCGTTCACATGTGAGATGCCCGTGCACTGGGGAATGAAATGCGGGATTCCCGAATTCCCAAGAATGGATAAACCGTCCGGGAATGGATTCCCTATTCATGAGGATATTATCAATTTTTTCATCATGGCATCACATGTTAAAAACAAATTTAAAACAAAAATGACTGCTGGACATTGTGATATTTGATTAAATATTCTGCTGCCTGGGTTTGAATGCTGCACCCAGGCACTGTCTGTGAGGAGTTTGCATGTTCTCCTTGTGCATGTACAGTATGTGTGTGGGTTTCCTTTGTATACTCCAGTTTTTCTCCCACATCCTTAAAGACATACCTGTGAGATGCAGTAGTAACCCAACGTTGACCTGAGTAGAGGATGGGTGTGCCGTGGATTCATGAGCCAAGAAATTCCACACTCATTCCCACAGGCCAGTTTAGAGTCACCAATCCACCTAACCTGTAGAGTTTAGGAATATGAAGGGAACCCCAGAGAAAACCTGCATAGACACAGGGGATCATGCCATCCCCACACAGAGTGAAGAAGGCTGGGATCTGAACCCAGAACTACTGTATGAGGCTATAAGAGGGCAGCACCATCCATTACAAAACAATGTCAGTCCATCAGGGGATACATGCTGCATGTTGGTCAGACTTGCAGGTAAGAACTTCTCTGGACTCTGTACATGTCACACTATACTGAAAGTTTCACCAACATCTCACCTTTACTTCTAAATGCTTAAAAAATGGTGAGTTATCAGTACCAACCGATTTGTCACTACACCACCAACAAATCAACTGAATTGAATACCACTGAGTGTCAGCTGTAAGAAAGAACACAGACAACTGTGAAGAGGTGGGGTACCCATAGGCCAACCCCATATAATGGAACAGAAATGTGAGTTATAAACACGTTAAAAGAGGAGAAAAACTTCACTGCAGACGCGAGTCTCCAAACAAACTCCTCAAAATGGCGGAGCTTCCATTGATAAGGACATCCGAAAGTGACATCAAGGGTGTTCAAGTGTCAGTCTTCCAGTCTGCTTAGGAAGGAAGAGATAAGGTGTTAGTCAACAGCGCCCTCTTGTGTTCTGGTTGGAAATTACCATTATCTGAGCCTTTAAGCTGCCCCCTATGCACACACGTGTGAAACAGCATTGTGTCACAGTGGCTATCATAATCGTGTTTGAATCAGTCACTGTCTGACAGTCACTGAGTGTGGAATTTGCTTGTTCTCCATTTCCGCTTGGAAATTTCTCTGATTGCCCCATATTTTTTTCCACATATTTCTGGAAGGTCTAAATTAATTCAGAATATGGGGCCCTCAGCAGATGACGTGTTTAGCGAACTGGAAGTGGAGTGGGACTCTACACTACCTGTCTGGGGGGCCTTTGTTAATGATCAGAATGGAAGATCTGCACATGCTGGTGTTTGACCACTGAGGAACTCAAAAATCCAGACATTAAGTAGCAAATCTAGGACCTTGGAGATTAGTCTGGATGGCACTTCTAGTGTTAAATGCTGAAGTGTAAACAATACTCTGGCATTATAGGCTTTACTATACAGTTGTGCAGGCATGGCAAGAAACAAAGTGGCTAAGGCATCCCCTGTGGACTGGATGTAACATAATGCAAACTGAAAGCTCTCACACATTTAGAAATGGATGGGCAGATGACATATGTTGTGTAGCAATGCATGATAATTTTCCAATACTTTATACCAGGCTAATAAGGTACAATACATTAACTTAGATCTTTTCTCTTTCTGGTTTTTAAGCTAAAGATACATCAAGTAATTCAAAATGTTTCTTTTGTCTCTAACTGTAGTGACAACTTACAAGGTGTGCCAGCGCCGAAGAAGGTAAGTACAACCTGCACGTCATTCTGTCAACACTAGGTAGGATCCAGTAGGCCAAAGGGAGCTGTGATGGACTCTTGGACTTGTATGTTCATTCACGAACCACACAGCCAGCAACAGAATATCCAGTTGCACATCACATATTATGTACAACTACCTAAAATAGCTGAAATACCTGACGTTGCCCAGGAGGAAACTAAAGTGTTTTATTTTTTTTTAACTGTTTGAGAAAAATATAATAAAAAAAACACAACTTTAAAAATAAAAAACAATGAAGAATCACTAATGTGCTTGTCTTGTGGTCTTGTTATCATCCAGTTGACGCTCAGAACCGGCAAACTCGATTTCATTTCAGGGGCGCAGTCATGCTCAAATATAAAGAATGCTGGCAGTAACCTACAGTTCACCATCTGGTGGTCGTTCCAAGTGTCAACTGGATGATAACATGCATACAAGACTGCACGATCACCCCCCACCCTGCCCAGAAGGGGGTGGGTTAGGGTTGATTTCACCCTACAGTATTTGTAGTCGACCAATGAGAAATGTATACCAAGTTTAATGAAAATCGCTCCAACCATTCGGAAGTAATGCTGGAACATACATACATCCATACATACACACATACATTGACTTTTATATATATATTGTGAATAAGGCGCTATATAAGCGCCCGACCAGGCATAGATTCACACTGAGGCACGTGGCAATTGAATAGAAATCTTTTTATTTACTCTTCAGCCGTGGGGCACGTCTTCCCCGTGTCCCCCAGGCCCAACACAGTCCCAAGCACTTAAACACAGCCCAAACACTCTTCCCCTGTGGGGCACGTCTTCCCCGTGAACCCCACAGGTATAACACAGTCCCAAAACACCTTACTATTGATACAGCAATCCTTCCGCTGGCAGCACCACCACTCTTCTCAGGCAACCTCGTCCTCTTCCTCCCAATTCTGGTCCTGAGTGGTGATTGCTTGCTCCTTTTATGGTCCTCCCGGGAGTGCTACTGGAGCTTGCTCACCTGTTCCCAATCGTACTCCCGGGTGGGGTAGATGATTAAACCAGCCGTGCTTAACAATCTCTGCCTTGCCCCTCTGGCGGCCACCCCAGGTCCCCACAGGGTTGGAGAGAACTCCGTCTCCCATGAAACCCTGCGTGAAACTGAGGCATCATCAACCAGGGAGGCTGCCACCAAGTGTCCCGGGGGAGATACTGAGGAGTCCATGGCTGCTCCCCCGGACCATATACAGCAGGGGCGTCCCGACCGGGCATGGGACCCGGCTGTCCATTACAATATATAGATTATATAGACCTTTTATATATTTTGTAGTTAATAACTTAGTAGTCAGCTGGCTAGCTTGAAATGCCACCAGCCACTATGATTGTTTCGTATTTGATGTTTTAAACTGATCAAGCTTTGCTGTTGTGCCTTGCTGTTTCACCTGGCGTCTTTGCTTCTCTCTCCTTTTGCAGCCTGTACACAGCACCTGTAGCTCAGACCATGAAAGACGCTGTTTGACCATCCTTCTGAGAAGACCCCAGAGACACTTTGACTTGGCAGCATTTATCCAAGAACCTAAGACCTTTGCTAGACTTCGATGGTGAACATGTTTAAATATTGTGTGAATTGTTCTGCTCAAAATAAGAGAATATTGTTTCAGGTCCAGTTTCTCAGGTGGGACTCTTGACTAACTTTGGGTGCTTCTGGTTTTCTGTTGTGTTTCTTTTTTCACTCCATCTGCCTTTAGTGATACGAACACCTCTCTGCTTATCGTTCTTGCACTACAGTCTAGTCATTGGTCTCTGTTGTTTATTCTGTTAAAACAAAAACCTCAAAAGCAGAAAGTTCTTTTTTTTTGTGTAAATTGTAGCATGCAGCTTGTCACCTACATTAGTGATATTCACAGCCCATAGGTGACATTTCGCCTCATTGGTTATGGAAATAAATACAAATGTGTTAATTAAGAATAAGAAGAAGAGGCTTATTTTAATGAAGCCTAAAGTTTCTGGATTATGATTAGCTCTTTTTTCACGCTTACCATTTCAATGTCTTTTATATAGTATTTGCAACCGAAGAGTCTCAACAAGTACTTTAAAGTAACCTACAAAAATAGCCATCTGTTTTCTAGCCTGTTTAATCCAGTCGAGCAGCGAGCTGGAGCCTATCCGGATGCACTGGGCAAAAGGCAGGAACCTGGCCTTGTGCACAACCACACTCACTCATATGAGGCCAATTTCAATTTGAAGAAACTGGCGTATCAGCAGAAAAACCCACACAGACAGAAGGAGAACATGCAAACACAACACAGGCAATGCCTTGTCTGTTTTTTTAAATCATTTTATTTAAGAAATGAAACATAATAATAAAAAAAACACAACCCAATTAAATTAAAATTAAAATGACATAGCAGTTACAGAAGTATGTTCCAAAAACAATCCATGAAACTCAGCACTCAATCCTATCTGCAGGGATATTAAACCCAGGTCTGTGGAGCTGCGTGGCTATTCATTGCACCACCACAGCACTCTCCTCTGTATTTCATATTAATGCCTTTACTTTAAGTAATAAAGATGTTGTAAAGTGTTTGATGTATGAACCCACTATGGCCCCACACTCCCACAGATAGCAGTGTGGCTAACCACCCATCTATTCTTTGGGTTAGCCAGTTAGGTCACTTCATGCGTATGGTCTGAGATTCATGATAACCATTTGAGAGTGAGAACCTAGTCTCTGTCACAGCATAAATACTTATTTATAAAATGATGTGCCAACTTGTTCTACATAAAGGCAGGGATGAGTGTATGAACTTTAAAGAGTCAAAGACACTGGCTGTACTTTTGAAGAAATCAGATTCAATTACTGATGGACCTTCTTGGTAGCAGTGATGCATGAGCTTAAATACATTCATGTGTCACCAATCAAAAGATAAAATTAGAACATTAGAACAATTGTGACAACAACAAGCTTTCTAATTCTATTACCCTAATTTCTCCAAAATAACATCAAGTCAAGATGTGAACGTCCGTGAAGTCCTACTGTCCACCACACT
This sequence comes from Erpetoichthys calabaricus, assembly GCF_900747795.2. Taxonomy (NCBI): domain Eukaryota; kingdom Metazoa; phylum Chordata; class Cladistia; order Polypteriformes; family Polypteridae; genus Erpetoichthys; species Erpetoichthys calabaricus. The sequence goes on along the minus strand of NC_041410.2, from coordinate 25,701,983 downwards.
TCTGGGTAATTTATTCCATTTGTCTAGGGCTCTCTGTGCAAAGAAATAAAAAGCACATGTGAAATTTGTCCGTAGATTTCCATATTCCTGTATTTATTTTTTACCTCTCCATCCATCCATCCATCCATCCATCTTCTTAAATTGCTAATTTCAAGGTCAGAGCAGGCCGTAGTCTATCCCAACATCACCTTGGGCAAAACAGCAACCATCCTTTGAGAGGACGCCAGTCTTCTAACAGGACTCACAGGGCCTCACCAGACCAATTTAGATTCACAAATCAACCAAACCTGCACAAGTGTGGGATGTGGGAGAAAAGTAAATTACCTGACAAAAAATGTCTGTAGTCAAAGGGGGAAACCATGCAAACTGCTTATAGGCAGAGAATGATCAGGAAGACATTCAGATCCATATTCATGGAGCCCTGACACCATGCTAGCTATTTCATTTTATTAGCAGAATCCTGGAAGTTTCAGCAACATTATAGTTTTTTCCCCCACATATTAAGGACACTTTTATCTGGCTAAAATCTAGGGATGTTCTACAATGACACCTTTTCAGTGCTTAGGTCAAAGTCTGTAGGAGGAATTTTGCCTTTGTGGTTTTGCTTGTATTTTCCCATCAACACACAGTATGAATTTTGCCCACTTAAATTCCTCATATCAAAGTATCCTCACATGCAAATGCAATGAAGACCCCAGGGAATATGAAATCGGTACTGAACTTATTCTACTTTACAATGATCTGGATTTCAAGAAATTAGAATTTCTGTTTGTACTAAAATAATGCACATGAATGATTTGTGTTATTCAGTAATTAGCATAATGGTTTAATACTCTTTTAAAAACATAATCTTCATCTTCAAAAATAAAAAAATATGGTGTATTTTTTACTTTGAATAAATAGTTTTCCTTTTTTGTTTGTACGTTTTGCGATTCTTCTGTTATATGCAGGAACTGCTTTCAAGTGGGATCCCAGTCCATGACACTCACACTCAAGTTGGGACAATTTAGATTCTCCACTTAGATGAACAGGCACCATTTTTTGTATGCAGACATCCTAGGCCATAGACAGAGAAAAAAATAAGTAAACTACATACTGTATATACAGTGGCTTGGGTGGGGAATGGAGCCATGGACCTTGAAGCCATGAAACAGTAACACTAACCACCATGACACATCAGTCATCAGAAAAAATCCAACATAACCCACAAGTGCATTGAAAAAATCACATCAGTTATGAAAATGTCCTTACATCTCTTTTCTCTCCTATCTTTATCAACTTTAATATTGTATTTAATATTAATTCTTGATTGGCTCTGGCACTCCCATGTTAATTGTCTTCACTGTTTTCTTCACTGTGTCTACACTTTTTACTTAATATAACCATAATGTGTTTCTACTTTTTGTAAAAAAAATACTCAGAGTGTGGACATTACATTTATAATTTGAATACAAATGTATGCAGGGGAACCTCCGTTTGTGAGTAACTTGGTTTTCAAATGTTTTGCAAGACGAGCTAAAATTTGTAATAAATTTTGACGTGATAAATGAGTGAGGTCTTGCAATACGAGTAGTATGTATACGCTTTGTCTGCTGAGTGTCATGTGATCACAACTGAGCTGATGGTTCTTCTCTCTCTGTCTCTCACTGTGGGATTGTGGGCAATCGTCTCTTATTCTCCGTCTTAGTCGGCGTGCCTCACTCATATGTGACCATCCGTATGAGCGTATACTGTTTACTACAGCATTGTGACTGTGTGTCTGTGTGTGTGCTGTGACGTGCGAGTCCCCGTCTTGCACTCCAAAACACGAAGCTGTGTCTCAGTACTTTAGCAACACCCGCTTTATTCAGCTTGAAACAGCAACAGCGCGATTATTTATTGTAGTGGGATCTGCCACTCTCCTATACACAGACACAGCAGTCAGGCAGGGACGTGGCCAAGTAATACTGTGCCCTACGCATTTATAATGTTCCTTGTTCCTAGTATCACCCATCGATGGCAAGCGCTTATAGCATGTCCGCAATCTTTTCGGATTCACTTTTACGGCGAACTTCTACAGCACTGGGAGACTGCGATTGCTTTGGGACGCTCTTCCACGTGTCGTCCCGTTGGGTGGAATCCCACAAGAGTTTAAAAATTCACTCACACCAGCCATGATTCTTTTCAAAGGTAAAGTGCAGGTTAATTTGTTTTATGTATTTTTATTTTATATTAATCATTTTTATATGAATAGTTTTGGGTTGTGGAACGAATCATCTGAGTTTCCATTATTTTTTATGGGGAAATTCACTTTGATATACGAGTGCTTTGGACTGTGAGCATGTTTCCGGAACAAAATATGCTTGCAAACTGTGGTTCCACTGTACTTCCATCCATCCCTTTATCCAGTTCCTGTATTGTGAAAACTAAGTGGCTTTTCAGGCTTTTTTTGAATATTTCAACCAGATTTATTGCCACTAAAGTAACAGTCTTCAGTTTAAGCAATTGTGACTTTTACTGAATGAATTTGTTTTTGCTGTTACAGCTTTTATTGTTTATAATTATATTTATTATTTTTGCTATTTCTGTCTTATTAGGATTCTTTTTTTCTATTATTTTAGAGTATTTTAATGTCAGTGAGCAAACACAACAAAAAAGGTGATCAACTGAACAGACAGTTAGTCAATAAAAATATGTTTTTAAAATGTAAGAAGGGATACTCATCCCTTCTGAACTCTAAAGCACATAATTTATTATTATTATTATTATGTATGTTCACTGAAAATTATATTATATATATTAAAAAACTTTTCTGTCGTGTCGGCATTACTCAGCCTTGACCACTCCCCTCCACATTGCCCGCCCAATCGTTACTCCTACTGCCCACATCCTCTCTCTATACCACCCTGTGGCACTCAGTGCTAACTCGCCCTTCAATGCAAGTCAGTTATAATGGCAAGGCAGAAAAGCAAATTATCTGTTCAGGAACGTCGAATTTTAGATTGCGACAGAAAGACAGCAACAAGAGTTGATATGAGCAAAAAAGAGCTGTGGTGAAATACTCAAGTGACTGGTTTTCTATCTATAACAACTAATAACCAAACTGTCTTCTTCTTGCGCCCTGCATACTTTTCTATATATACCATCTCTTTAAAAACAATCACTTTCTCTAATGGAGGAGCGCTCCGATGCCCTTTGAGTGGCTCAGCCATGAGATAATGTCACCCAGCATCTGACCCATGGGGTTGCCGAGCGAAGTGAGCAGGGGGTGGAGCCCCCTAGTATAAATATGTATGTGTGTATATATATATATATATATATATATATATATATATATATACATATATACATATATATATATATATATATATATATATATACATATATATATATATATATCCATCCATCCATTTTCCAACCCGCTGAATCTGAACACAGGGTCACGGGGGTCTGCTGGAGCCAATCCCAGCCAACACAGGGCACAAGGCAGGGAACCAATCCCGGGCAGGGTGCCAACCCACCGCAGGACACACACAAACACACCCACACACCAAGCACACACCAGGGCCAATTTAGAATCGCCAATCCACCTAACCTGCATGTCTTTGGACTGTGGGAGGAAACCGGAGCGCCCGGAGGAAACCCACACAGACACGGGGAGAACATGCAAACTCCACGCAGGGAGGACCTGGGAAGTGAACCCGGGTCCCCAGATCTCCCAACTGCGAGGCAGCAGCGCTACCCACTGCGCCACTGTGCCGCCCTATATATATATATATATATATATATATATATATATATATATATATATATATATATATATATATATATATATATATATATATATATATATATATATATATATATATATATATTGTGAGCACGGGTCCGAACATCATCAGACAAACACCACGTCTTTATAAAACATGTTTATTAAACACCAAAAGTCCCACACAGTGCTCCCGCACCAAACACCCTCAACACGGGCCTTCCCCTCAAATGTCCGTGGGCCGCCTTTCCTCTCATCATGGGAGCTTCGTCCGGCTCCCACTCCTGACTCTAGCTCCCTGATTGGAGTGAAGCGGCCCCTTTTATTTCCACCCGGATGTGCTCCACGTGCTTGCTGATGTTGTGGCAGAAGTGCCACATGAGCACCCGGAAGTACTCCGGGTGTCGCTGGAAGGATCTTCCCCCACCTTCCCAGGTGTGGCGGAAGTGCAGAGCTCCTGGGCTTTAGGAGACTTGGGGCAGCCATGGGCCCCCACGGGTTTGTGCCTCCTTGCTCCATTCCCATGGTCCCCTGCTTATCCAGGGCGGTTACCCCCTCGTGGTCCAGGGGACGTACTGACTGCCTCCCTGTCCTTCCAGGCATCCCGGCTGGGTCTGGCCCCCAGCCTCCTGTGACAATATATGTATAGGAATAAAATTTAAAAAGAAAGAAAACTTTTGACTTGGCACTCCCAGTTCCAGTGAGGCATTATGCAGACATATTGCTGTTGGCATAAAGGAGCAGATGAAGTGTAGGGCCCTAGATGTGATCGCCACTTAATAATTAGAAAAGTCCACAGGACTGCTGAGTCCTATTAAGGGAAGGCTTCTTGAACCAAGTGAAACTTCAAAGTCACGCAGGTCTGCCCCCCTCTGACGCTGGCCAATCCATGAACACTAACTTCTTGTAGCTCTTGATGTCAGTATCCATCAGCATCATTCTCCTACTTTCTAAGGGCAAAACATGTACTGCCTGTCACCCCATCACACTTTTTCTGGGTTCTTACCTAGTCAGAGCTCCCTAAGCTTACATGTTTACTTATAAGTTACCAGGCATTGCACTGTATCTCAGATTACAATAAGTAATTTTAGAAACAATACAGGTATGTATTCACCTAGTGACGACTGGGGCCATGACCTAATTAGTGAATTGAAATGCTTGCCTACTGGAAAACAAAAGAACTAAACTGCATTTTTTTGGGTTTTAAGGCAAGTGTGCCAAACCTCACATCCTGCAGTGTACTGTTTCTTCCCCAACAGATCACGCAGTAGTAATTCATAACACCTGCCATTTTTAAACTGTAGCTTTCTTTATTTGCTTTGCCCGGGTATTATATTCAAAATAAATAGTGTGAAAAATTGATTGTGTTTTGACAAAATATGATTGGGGAATCCAATTTGTTATGAGATATAAATTAGCTATGGGATCACATCCACTCACTCTGACCCTGAGTAACCACTGCCACCCCGGGAGTGGACAAGTGTGACACTGAAAGTTATGGGACATATGCGCATATAACTATGACAGAGAAAAGGTGCCAAGCAGGTTGTGATGTTGATGTAACAGTTAAAGATTACACTTATGACTTTAAATTATAATAAATAACTACAGCAAAGGCAACTAGGAGTCATAACAAAAATAGTGATGGAAAAGTATGATTTAAAAAAATATTCATTGTATTGGGTGGGGGGATCAAACCAGGCTTAAGTGAAAGTCGAGCATACCAGCTAACCATTAGATAGATAGATAGATAGATAGATAGATAGATAGATAGATAGATAGATAGATAGATAGATAGATAGATAGATAGATAGATAGATAGATAGATAGATCCATTACTCCCTTTCTGGGCAATGTCAAGTTGATAGATAACATGTTAGTAATTCTTGCCACTATTTGCAATACCCCAGCTGGCCCTGCTACTCCCCTGGACAGCCAGGCTGAATGTTACATGTTAAAAATTTGGCTTATGGTGACAAGTACGTGAAAAGTGTGCCAAATTTCAGGTCTGTGTGTGTCTTCAAATACAAAGCTCTGCATAAAGAATAAACAAACTGATTATATTATATTATATTATATTATATTATATTATATTATATTATATTATATTATATTATATTATATTATATTATATTCGGAAGCAGGAATGACATCTTCAAAACATGAGAAAATTTGGGGCGCCAGCCAGATTCTTCTGTTTATTGTCCGCAGACAGAACAGAATGAAAACAAAAGAAAACGCTCTTTGGCGTGCTTCCCGTTATGCGGGGTATTCAAGGAGAAAGCAAAAGGAGTTGTTGAGCTGGATAGCCAAGGTCAGATCACTAGTGGTGCTCCATCTGGCAGGTCGCTTGAGCCAGTAATGATGCCTCTTTCCAGGACGCCCAGGTTTTTGTGGTGGCTGAACCAGAAGGCCAGTTACCAATATTAGGTGGCTTCTCAGCACCATGGAGAAAGAAGGAGAAGACAGTGTTCGTGACAGCACCTCATCTTGTCCCAGTGGGTTTTTGACTGAGGCTATGAGGATCTCCTCTGATGTGCATGTGTGACAATATATATATAAATATGTGTGTGTCTATATTGTGATAATGACATGGATGGGCTGCTACCTATCTTGGCAACAACTCAACAACAACAAGCCTGGAACCAACCATGAACACATCACCAGTCCACTGCAGGGCACACTCACATGTAAGCCCATAATACCTATTATGCAGTTCAATAACACAAAGGTAAAAATTGAATTATAATGAAGATATTAGTTGAAATATAAATATAGCCCACAATGCAGTTTGAAACCCTTGAGATAACAAATATTAAATGTAAAGCTCATCTTGTCTCGTCAAGTTCTAAAGGGAATTATAAAATCTTTTTTCTCAGTGGCCCCAATTTCTTATTATTGCTTATGTGGCGGGCGTCTTTTCCCAAGGCAACTTAGTAGACACCATTGTTTTCATGTAAATGTCCAGGACAGAAGCACACCCAGGTTAAGTGACTCACTCAGGGACACAAAATGAGTCAGAAGTGGGTACTAAAGCAGGAGACTTGCGGCTTAAAAGTCCAACACCCCAGTCACTGGTCGTTGAAAACAAAGTGGGATTGTGTTCTGCTCTAAATCACAGGGCAGAGAAGTGCAGCCATGAATCTGTGTGGGTAGGCAGTTGGCTTCATGTTTTTGTGTCATTATCCTTTTGATCATCACATTCGTCATTTGTGGAAGCACAGCACAAAATAACATTAAATCTTTGAATTGTTTGTCACTCTTGGACAGAGCTGGTATGAGCCGTGACAACAGATTGGAGACTCAGTTCTAGTATGATATGCAAAGCGTTAAGCTGACGTTATTGTGGGTGGTGTGTAGTAATGAAGCTTGCACTTTTCTTGATTTTATTTTATTGTTACTTTTTCATTAAATAAAATAATATGTTATGAGAGATTTAAGAAATGCCAAGGATTTTGGCATTATGTGATACAATGTGTTTTCATCTTTTTTTCATTTGGTAATCATTTATTTGTCAAATGTTTCCCTCTAGTGGCCAGACCAAAGTGGCTGCTCCTTTTTTTACTGTGGTATTTGCTTACTTTTCACTCTGAAACAGTAAAAAAGGAAACAAAATAGAAATAATATACGTTAAAGCTTCATGTCAGTTTGAATAAAATGAAATGAAGAATTAATATTTTGTCTCTTTGACTCTGTAAGCCAGCCTTCAAAGATGTAGAAAAATTAAACAAATAAAATATTTTTTTCATCTTTGTTAAAAAGTGTTCTTCAGTTGTTCTCATTTTTTACATTGTAATGTAAATATGCAGCCATTCAACAATATGAAACTGAAATGAAGACTGACCAGGTGAAAGAAGGCATGGAGAAGTCACCACAAGGTATGGTAAGAATGGATGATGTCTTCTCGGCCCAATAACAGTTGGTTGGCGTTTGGGTGAGTTATTCTCTCCTCCATGTACACTGCAGACATGTCCTACCCCTTACACCCTGACGGGATTTTTCACCTGAGACAGAGTGGCGGTACCCCAGAATAAAACCTTATTAGGGTTAGGGGTAGGGTTAGGATTAGGGTAGGGGATTAAAGCATTACTGCTAGGCCTGGGCTCACTACACTCCCACTTAAAAAGTAATTTATTTTAGTTTCAAATCAATTATCTGGAAATACCTACATAATAAAAAGGATTAAATTCAATTAATAAATACAGACCCTAATATAAAACCAAAGTAAGTGCTAGAATTACTATAATAATCTCTAAAAATAAACCAGACCCAATTATCTTTCATTTAATCCATCTGGAACGTATGTCCCCAAAGTATGTATACAATCATTCTCTTTCTTGAACCGTCTGCCTCTAGTCCAATTAGTATTTTGTTCCAATCCAAACATGATTGGTTGGTGGGAGCTATTTGAAAAATGCCGATAGAGTACAGTTTGCTTTTTTTGATTCTGCATAGATCTTAAATGTACAAATCTTTCCCTAATTGAATTTTTAGTTTTTCCTATATAAATTATACCCACAGTTTGCACACTGAATAGCATAGAGACAATTTTTTGAAAATAATTGAAACGTTTGGAAAATTGGTATTTCTGTTTTAGTTATTTTATTTTTAATTATTTTTTTATTTTGAAAGGGAACCACCCATGCTGTTCTATTTAGTTTTTTCTTTGTATTTTTACATGAAGCGTGTACCAATAAATCCTTTAAGTTTAAATTCCTTCTATAGGCTATAATTAATTTATAGTCCCGTAGGGGTGGAAAAATTTGACAATTTTTGAAATTTTGACGTAGAATCAGAACCGTATTCTGTGCTAAACCTGAGAATGTGAAAACTATGGGAAATTTATTTTATTGTTCTATTGTATTAGATGATCCAATCAATGATATCAAATTTGGGGAATATAACAAATCATTTTGCTCCACTTGGTTCACTCCTTGTTCCTGCCTTCTAAATAATTTCCCCTGTCCATCAAGAAATCTCCCCTCCTCCCTTGTTTTAATTTGAAATCAAGATTAAAAATTAGCTCAGTCATGTTATACCAAAAGTCGTGCATCTTTATTTGGGGAAAAAAAAAAAACATTTACAAATCAAAGCATTTCTCCTTTTCCCACAAAACAACTCCTCCCCCTCAAAACAAAATAAGTGTCATCCTATTCCCCAAATGTCAACAGGGTCATAACATTGATCAGTCCTGTCCATCCTCTTTAATAAAACCCCTGTGTACGTCCAGTGTCCCTGTGTGTGTTTCTTCTGGTGAAGTGCGCCTGCGCGGGGCACGGTGCGACGCTTCAAAGCAAGACAGAGGGGGTGGGACCTATAAAATATTGTGCGGCAGATCCAATCGGATTTTGGTAAATGAGGTAAGAACTAAAACAGAACACACGAAAAATCCAATCGGGTACTGAGACGCAGAGACCAGCTTCCCCATTGTTGTGCAAGTGTTCACTCTGAGGATGTCAGATTTGCGATTAAGAAGCTTGGCCCGGTAAAATGTAAACTGTCAGTCGTTGAAGGGGTTTTCGTAAATATCCGAATTTTCATGATATTACAATACGATGACTTTTAAAAGTAGATTTATTTTCGCGCACATTACATCAGTTGCAAGGGAGAATCTGCTGATTGCCCACTGTTGTGACAGAAAATTAAACACATATTACGGACAGCAAAGCCAGTATTACTGTCAGAGAAAATTACAGGCATTTTACGGAAAAATTTACTGAGGTAAAAGGTCCCTTGCCATTTAATATACACCGTTCCTACTAATGTTTATGGACTACTGTTCTAGCGCCCGTTATTGTAACGGGCTTAATGTCTAGTTTCTAATAATAACTCTAATCCGTTCTTCCCTGAGACAACATCCAGCTCTAAATTGGGCCAATTTATTCTAGAGAAAGGGTTAAAACTTAATGTTCCGCAAGAAAGGTCAATAATTTCAGTGTCGAAAAAGATTGGGTATTCTTCCTCCAAAATATAATTTGCGAAACAAAAATTAGGCAACATTGAAAAAGATTTATTAAAATAAAGACTGTGTTTTACTAATTTTTGATTGAAAGGTAGATTAACCTCAGGGATTGTGTTATGATTAGGCCCACATCCAAGAGGGTTATTAAGGTTAGGGTTGGGGAGGGGTTGGTCATCCTGTATACCTATATCAGCCCTAGAAACAGGGTTAGGTTTTTTTAGTTTTCACTAAAACCTCACATATAACTTCTAAAATAAGATAAAATCTGTGTTTATGTCAAATTTAAACATTCCTTTACCTAGAAACTGCTGCTAAACTAGGAATAAAAAAAAACAGGCGCTTACAGTAAACTTTTCAAATTTTTGTTTTTTGATACAGTATATCTCATGTACATGTAATGCCAGGGCAGTTTTTTCACCTCTGAGGTGTTCCCAGACATGTCAACTGTACCTGCCTAAAGTGTTATTTTGATAACACAAAAAAGTAAATAATGACAGCATTTGGCACCATTATCCAAAACTACTCCAAACGGGGATCCAGGTTCAGAGCAGTTCTATTGTACATAAAACATCGAATCATATGAATCAGAATCAAAATTCTGAACCCCATCCCCTTAAACACTCTTAGACCCAAGTACCCCACCTACACATTTACACTATTTACATTGCTTGCCCTTGATTCAAATAGTGTATTTTTTCAGTACTCACGCCCTCAGCTGTGTCACTTTATGTCCATATATGGACATCCGCATATCATTGCGAGACTTCACAGTCTCTGCCGTCCAATGGCATGAGGTTTTTGAGTGTGTAACCTATTGTGTCAGAGCTAATGACCCAGAAATGTGAGGTGTACTTGCCAAAGGTTGCCTTGAAACTATTCTTATTTGGTGGATATCTTATGATTGATGCATCATACAACAATAAGCTTGCACTTGTTTTGATCTCGAGAATCTACTGTAAGTACTGATATGTCACTTACAGATATTTGCTGTTGTTTTGTCAAGTAATATGCAATAGCACATGAAAAATAAGAAGAGTGGTGTAAAACTGTTTGCAGTTTTCAGTCTATAGCTCATGTTTTCTTGGATGCTCGGAGGGTTCATTGCATTGGTTGAAATCTATTGGCCGAGGCTTTTTGATTGATGTATAACATTTGGGTATTCCTTATACGGAATAATTACTGCAATGTTTTTTCAGATATTTTTTGTGACAGTTTATGAAACACCACATTCATGATTTCATACAAGATTAAAAGTCAACCATAATTACTGTAATAATTTGATTACTAAGAGTGTGAAGTGGACACCTGTTGCTTGCAAACGAGGTGTTGTTTGTGTCGGTGAGTGGCATAATTCACTGGTATGATATTGCAAAAGATTTTTGAAAAGATCGCTTGGCACAGTATTGAGCCTCTCACGGCGTAAGAGGGTCTGTGGTAATTAGCAGCTCTTAATTTTGACGTAGTTTATGGGTGCATAACTCTTGAAATAGGAAGGGACCCTGTTTTGGTATGGCTCCTGCATTGTATTCAGTGCTTCTGAGATGCATCACACTTCCATCTAAGGTTACTTATTTTTTTAATTATTTACATGATACTTAGGTTTATTATTTTGTCCAATCCAGTGGATCCATTTGTAGCAGTGGCTAGATTGCCAAAGCTTCAGAAACATGAGTTTTTTTTTAACCCATGGTCTCTAAAAGGGTTCAGCAAACATCTGAAAAACCTGCTGAATCATGAATACCAGACAACCGTCATTCCTAAAGGGATGCCTGCATGTTGAGATGGCAGTAATACCTTTTCTGAAATGGCAGCAATGAAAAAAGCAAAGACAGAGGCACATCTAAGCATGTCATTTCTCTGTAATATAGAAGAGTTTCTGATGGAGAAGACATATAAGGGTGAATGACACCCCTTGGAGAAAGTGACATCTAACTATAATATACTCAAGACAGAATACACTCTTAAAATTTGATATTGTGGCATACGAAATAATGATCTCCAGTTAGACTATCCCACTTCTGCCACCAAATGTCAGTTTTTCTGATGCAGTGTTCAAAACTGTAAAGCCAGAACCAAGTAGTCAAAGTGTAAAGTGAGGAATAGGAGAAAGAGTTGAAAAACAAAGCAAAAGGCAAAACAAGAGGTGAAAAAAGACAGTGATCAAAACCAAATTGCAAAGCAAAAATCAAAGTGAAGGAACAAAGTTAATTTGAAGAGTCAGAGATTAAAAGTAAAGGGAATTGAAAATCATAGTATTTTATCTAAATCTCAAACACAAAATGGCTGTTGAAATGACAGTTTCACCCTTTACCAACGATTCCTCAATGTCATGACCCTAGAGGCCATGCCCCTAGCAACCAAGACCGGCTTCATTATAATGGAATCTACAAAATTGCAGGACCCATTTTTAAAACAACATAGACTCCAAAAAATATTACATAAAATTCAACTTTAAAACAAGAGCTGCAATCAACAAAATACATACTGAATTGAATTCCCTGAGATTAAAACCCCAAGAACTGAAACCAAGATGATTTTTATACCACAAGAAAAACCTGGAACATTTTAAAATAACAATTTATTTATAACACAAATGAAAAAAATGAATGCAAGGTTTCCAAAACACTCCACAAAAGGCAGGCTGGAACCTTCATAGGCCAAACCAGGAGAGGCTCACTTTAGACCACTTTGCCCCTGTCAACTATTTGCTGACTTCTGGACTAAAAAGTCCAAAAATGAGAAGGTGGCTTTGAAAGTTCAGAAAGACTATATGAGTTCCAGAATGTACAAAAATACCATACAAAGGAGATTAAACTTTGAAAACTCTGGATTGAAAGAAAATCCCAAAGTATGTTTATAAATTGAGAGATTTATTAACAAACATAGAAAAACAGAGCAAAAATGCTCAAAACAGTAAAAAGCAATCTGAGGCAAACAAGACCCAATATGTGATCCAGTAGCTGTAACCCTAAAACAGAAGCAAACAAGAAACGTGATGTTCACATAGAAGTCCAAATGGAACTTAACATTCTGCTGTTGATTCTCTTTTAACTGATTGAATAGAAGGCCAGAAGGAGGAGCCAGCAGTGGTGATGTCAAAGTGGCCCTGCCTCCTGGGGCTCCACCCACAAACCATACAAAATTGTCACACATTTAAAGATACAGGACACAATTTTTAAAAAATAAAGACAACAGAAATTACCTAAAAACATGAAAAATAATATTTCAAAAATTACAATTAAACAATAAATAAATACAAACCAGGGAAAAAAATTTCTTCAACATAAAACTGAAGTTCAATCTTATAAAAGTCATAAATGTTGAGGTCTTTGATTACAACTCTGTACCTCCATCAGTTCAAACTTATAAAAAGTCATAAATGTTCAGGTCTTTGCTTAAAACTCTGTACCTCCATTAGCCTTTATTTCTGTCCATGAGATGATGACAGAAACCAGCCAAGTATGACATGCCAGTCCATCACAGACTCACACACACTGGTCAAGCCCATTCATGGAAAATTCAGAAAATCAAGAACGTTATGTCTAACATCCTTAACACATGTCCATCAAATGCATTGAAAAGTGGATAACAGAAAAAATTCAGTAGTGTAGTGCATTATGTTGCTGGTAATATGTCTAATATTAATGTGACACATCTGTCTCTTTATCTGTCTTCCATATACAACATGGTGTGATCCTTTGAGGATCTTGCACTGGTCGCTTGAGTATATTTGTGTTGTGTACCAATAATTTTCTTTGCTTTGATATACTGTATTGAAAGGTAATTTAAACTTGTGGCATAACCACATTTAACTAATGTAATCTAATTTTATAAATCTTAAGAGGTGAGACACCCATAAAATGAATATCAGCCTACTTTTTGTAGCGAGAAGTCAAGCAAAATGACACTTTTTCTTAGCTAACTAAAAGATTACAATTTGCAAGCTTTCGAGGCAACTCAGGCCCCTTCTTCAGGAAAGATGTAATCACATGTAGGCAAGATGTAATCAAGATATAATTACATCTCACCTGAAGGAGGGGCCTGAGTTGCCTTGAAAGCTTGCAAATTATAATCTTTTAGTTAGCCAATAAAAGGTGTGATTTTGCTTGACTTCTCACTACATCCATAATGACTAACATGGTACAATACCATAGTACTACAGCCTACTTTTGAAAACATTGTATTGCAGTCTCGTATACTTTCTTGTTTTGGTGGTCTTTCGGAAAAAAATGCTATATACAACAAAGATCAGTGTTACATTCTCCCCAGAATCCACAAACTGGACAATCCAGAACACCCCATCATTTCTGCATGCAACTGTCCCACTGCATATATTTCATTTTTCCTCGACAGTCTTATGAGACTACTAGTTGAAGGTCTCCATTCATACTTAAAAGATACTAACCATGCTCTCCGGTTACCTGACTGCTTTATCCTTACCATGGACGTCACCTCTCTGCACACAGTCATTCTTCATGATTGACCTCAGACAGCCATTCACCAGGTGTCCAGTCCAGGATTCTCCCATGAGCACCCTCATCAGACTTTACACTGAATACTTTCTCTTTTAATAACAATTTTATTTCACTGGGTCAGTGGATATGTAATGTGTATTAATGTGGAGTCTAGCAACATCATTGTCAGCAGGGTGGATGAGCATTTCTTTTGTTTATACCAAGGATTTGTACCAGACCCATACAACTGATATACTGTATTTACAGTTGTGTTGGTGTTGCCTCTTGCACCGTATGCCAGCTAGAGGAATTTATTAATGATTTTACTGGCTTTCATCCATCTCTCAGTTTTACAGTTGACATTTCCACCACAACTCTACCAATTTTAGATATCTTTCTTTCTATCAGCTTTCCAAAACTTAAAACCCCTGTCTATGTCTAACCATCTCTATGACTCCTTCTATCCCTGGTATAAAACAAAAACTCTCTACCTCTTCCAGAGTTTCTTACACTCTGCAGTGATGAGGCCTACTTCTGTAATGAAGCACTCTGGATGAGAAGCTTCTTCACTGATAGAGGATACCCTTCTCATATTGTGAACAGGACCCTCACTCAAGCCAGGAGTAGACCTTGGACGAACTGCTCTAAAAGAAACCCCAATAATGAAACCTGCATCCCACTGGTTCTCCAATTCCACCCTAACAGTCTATGTCTCCTACGGGTCATCAAACACAATTTCCCCATTTTGCAGACTGATCCTTCCACATGGGGCCTTTTTTCCTAAGCCTCCATTAATCTCCTTCTATTGACCAACATACAGACTTTTCTCTGAGGAGACCCACAACCCTCACCAGGCACTTTCAGCTGTAACAGGAGCCGCTGTGTCCAAATATGTCACCAGCAATTCCCTTGTATCCGGTTCCTCTGGTAAATTTAATGTTAAACAATGGACCTCTTACCAATCTAAAAATCACTTTATGGCATTTCTTGTGGAAGTATCCAGCCATCTACATAGGTGAGACACGGTTACCATCGTGAGATCCTGCCCCAAGTGGAGGAGTTCAAGTATCTCGGGGTCTTGTTCACGAGTGAGGGAAGAATGGAGCGTGAGATCGACAGGCGGATCGGTGCGGCATCCGCAGTAATGCGGGCATTGCATCGGTCTGTCGTGGTGAAAAAGGAGCTGAGCCGCAAGGCGAAGCTCTCAATTTACCAGTCGATCTATGTTCCTACCCTCACCTATGGTCATGAGCTATGGGTAGTGACCGAAAGAACGAGATCGCGAATACAAGCGGCTGAAATGAGTTTCCTCCGCAGGGTGTCTGGGCTTTCCCTTAAAGATAGGGTGAGAAGCTCAGTCATCCGGGAGGGGCTCAGAGTAGAGCCGCTGCTCCTCCGCATCGAGAGGAGTCAGATGAGGTGGCTCGGGCATCTGATCAGGATGCCTCCTGGACGCCTCCCTGGTGAGGTGTTCCGGGCACGTCCAACCGGGAGGAGGCCCCGGGGAAGACCCAGGACACGCTGGAGGGACTATGTCTCTCGACTGGCCTGGGAACGCCTTGGGATTCTCCCGGAAGAGCTAGAAGAAGTGGCCGGGGAGAGGGAAGTCTGGGCATCTCTGCTCAAGCTGCTGCCCCCGCGACCCGACCTCGGATAAGCGGGAGACAATGGATGGATGGACGGTTACCATCATAACTAAAGTAGCACTTTAAATGATTTATTTTGTATTTGATCTTCTATGTGCTCTATGTGTGTGAATCACTACCTGCTTCTTAAATGGGCTTTCTCTTCCTCTGACAGGAGACAGAATCCATTACATTTATGATATTACAGCTCTCTGAATAAATTAAATACTGAGATGTATACTTGATATCACTTTCATGACGATAAGAATTAAAGCATGTTATTAAACACGAGAACAAGGTGGCGCAGTGATAGTGACAAGCTTGTGTCCCGTCCAGAGATTGTTCATGCCCCCCTGCTAGATGCTTACTGCGCCGTGCGTGATCTTCAATGGAATAATTTATTGCAGCAGTACTGTCTTTTTCAAACGTACTAACCCCCAATTCCTATCCTTCCTTTTCTTTCTCCAAGTACCCAATCGCTACACAATTATCTCTGTAATAGATGTCAAGCCATCTGTAAGCTTAGAACGCAGATTCTTCAAAACTTTTAAGGAACATTGAAATATCTTTGTAGTATATGTTTAATTGTTCTATCCATCTATCCTTCCAGTGTCACGCCAGTCCCAGCAAGAATACAGCGTGAGGCAGGAACAATCCCTGAATGGAGTGCCAGCTCGTTGCTACCGCTATCCACCATGTCCTCACATGTTTAATTATTAACAATATAGATTATTTCAATGATGTTAAAATTCTATCTGTATAATGTAAAAAACATATTTTGCTGCATTTCATCTTAAAAGTGATATCATGGGAGAGGGAAGTCTGGGCATCTCTGCTCAAGCTGCTGCCCCCGCGACCCGACCTCGGATAAGCGGAAGAGGATGGATGGATGGATGGAAGTGATATCATCATCATATGTAAATACGCGCTTTATAAAGTGGCTCAGGTTGTGCAATATTATAACTGTATCGCAAGTTTACAGAGAGGTACATGAATTTATAAGTACAAACAGTTCTATAAGGAGCACTTGATGGACTGATTGAATGTGTTTAGAGCTCTTGGGATGAAACTGTTTCTAATCTGCAAGGTTCCAACAGCGCTTTGAGTAGTGAGAAAAGCGCTATATAAATGTAAAGAATTATTAAAGAATTAAGGCTTTAAAGTGTTTGCCGTATGGAAGCAGTTCAAATAGCGCATGGCTGAGGCAGCGTGTGCTTGATGCTGTATACCGATAATTCTCTTTCCAATCAGCTGCTGTACAGCTGTGATTCCACACTCAGATACAGTGATATAAATAGCCCGAGTGGTGCAGTGAGAGAAATATGGAAAAAGATAATCCGCTGTGGCAACCCCTAACAGGAGCAGGTGAAAGAAGAAGAAGAAGATGGTGCAGTGAGAGTAACAACGCTAAAGCAGCTATGGTATTTGGAATAGTTTGGCCATTCCGTGGACCATTAAATTGTTACAGGTTGATTACAATCAGATGCCTTAAACTAATAAACAATATGCAGCTAATTTCAGTGTATTTAATGAAGCCGTCAGGGATGTGAATCTAAAAAAGAAAGGGAAACCACACTGGAACAAAAGCACTGCTTTGACACTGGGTGCCGCCAGGGTTTGAGCTACCGTGAAAATGTGTGTGGCATTATGCCAAGTTTAGTTTTGTTACATCGCAATGTGAGCGTAGCAACAGGTGTATGCAACATTTTTGAGCGTATGCACTGTTTATACATGAGGCCCCAGGTCTTTTAATTCTCTTCCTTTATCTTCTCTAGTGGCCGCTTTCTCTCCCCTACTCTCACCTTTTCTCTGTTCATCTGCCCTGTTTTTGTTTCCTCCTTCCCCTCCTATTTATGTTGCCTGCTCTTTCCTTTTCAGTTGTACTCCTGATGACAGCTTTACAGTCAGAACTTTGTGTTTTTAACATTCTTTCCTTTTCAGCATGAAAGTATCCTTTTAAGTTTTTTTTCCTTTGAAGATGAATGCTGATGCAGCCATACACTAACTCCATAAAGATCAACAACGTGTATTTAAGTATGGCAACCAAATTGGGCCGTTTGTACAGTGGTCTGCTTGGGCCTTTGGTTTTTCGCGCCACTGAAATTGTTTTGGGGCTGCTGCTCTAAAAGACAATCCACATTGTCCATCAAGTAGCATTTTGACATTTCTTTGATCTTCATACACACTTAAAAATAAAAAGTGCCAGAGTGGTTCTTCAGAGCGATGCCATAGGGAAACCATTTTGGGTCCTCTAAAGAACCATCCAGAGGAAATATATTTTATTTCTTTAGATCAATAACAGGGTCCACAGATCTGTGAAATGTCAGAGGGTTCCTGGTTTTAAAAGGACTCTTTCTGCATATCAGGCTAACTTCAGGTTTTCTTAATCTGTTCTATCCTACTAGGTAGACTGCAAGAAATTAAAGATTTCTATTTTTGTCCACATATTAGGACCTTTTTTAAAGTAAAAAGAACTGATGGCATACACAAGGAGCTCTTCACGGAACGAAATGGTTCCTTGTCAAGCAATGGATCTGTAAGGAAACACACAACCCAGTAAAGGGCTATTTTAGAACTTTTATTCTTAAGAATGTAGAGGTACAAGTATGAAATGCTAAGTTCTGGCAACAGGCTACTGTCAGTTTGAAGGGTTTTGCTTTATTTCTCAATTTGAAAAACATGAGCTTGTTCCAAAAATAATTAAATTAATTCAGTATTTAATTAAAATAAACTTTACAGTAGAAAAACGTCAGCTTGAAGAATCACAACAGACAGGATGCATGAATTGCTGCTGAATTAAGAAGTGCCAGATATCTTTGTCATCAATTTTTTTTTCTTATAAAAAAAGTTCTATTTGTAATCCAGTGTGTTTATTTCATCAGTTAACCAAAACAAAAAAAAAACAAGTGGATGCAGAAATGCTGTAAATGGCTTGAAGCAGATCCCCACAGGAAGGTGACATCATGCATGTGAAAGCACAAGAGAGCGCAGCAAGAGGATGTGGTGTCCCAGAATCAGCAGGTCTCAGGCCAGAACTAATGACACCGGCTCACTTCAGTGCCGCTTCATTTTTGTAGGAATGAGCCTGGCAATGCTTACAAAACTGTGGCTTTGCTTTCAACTGAAATTCTGTAGATTTTTTTGTGGACATTTAAAATCCCTTAAATTCAAATGCAAAAAAAGGAAGGAAATGATTTCTTCTATATCTTTTTACTTTGTTGAAAACACATGAAGTTTTGTTTTTTTTTTACGGTTGAGTTAAGGTGTAACTCCTAGAAGAAGAACAAGAAAAAAAGAAAATGACATGACCATGTACAGTATATTGCCAAGGTACTTCATACATTTAAAAAAAATAGTCACTGCAAAATTTTCAGGTTTTTAAAATTTGAAACAGTTTAGTGGCACAGTAATTTGTCCTTCTGTCTCACAATTCCAGAGTCCATTCCTAGCCCAATTGCTTTCTGGGTTTTCATTCAACCTGACACATTTGTCCATTCTATTCACTGAGATTGTCCAAAATAAGATCTAGCTGAAAGTTCAAGGTCCTCAAAGTCCTCCTCTCCACCACACCATGTGTTTAAGGTTCTAATCAGAGTACCTGGACAAAACTTTCTTAAACATGGAGAAAAGCATCATGGAGGCCGGGCCTTGAACCCATAGATAGCGATAGAGTTAGGAGGCTACCCATTGTGCCATTCAGGACCAACTCTTATCTTGACAGTATTAGCTATGTAAAGTATGCATCCTCACTTTGCCTTTGAGTTGTTGAAGCTTTTTTCACCCGAAAGGAATAAACTCAAAAAAAATAAATGTATATATCTATATATCTATATCTATATCTATCTCTCTCTATATATATATCTATATCTCTATCTATATATATATATATACACTCACACACATTTTTTCAATGGAATAAGGTTGTAACATAACAAAATGTGGAAAAAGTGATGCGCTGTGAATACTTTCCGGATGCACTGTAATTAGCCTTTTTGTTATGTTGCTACTGTTATGCCTCTTTGAAGCTTCACACACCCAAATTCACCAGGCATATGATGGCAGTTTGGTTGTAAATGCATTAGTTTCATCTTCATTAACGTCTGATGACCAACTCACATTGTCATCACCGTTGTTCAATTTAAGTAATGGTTCGGTTTTAGTTTGTTGTAATTCTTTCTTTATGGCTTTTCATTTGTCATTGTGTTTTTAGTTTAGAGGCCTCACTCATGAATATTGATGAGTTAGAGTGGCAAAACCCATAGAAATATTCATGACTTTTTGCAGCATGACATTTTTTCATCCACTATATGGCAGCGCAATACTGTTGCGAACATAAAAAATGTAAAGTGGATCATTACACATCAACCCGAGTCTGATGCATGTTAATTGTAGTTGCATAGAATTTCAAGCCTGAGTCACGTTCAGGGTTAACATCGAGGAAGTTAAGGCAAAGAAAACTGCAAAAATGGTGGCTCTGAGGCTAGGGATCTGCACTGGCAATCGGAAGGTTGCCGGTTCGAATCTCGTAAATGCCAATAGGGACTCTGCTCTGTTGGGTCCTTCAGCAAGGTCCTTAACCTGCAATTGCTGAGCGCTTTGAGTAGTGAGAAAAGCGCTATATAAATGCAAAGAATTATTATTAAGGCCAAAAAAATTAAAATATTTTTGGCTATTGCATTCCCTTAATTTCTTATTCTAATTTGTGACATCTCTATGCTGTAAACATTTATAGACTCCAAATGCTTACCGTTTTCTGCCTATAGAAAACTTTGGCCTGCTTCTCTTTACTCTTGCACCTAAAACAGAATCACAAAAATAACAAAATCATTCACTGGTTAAAATCTTTTTTTCTTTTTTATTGGTCAATAATGTAACAACATTTTGACTCCAATCCACACGCAAAAAATGTAAAGGCCTACCCATTTAACTGATTTTTCAAAATTTACTTTGATTTATAACATCTTCAAGATTTTCTTCTGCTGCTAGCTATATGTGCAAAGAAGAGAAAGGAGTGATGCCAGCTCCCTGGTACTTGCTTCCACTGGGCTGGAAGAGTGCCCAGCATGCCAGCCCCTTCAAATCAAAATTTTGATTGTTCCTTTTGTGTAACATTTCACTGAATTCAAGTGTACATTGACTGTATACTAACATTCAGATCTGTATGGACATTTTCATAGTTTGTTCATTTATTTATCGACTGAGTTTACCACAGGGTTAACTGCTCAATCAGTTCCAAGTTGATCAGGTCATGGATCAGTTCTCTTCTTCTTAAATGATTCTAGACGAGACTCTAGTGCAACACACCATCACGTGCTGTTTTAGCCACTAATGGCGCCCCCTACTGTACATTAGGCTTTAACTCGTCAGAATCTGATATACACCTCTGCTATTTTCCTACTGTTTCTGTTGCTGCTTTACTCTAAAAATCATATATGGATTATTACCATCCATCTTTTTATCCTTCCATTGATTATTAAATCTGCCTAATACAACTCACTCTCCAGTGAGTTCAGCATGTGTTTCCTTTCTAAAGTTAAGTTCCTGTTGTTACTGACAATACAACATAATTTTAAACAGCACTATATAAAGGGAGAAAAATATCAAAATGAATATCACTGTGCTTACATGGGATGATGAGGATTCCAACCAGGAAAAAAATGGCAGCCGCGATCAGGCCATTGCGTCTCAAAGTCTTGTAATCTGAACATCAAAAAAAGGAGATGTCATTAAAAAGTGTCTGCCTCTTTTTTTATAAAGAGCATTTACTGAGAAGACCACCACTGTCTGCAGCAGGCTGATACATGTGAGTCACACCAGCAGCCATTAAGTCAGCTTTATATGGATGTTCATTACCAATTCACACCTTATGAATTTATTTATTTTGCACTTGAGATTTTACAGTCCAAAATTTATTTGAAACAGCCTTTCCTCTAATGGCCACCAGGTGGAGCCCACTGATATATAAATCACTTAAGAAAATATTAAACGATAGTTGCCTGCTTTATCCAGAGAAGACAGTTTGCTGTTCTTTGTTATTCTTTATTGTTTTGCTAATAATCTACAACCAGAACTGGAAACGACAGGTCACAAGGGCTAAGGTTTAACACAGAACTAGGAGATAAAGGAATAATTGTAGTCAAAAAGTAGGTAGTGATCAAAAACCAGAAAGTCAAATGTAACCAAAATACAAAAGCCAATAAATGAACAAAATATCAAAACGAAAATAATGTGCAAATTCCTAACTCCGTAAGATTTTTTTCACTAGTTACACATGACAATTGCAAATTCAAAATCTTGGATCCAACAAACAGCAGGTCGCCATCTCAGATACTGCCTGGTCGATGATATCACACATTTGGAAGTCATCTGATATTATCAGTGATATTTATGAAAGCATTGTGGGTCAAACAATGTCCAAGTTTGCGGATATTTTTAAATGACTTTTTGTGTGTGCTTTGTTGAATAGATTCCCCAAAATTATTTTGCTATGTTATTGAGACTTTTGTTTTAGATTAATATTTTGATCAATGACTTCCTGGTTCCAGCCCCTTCTGGTCAATTTCTATTAGTAAAATTCCTGCCCAACTTCCGCAGTGGCACTATGCAATAAAGTTGTACAGTATGGAATTCTGGAGAATAATACATCTAATACAATTATTTTAGATTTCATGATATTCAAAAAAATTGGCGTGATCATACGGTTTCAGGCCTTGTCGTAGATAACCTGCTTGAAATCCCTGCTGATGTTTCTCATCCTTTGCATAACCTGCTCAATCAACGTAAGATTAAAACAATACAAGAGATCTTTTGTATCTTCAGTAAATAATCTGTTTAATCATGAAGTGTAGCTCACATGTATCTATAACAAGTTAACTTGATCATATTCCAAATGCATGTTGGGTATAGATAAGTCATTTTTTTTGTCTATATACAAATTTTTAATGATCTGGTTTTGTCATTTATTTTTAATTGTGGGACTATAAACTTTATCAAATCTTAATACTGGTGTTTTTTTACAGTAATATACTAGCACTTATGAATTAGAGGACACTAGCACTATTTGACTGCCATGTATTTGAACATTCACAGGTTGCACCACATCTCGCCGTGGATTAGCATGCCAGCTAAATAAATGAAAATGTGTGAAGGATGAACTCAGACATTGATCAGGCCATACAGTAAGGCTGTCAGAATTCACACAGTCTTGTGCAATTGTTCTCTTTATTTTCATTTATTTTTTAACATCTTGATTGCTTTCACTCTTGATATTCTCCTTTGGCTACATTTCATACTTTTGATACTTGTCAGATCCTTGTGTGGTTTTGCCTGGTGTTTCCTTATAGTACTGCTCAGGTGTTACTATTGTTATTTGTTTTTCCATCATTGGTTTTAGAGATCATCACACTGCCGTCTTGGACCCCATCTACACTCCTACATTTTTGTTTAAAAACAGATATTTGACACCATTTTTGCATTTTATTCACAATACCGGGACATTTTCAACCTACAAAAATAAATACTGTAAAATCTTGCATAGAACACACACTCTTGTATTATGTGCATGGCTAATTTAGCCTAAAAGTTTCAGGTAAAAAAAAGACATTCATGTATAATGCGGACCCTTAACCTTTAAACATTTCATTAAAATTGCAGTCAGTCATTTTTTTTAACAAAATTTAAAGTATTTATAATAATTGCTTATTTAAATTAGCCAAATAAGTACATTACATTTTTAATAATACTTATAATTACAAATTGATAAGTACCTATTAATGTAACAATCTTTTAATTTGCAAGATTTTATTTTAAATTGCATACATTTTTTACATACAAGTAATCTACTCTTAGGCAATTATCAATTATTATCCAATCAAAAATACGTAACTCTAAATATAGGTATACCTAACTTGAAGAACAGTCATCATCACTGCTACTAGTGAGAAGCTCATCTAATGCTGTTGAGTCAATGCTATTGTCATTGATAACATAATAATAAATATCGCCATTATTACCCTCATCTAATAACACCCGTTTATCCTTCTACAAAACGTCATCCTAACTGCCATTAAGATAGTTAGAAATAGAACATTTGAGGAAACCATGTTGAAGTATAGACGCATCTAATTCATTCCAAGTCTCAAGTATCCATTCGGCTAGTTTAGAGAGAGATGGTTGACACATACGACCACCAGCAGTAAATGTGTGATTACTGTTGCTTAACCATGCATTCCATTTACAACAGATAGTATCCTTTATTGGCTTATTGACAGAGATATCTAAAGGTTATAATAGATGGGTCATGCCACCTGGAATAATAAAAAGATCAGATTTTAATTTCTTAGGTTCCTCCTTCATAGAAGACTTTTGATGTATACAAAACGAGTCAAGCACCAACATAGAGGGTTGTTTCCTTAGACCACTGGGACATTTTGCCCAAAAAACATTTTAACCAGGTCATTGGTTAATGCTGTATCCATCCATCCTTTAGAGTGAACACGAATGTGTACACCACTTGGAAATTTAATTCCATTGGGTAGAGTTTTTCTCTTAAAAATTATGAAAGGCGGCAACTTTCCTCCATTTGCAGTACACCCTATCTTAACAGTAAAGTGAGACTTCCCATGTCCAGTTGTACGTATAGACACAGTTTTTGTGCCTTTTTTGTCTACAGTCCTACTATGAGGCATTTCAAAAGTCAAGGGTGTCTGATCGGCGTTTCCACTCTGCAAGACAATACATGTGGTCCTTTCTCAATTTGATAACATACTTTTTGAACTCTAGGAGCTTTGCTTCATAGTCATCTGGAAGACATTACATGATGATAGTTTTACAAACTGAAGACTATGTCGCGTCATAAAATGAACTGCCCATCCATAAGATGCTTTAAAATCTGTTGCCATCATAAAAGATTTTTTTTTTAAGTTCCAAAACTTTAAATCTGATTTCAATGCCTGAGACACAGATCACCTGTAGCCTCCTATTTGTTACTCAGTCA
The DNA here is from genome assembly GCF_900747795.2 of Erpetoichthys calabaricus. NCBI lineage: Eukaryota > Metazoa > Chordata > Cladistia > Polypteriformes > Polypteridae > Erpetoichthys > Erpetoichthys calabaricus. The sequence continues at coordinate 25,677,199 of NC_041410.2, read as the reverse complement.
ATTAATACTTTTTCTACGTGTGAAAAACTTGGTGGGCCACCACAATTTGCCTTTTTTTTTTAAATAGGTAATGCTGGCAACGGTTCTTTGTTTTTATGCCATAATCAGATGTTTGACTCAGGAATACAAAAATGGCGTCTTGCTGCCCGATTGCTATTAGTTTCTGCATATTTTATTACTAACAGCTTTTCTACTGCAGTATAATTTTCATTTTAAGGGCTTAAAATATCAGATGGTATTAAAATTATTAACCTACCAGTACTTGAAGTAACACGACAACCCCATTTCCATTGCTACCAAGTCCGTTGATCAACTCAAAATGAATAACAATAATGTGGAATAATGTGCATGAGGACTGAGCGGTTAGCACAAGATGAGCGCCAACATCTTAAGTGGGAGGGGAGAACTTTAACACAGCTCCACCAAACAGCGAAACGGTACCACAGATAAAACCAAGTGCTTTATACACATAATGAATTCAAATACCTACCATCCTACTGTACAGGCTTATTGAAAATACCTAATTAAAATTATGTCTCATGTAAGCAACCTAAAATGAGTAAAAATCGCATGAATTATATAAATATATATATTTTTGAAAATGCTCTCCAGTGCTGGAGACTTTTGAATACGCCATCGCAGTGTTTCAGTGGGCAACCAGTGGCATTCCTGTTGGTTCATGCTTAATGCATGGCCATTGGATTGGATCCTGCTCATTACATTGTCTCATTCCCTGATTGGTCACCTTTCATAGAAGTAAAACATATCCCAACATAGTAGACGCACAGGAGTTGGTTTCAATGGCACTTGTTGTGCTGCATCTAAATTGCATTTTGTACAGTCTGAACTATATATGTGTGAAAAAGGCAAATAATTTACCATTCATTACAGTTCTGCAATACATTCCATGGCTGGCTGCATTGACTTCTTCTTCTTCTTTCTTTTGCTCTCATTAGGGGTCGCCACAGCAGATCATCTTGTTCCATTTCTTTCTGTCCTCTACATCTTTCTCTGTTACACCCATCACCTGCATGTCCTCTCTCATCACATCCATAAACCTCCTCTTAGGCCTTCCTCTTTTCCTCTTCTCTGGCAGCTCTATCCTTAACATCCTTCTCCCAATATACTCAGCATCTCTCCTCTGCACATGTCCAAACCAACGCAATCTCGCCTCTCTGACTTTGTCTTCCAACCGTCCCACCTGAGCTGACCCTCTAATGTCCTCATTTCTAATCCTATCCATCCTTGTCACACCCAATGCAAATCTTAGCATCTTTGACTCTGCCACCTCCAGCTCTGTCTCCTGCTTTCTGGTCAGTGCCACTGTCTCCAGCCCATATAACACAGCTGGTCTCACTACCGTCCTGTAGACCTTCTCTTTTGCTCTTGCTGATACCCATCTGTCACAAATCACTCCAGACACTCTTCTTCACCCATTCTACCCTGCCTGCACTCTTTTTATCACCTCTCTTCCACAATCTCCATTATTCTGTACTGTTGATCCCACACTGTGTGAGCTTTAGAAATTGTGATGAAGCAGCTAATCACCAGTCATATACTGTATGTGCTCAAACTGCACGAGTGCATTTGGTCCATTGCCATGCTGTGACATGGATGCTCAGACTATTCATGTATAATGCTGCACAATGAATTGTGGGAAATTTTATGACATTAGAAAATTGGTTCGTGAGACTGCTCACACTACAAGACCACTGCCTGAAATTTCCGACATGACAAGAATTCTTCTGATAGGCCAACAGCCCAATTGTAAGATGCAATCCCAACCAATTTCACACTGCACGTGAAACGACAGCCGAGGAAGGTGAAATTCAGGCTGACTCACAAAATCAGTTGCCAACTATAAATCAGGCCTAACATTGTGTCAATATCACAATGTGTATGCCTGGTTTAAGATGTCTAGGCCCTGTGTATGCCCAGTGTAGGTGGATGATTACTTAATATGCATTTTCAGACATTTTAGTGTAGATGTAAATAGTTTTGTAAATGATGTGAAAATGCTTGTATGGATGGAGATTTTTTTAATTTAAAAATTCCATATTTAAAATAAAACTGTAGTAGTGTGGAGGCAGACCTGGGAAGCAGTACTGTTTTGGCAGTGAGGCTGGTTGCTGATTACAAAAGTTGACAGTGTCACAGAATGTGGCATCATCACATTGCCATTATAAAAGAAGGGGGTGGATGGTTTAGTGTCCAATATTTGGACGGAAGACTCTTAAAGTAAAGGACAGGGGACACCACTGAGCCCCAAAATCCCAGACACAGCAAATGCAAAATAAAGGTTTTTATTGTATAATAAGTAAATAAATATACCAATCCACTCCACAGTGTTCTAATAAACTAGTTCTCCTTTTCCTCCTCCAGGTGAGCTTTGCCTTCTGCCTCCCGTCTCTGACTCACTGGAGGAGGCTGAACTGAGGCATAGCCAGACGGAAGCACTTCCAGGTCAGATAGAAGCCTCCTGAAACAGGGAGTCCTTCTGCCTGCAGTGCCTTCTGGCGACACCTGAGGACCGCGACAGGGTGATCCCACTCCGTACAGATCACTTTTAGATCACAATCCTAAAAACACTACAGGACTTCACAGAGCTGTGATCAGAGTGTTCGGGAGCAGATTGAGAATGAGGCTGGATAATAACGGAGAGCAGGTCACTATTTATCAGAGAAGTTTCTGTGATGGTGTTTCATAAGTCATCACAATAGGAAAAAACCAAGAAAGTAAAGTCTCAGGAAAAAACAATAAAATAGTTTAGCTTACCGTGATCAAATTCAAACTTTGCATCTGCTGTGAATTAAAAAAAAAAAAAATACTGTTATTTTAAGGAAATTATAATTTAAACTGTATTTCATTCACTGATTTTATGTGAAACTATATTTCATTCACAGTCATTGATTCTGAAGTTTATTTTTATGCTTATTTACTGTATATAACATGAAGAAAATTGCTTTTTTATTTTGGATTAATCAATATGGTATAAACAAACATGTGGCAAAAAGTCACTTCTTCATTCATTTGCTAAGCCTGTCCATCTTTCAGTTTTTCAAGCCAACTTAAACCACAGAAGCACCAGCTGCACAAGACAAGAGCCCACCCAGAATGGAATGCCAATCCATCTCAGATGGAATTGTAAGAAACAGAATATTTAGACACAGAAAGTCCATAAACACCCGCTGTGACCTCTTAAGACAATGGACAGGACAATGACAAGGTGACGCACATCATTTCTTTAAAAACCATCATTACAGTGAACTTGGCTTTTATGAAATATGCCATTTTCTTCCTGACCAGTTAATGGGGTCACGAACTGACACTATAGAATAATCAAAGCTGAAAAATAAAAACTATGACTGAGGGAACGGTTTTGCATTCAGAAGTAACCAATTAATGACATTGAACAAATTGACATTTTGGCCAGCACTTGATTGATGTTTTTTGGTATGTTTAATAGGTCTGTAAAATAAAGTCATTTTTTAAGATTCATTCACATAAAATACAAAACCACTGAGTGTCGTTGTCATGTTTGTCTTTCTGTCTGCATAAAATAACTTGCCTCCCAGTGTACTGATTTTGTTGAATTTTAGTTCAATTCACGGAAATTTGTCAGGAAATTTTCCTTGAGTTGCCTCAAGCAGCGTGAAGCCACATTCAAGTAGACCATTTGAGATAGTTAGGACAGCCGGTGAAGTTGCTCTTCTAGATCTTCTTCTAGGACTTATTGGTAGGAGATCATAGGACTAACCAAGATTAAGTTTGACCACTAAAGAGTATTTGGCAAAATAAAACACAGGAAACCATCACTTTTTTATTCAGGTTTACCACCTTTAAGTTTTGCTGTTTATGAATGGCCTTATTTTATCATGACCCCATGTAGCCAAAGGTTTAAAGTATGCCAGTGTGATCTGTGAGTTTCCACATTATAATTATTTTTTTAAGATGGGTAACTGAAGCCATGAATAGACACAACTGAAGTATTTGTGGCTCAGTAAACCAGTTAACAGGGTGAAAGAGAGATAAGAAGCAACAAATGTAAGCCATTTCAGCAGGCTATTAAAAGAAAGTAGGTGAACTCCATAGTTTGACAGTCAGGGTTAGGATTAGGGTAGGGGATACCACCTAGGTGGTGCGCTCGGGTTCACTTATCACAGTTCTACATTCATAGCTCTTGTACATGTCATTTTTAATCTCATAATTCCTTTTCTAGGATGAAGACAATTTTTCTTACTACCTTCCTTTATTTTTCATTTAATCCGTTCGGGAAGATGGTGTCTAACTCCCTAATCCATTCCTCTTCTTTTTTTAATCTCCTATTTTTGTCCCAATAGGTTTCCATTTCTAATGGAAAAAAAAGAGGTTCATGTTCTGGGTCTTGAAAATGTAAGTATAGTTTGGTTCCTTTTGTTTGATTTTCTATTAGTCTCAAATGTTGTATGAATCTTGCTTTGACCGTATTTTTTGTTTCCCCGATATAGATCAAACCACATTTTTTGCACTGAATGGCATAAATACAGTTCGTAGATGTTATAGTTATTTTTTTTTTTTTTTTTTTTTTATATTTTTATTTTATTAATTTTCATTGTAATCATTCCATACAAACAGATCCATTTATAACCCAACAAATTTGAAAACAAATCAAACCCCACCCCTGAGAAGGAGAGCTTAGCTAAAGGAAAATTTCTTTAAGCTTTTTAATAAGGCAACATTAGACAAAAGAAGGGGAGAAGTAACTATCTATATAAATAAGAGATGGAGAAGGGAGTTAAATACAATAATAGTTAATTCTCTTATTCTAAAATAATATTGATTAAATCCTGCCAAGTTTTGAAAAAATTTTGTACAGATCCTCTAACTGAAAATTTGATTTTTTCCAATTTCAAATAATATAAAACATCAGTTTCCCACTGACTTATAAGAGGAGAATTAGGATTCTTCCAATTTAACAAAATAAGTCTGCGTGCCAAGAGTGTAGTGAATGCAATCACCGTTTGTTTGTCCTTCTCCAATTCAAGTCCATCTGGAAGGACACCAAACACAGCTGTTAGTGGGTTAGGAGGGATTGTGATACTAAGGCTGTCTGAGAGGCACTTAAAAATTTTTGTCCAAAATGATGTTAGTTTGGTGCAGGCCCAGAACATGTGACCCAGTGAGGCAGGAGCTTGGTTGCAGCGCTCGCAGGTTGGATCCTGGCCTGGAAACATTTTGGACAGTTTTAAGCGAGACAGATGAGCTCGATATATAATTTTTAGTTGAATAATTCTATGCTTTGCGCATATAGAACTCGAGTGAATTCTCTGCTTTGCTACCTTCCACTCCTTTTCTGATATATTGATTAAGAGATCTTCTTCCCAATGTCCTCTTGGATCTTTGAAAGGTAGGGACTCTAATAAGATTTTATATATTGCGGAAATAGTGTTTGTTTCCTCTGAATTGAGCAGTATTTTTTCCAGCATTGTGGAGGGTGCAAGGTGGGGGAAATCGGGCAATTTCTGTTTAACAAAATTTCTAATTTGAAGATAGTAAAAGAAATGTGTAGCTGGGAGGTTAAATTTTGAACGTAATTGTTCAAAAGATGTAAATATGTTGTCTATATAAAGATCTCTGAGCATTTTAATCCCAAAACTTTTCCAGGTATTAAAAACTGGATATACTTGCGAAGGTTGAAAGAGGTGGTTCCCTTGCAAAGGTGCCACTGATAAAAGATTTTCCATCTTAAAATGCTTCCTAATTTGGTTCCATATTCTGAGTGAGTAAAGCACAATTGGGTTATTAGTATATTTGCGATAACTTTCATTTATTGGAGAGCAGAGCAGGGAATATAAAGAAGTACTACAGGATTTTACTTCTATTGCAGACCAAGCCTGTGTATGTGCATTTATTTGTGTCCAGGTCGTAGATGTTATAGTTAAATCCTGAAAAATCGGTTTCTCTTTTGCTGTTATCGGATTTGTAATGAGTTTTTTATTTTTATAGGGGATCTGCCATGCTATTTTATTTCTTTTCCGGATCGTGCATGACGCTCTCACTATGTAATCTTTAAGATTTTTATTCCTCCTAAATGCCGATATTAATTTAATCTGTAATAGATCTTGATCCAGAATTTGTGCTTGTGAGAAATTGCGTTTCAGGATTCTAACTGCCATCCGTGCCTGTGCAGAAAATGTGAATATCAGGGGAATAATATTTATAGACCCATTATTCCTCCTCACCATCTCCACTTCCTTACCAACTAGCTCCCTATTCTCTTCTTCCAACTCTATCCGTATCCCCTTCATCTCCTCGTTAATTTTTATTCCTCCCTGGTTCGTATCCAAAACCTTACTCTGATTTTTAGGCTTAGGCGTCCCCTCGAAAATTTTAACATCAGGGACTCTCCCCCTATTTTTAAGGTTAGCGTTAGGGCTGGGGTAGGACTGTGGAATTAATATCTGTTGTTTAATATTATTCTGAACACCTTCAACTCCTCCTGCAAGGTTAACATCAGGGCCAACTCATTGATTAACCTTAGGCACCCTCCTCTGAGTTTTAGGCTCAGGCACCTCCCCTACTAACTTAACCTCAGGGAGCCTCCCCTTGACTTTAAGATTAGAGTTAGGGCCTGGGGTAGTCTGTACAATTAGACCCAATTCGTCAATATCCTTCCACTCCACTATGGGTTCCGACCAACCATTAAACCAAGAGATCCTATCTTCAAGCTCATTTAAATCCCATGAGTAATCTAATTCCCTACCCAAGAAAATGATTTGTGAGGTTTCTATCCCTGGTGAGTGACCCTCATCTTCCACATAATCAATAGCCTTATTCCTTCCAACTACCATATAGATTGCATCCCCATTATTCTCTACTTCCTCCTCCCATGTCCAGTTGTGCATCCTTCCCATATCCCCAGATGTTAAAACAGGTAAGTATCTGTCTATACAGTTTCCCCGTCCTACGTATCTGAGCTCACCTCCATATCTTAACTGGTAGCTTTTTCTAACTATCTGTCTGCTTTGCAGGTTCAGGATGTCCCAACATCGTAGAAGAAAAGAAGAAGGAAGAAGAAGAGGATAAATGCCCCGGTAAGTATCACCATTCGGAAAAATGATTTCCCATTCTATTTTAGGTAAGTAAGATGTTCTTTTACTTATATCATCTTTTCCAATCAACCATTGCCATTGAAGATTGTCATTTATACACCCTGGCAGATCATTATCCCCCTCCATGGAACTAATACTATCTACCTCTGACCCATGCACTGTTAGCCAAGATATCTCTGATATATTAGATATATTATCTTGAGCCTCCCTAGTCTGAGGAATCCCAGTTTTTTTATTTGTGTTATTAATGGGGATCTCTAAATATTTCATATATGTCTGTTCCACTTCCATCCTAATTTCCCTGAGGAATCGTCTAGAGTAGCCCCTATTCATGAGGGATGAAAACAAGATCCTCGTGGCTTCCTGTACATGTTCCCTCTCGGTATTAATTCTATAAAATCTGATTAGCTGTGATTTCACAATTCCCCTAAAAGTATGTTTCGGATGATAACTGCCTTTCTGTAACAGAGCATGCGTATCCGTGCTCTTAAAATAAACTTTAGCACCCAATTTTTTACAGGATTCTGATACCCTCTTAAAATATATCTGTGTATCTAGGAAGGTGAGTCTATCATTACTTACTTCAGCTGTCACTCTAATCGTATCATGCACTTGGTTAAGTGTCTCTACAAATTGTCTAAACTCCTCCTCCGTATGCAACTAAATTCCAAAAATATCGTCAAGATACCTCAAATACAGAGCAGGTAATTTCCGACACTTTGAGAAAGCTTCCTCCTCCCATCTAGCCATATAAATATTAGCATACGAGGGGGCGTATCTTTTCCCCATCGCCGCTCCATAAACCTGGAGATACAGACTCCCATTAAACTCGAATTCATTCGTTATTAGATTTAACCTTAACAATTCCATCAAATAATTATCCGGCCTATCCCTATCGGGATATCGCTCCATAGTCTGTTTCACCGCCTCCATCCCTAACTCGATACTAATATTTGTATAGAGAGACTCCACATCCATTGAGAACATAAGAGCCTTTTCCGAAACTAATTTCTCCCTAATAATTTGTAAAAAATGGTACGTATCTTGCACAAAACTGTTATGCTTACAGGACAATGGGTGTAAATAAAACTCAATTAACTCCGAAACTTGATATGATTCCGAGCTACAATCCAAAATAATAGGTCTCCCTGGTGGAATCTGGAAAGGGACCGTCCAAGTTTCCGGTTTTTTATGGACCTTAGGTAAGAGATAAAATTTTCGTATTGACAGATCCGACGGACCTGATAAATAACGTTTTTGTTTGGCTGATATAAATCCCTCCTCCTGCATCTTATTAAGAACTTTCACTATTCTATCATATGCTACATTCTGTCTTGTTTTCTTTAAGGGTTTATAATGAAGTTTGTTGGATAGCTGTCTCTTGGCCTCAAAAATATATTGCTCTCTGTCCATGATTATAGTCATGGACCCTTTATCTGCTGGCTTAATCACTATCTGTTTGTTCCTCTTTCTGAAATATTCCAAAGACCTCCTTTCATCTTTTGTCAAATTATCCAACGCCCCTGGGACCACCTGCATTTTTGCTAGGTCCCTTTCATCATCCCGGATCAATTCTAGAATAGTCTGACCTAATTGTTGATACTTGGGTTCCCAATGCAAGGGTTCTATAAACGTTCTTGGTACCTGACCTATCTCATACTCAAAATAATCAACCAACTTCAAACGTCGATGATACTTATACACATCTCTTTTAATTTCCTCCAAATCTACTTCAACTGGTACCGGTACAAAAGACAAGCCTTTCCTTAGAAGAGATATATCCGAACCTGTTAGTCTAAAGTTATTACTTTGATTATAAATATTACAATCCTTTGGTTGTATAAACCTATAAAATAAGTTAGGGTTAGGGTTAACAGTTACTTTGTGCCATTTAAAATTGACCTGTGCCACAAAAAGATTGTATTCCAGGTTTAAAAATTGCATGTACTTATTTTGCAACCAAACACCATGAGAAAAGTTTGAAGCTCAGGCAACTACACTGAAGATTGAAGCTCATCTGTGGACAGATGGAAGACATCACTCCTTCCTGTACTTAGAAATGCCTTCCATACTCTCAGAGTGGACAAAGCTGGTTGACAGGGTCCCTACATCAGCATCATGCTTTGCCAGAGCTTCCTTTGAACTTTTTTATGAGTGTCGGCCAGTATTAAAAGAAGCTCAGTAATTCAGACAGTTTTCTCTTACCTTTAACTCTTTGAGGGCTGAATATTTTTTTCCCAAACAACTCAGCACACCAAACAATGGTTTCACACATAAATCAACATCAAATGTCTGTTGCTTTGTTCTGTGGCGGCTATCACTGCCTGTTCACTGTTTCTGCTGGCTGTGCGGGGCGGCAGGCTGGCTGCCTGGCTATCTTCATGTGGCAGTGACAGCCACAGTGTAACGCAATCTTGGTTTGTCCCTCTTGTCACCGTAAGTGGCAGTCCTCCCAGGTGCATCAGCTACACGCGTGTTCAGTACCTCAGTCAGCTGGGGACAGATCAGCTGATGCCGGTACCTCACTTTCATTTTTGATCTCCATCAACAGATCACTTGCACCAAAATCGGAATCCGGCAAGTCAGATTCCGATTCAACAACAAAATACGCAAAATGTCGTCCACAGAGTATGTTGCTTTGTGCGTTCACGTTGGTCTCTCGCCATATGGTGATGCAATTTTAGAGGTTGTTTGCTCTTCGCTTCTCATGTGTGTGCTGGTAACCAAGGTTAAATCAATCAAACCATCTTTTCTACTAGCAAAGAGAGTCAAACTAAAACATAACAGCGAGTTTTGTCGCCGTTTACAGCAGATTACCGTTCTCTACCCCTGAATTTTTCAACAAAAGTTCACATCTGCCCTCAAAGAGTTAATAAGACTTTTTAAAGTCTATGATGAACATTTATGTGCACAAAAATGTTACTATTGAAAAATTCCCATTTAAAAAAGTTTGTAAAACTTTATAAACCTTCTCCCATTGTGTGTGTGTCCATCTTTGCTGATTTTATTTTACTGTCAACTGTTGTGAGGAGACATGCAAGTCATAATTTCATTGTACCGAGTGCGCATGAGAACACACTTTACTTGACCCTTAAACCATTCTGGGTGACCTCAACTGTTAAGTAATTTTTCTTTAAAATTTCTTTATTCAATTGAAAATTATATATTAAGCACAGTCCAAAGACATGCAGATTAGGTAGATTGGTGATTCTAAATTGGCCCTAGTGTGTGCTTGGTGTGTGGGTGTGTTTGTGTGTGTCCTGCGGTGTGTTGGCACCCTGCCCGGGATTGGTTCCTGCCTTGTGCCCTGTGTTGGCTGGGATTGGCTCCAGCAGACCCCCGTGACCCTGTGTTCGGATTCAGCGGGTTGGATAATGGATGGATGGATGGAGGATGGATATTAAGCACATCTGTCTCAAAATGTTTCCAGGGCAAGATCCAACCTGCCAACGTTGCAAGCAAGTTCCAGCCTCACTGGGTCACATGTTTTGGGCCTGCACCAAATTAACATAATTTTGAACCAAAATCTTTAAATGCCTTTCAGACAGCCTTGGTGTCACAATCCTTCCTAATCCACTAATAGCTGTGTTTGGTGGACTCCCAGATAGGCTTAAAGTGGAGAAAAACAAACAAACTGTGATTGCCTTCACTTCACTACTGGCACGTAGACTTATCTTGCTCAACTGGAAGAATCCTAACTCACCTCTTTTAAGTCAGTGGGTAACTGATGTTATATACTATTTGAAACTGGAAAAAAATGTAATTCTCATTTAGAGGATCTGTGCAGAACTTTTTCAGAAACTGGCACTGAAGATTTCTCCATTTCTCGTTATTAACTTATTAACTCATCTATTTACTTATTTTTACTAGCTTTAAGTTTTACTCTGCTGGCTTAGCTCTCTTTCTCAGGGGTGGGGGTTGATTTGTTTTCGATCTCATGTTTGTAAAAATTGATTTATTTTTATGGAATGATGTGTGATTTTAATGAAATCAATAAAATCAAAAAAAAATTGCCATGACATGTTATTTTACCTTCTATACTTTCTCTTTTACGTGCCTAAGAGCCTCTCCTGATAGCAAAACAAATCGCAATACAATGTACTGAAACCCCAGCGTTGTCATATGTGGAGCCAGGAACAGCACACTTAGCAGAGGTTTTAGGTCTCCACTGAGTATTTTGTTCAAAATGTCTAAGAAATATGAACTACAGTTAATTACCCATAGACCCTCTATGACCCAAACCATCAATTAATACAATGTTTTCTTAAGTTGAGATGGAATCTGCTGTCTGTGAAAGCTGCTAGCTGTAACAGCACATCCTGCTGTCTGTCTGTAGCATTGATAGGTGTGGTGAGCACAAAAGAAGGATGAGAACCTGAATAAACAAATTGTACATGTTCAGGCATCTACAGTATGTGTATATGTAACTTGTATTCTTACATGCACGTTGCATATATTGTATACTTGTATCTAATGTAACTTATTATCAATCTTTAATTTAATATTGTTTTTTGTATCAGTAAGGTGCTGCTGGAGTATGTGAATTTCCCCTTGGGATTAATAAAGTATCTATCTATCTATCTATCTATCTATCTATCTATCTATCTATCTATCTATCTATCTATCTATCTATCTATCTATCTATCTTATTGAACACAGTAACATTTTTAAGCAGAACTACTTCCTTATATACAATATTTTGAGTAAACACTGTTTTTATTGGGAATTAGTCATTCTTGCATTTCTCTATCAAGAAGTTTAACTCGAGGTTGCACTAGACCAAGTAACATATGGTTGGCCACGTTTAATACTGGTGATGACAAATAAATACCAATAAATTGCAAATGTGCAAACGTATAAATAGAGATGGAAGAAATGGCAAAAGTACAAAAATGAATGCATTTATAATCACACATTCTTAAAACCGTATTCTTTAGATGGGTTATCCAAACTGGAGTTTCTTTGGTGTGTTTATTAGTATTTTATGCGTTCAGGTCAGGTCAGGTTGGGAAGCATGCACTGGTACAGTGTGTTGCCACACTCACCACACAACGAAACAGTTCAGGATCCTGGTTAGCAGCACCCCAGGCAGACACACGGTCCAGTCCCACCCTCTGGAAATGACCATCTATCTGTCATAGCGAGGTGTTACGTGGACATCCCCTTGGCCTGGTCCAGCCACTCGGGTCCTCAACAATAATCACCCTCGGGGAATCGCGTCACACGGCCGTAGTTCCGTAACTGACGCTCCCTCACAATGTAGGTAATGTGCCTCATTCAGGACTCCATGAGCAACCACTCATTCGACACAAAGTCAAACCAGCAGTACCCAAGGATTCCCCGAATACTTCTTATGTATTCACTGCACTTATTTCTGTGTGTTGCATATGCTGTGTGGTGCTTGTTAAAATACTCGTGAGATTCAAATCTGTGATATCTGAAGTGTCCTACATGAGCCATAGATAGATTTAAGCCACCACAAACCTTACAGGGCTCATTTTTCATCTGCTTGGTATTTAAAAAAGCTATTAAATATATTTCTTTATGTATGTTACTAATACAGAAGTAAATTCTGTTATCCCTATTAATATTTGGCATGAGTCATTGTAACAAAAATACTTAACAAAAATGTAACATCTGTCACTTTGATGAAGCAAATAAGCAAAAATTTAAAATGGCCTAATTTTGACACACCTGAATGTTAGGTCATTCATACTGTACATTTTGCAACGTGTCTTTGTTTTAAAAGATAAATGAAAGAAGTGTACAGTTTGTTTAGGATAACTGCCATACTATATCTCTGAACTCCTCTTTATTGGCCCCTGGTACCCTCACCGAGGTATCAGCATGCACAATTCTGTGGCCTCCTTGCCAGATCATTCCCTCTGCCCATGATGGCACATTATTTCTATTTGAGTATGCTGTATTGTGACAAGTGGCCCCTTCCTGACTCTTTGGCTAAAATAATTCTTAATGAATTTCATATAATTACTAAATGCCAGGAAAGTCACGCAAGGAATGTTAAAAAGAAAAAAAGTAAGCAGATTAAAGGGGGGGGGGGGGGGGGGCACAGCTACAGTAAATACAGGGCTGGCATGCAGCCAACGCTTGGACTGACATGTAAGCTTTCTAAATCTGCTAATCCTCCACCCAGGTGTGCCGGTGACAGTCACTGTCGACAATGCCAAAGTTGTTCTTATTGTAAAGTGGCTCATGTAATGACAGGATTTTTTCTGCTTTATTAACTAATCCTTTAAACCAGATTAACTTTTTCTAGAAAAATTATCATAAAGCAGCAATTTAGTTGGATTGCCAGTTTAGAGAATGAGATAAGTTTGTACTTGTTAAAGAGGAACAAGATCTTTGAACATTTGACTATTTCATTTGCAATTTATTTCTCGTTTGATCGTTCCTTTTTAAAATTGTCTTCAGATCAAATGAGAAACAAGAACAGTCATGGCAGGTCTAAATAGGCTAATGTGGCTAAGAACTCAGTCAAATCCCTAATAAAAAAATGTAATTCAGCCAGTTTTGCTCTTATCATATTAAGGCTTTCTTTAACTCTATGATGAAAGTTTTGTGACTTGTGTACCCTAAGGTGTTGTGTGCAGGCTAATCTTTAACAGCCATTATGGAATTTCCAAATTTCCATTCTGCCATATCACACTGCTGTTATATTATTCATTCATTCAGTCATCAATCTCCTGATATGCTTATTCAAGTTTGGAGTCGCAGCAAGGGCAGGACAGTGACCAGTTCTGTACAGAGTCCTAGCCCATGGGATTTTACATTTTCTTGAAAACCAGGTTAATTAAGAAATGTCAAAGAACCCAAGTGAAGATCTTTTGCATGGGATCACATATTTAAGTTGTGTTAACTTTTAGCCTGGTCCGTCATGCCGCGCCGATAGGTCAAAAGACGCAAGCCTTTTTCCATTCTTTCATGGTACATGTACCCTTTAAACCAGAAGATAGCACCTGGGAGCCCAGTAACATGAACAAGCTTAAGCAAATTTATGTCATTTTGGAAGCGTACACACAAAGCTGGAATATACATTTTGTGGAATTTGACACAATCTTGCCTATCCCAGAAGCAGCATGAAGTGATGTATGAAGACATTTTGGTAAGCAGTTGCTGAAAAGTAGAGAAGGGGCACGTTATAAGGTGCAGTTTATTACATTAGAGTATTCTAGTCTCAGTTCTGTGCTTTCGCTTTTTTTTCCTCTCTCCTTTTTGTTAAGGGGATACTCTAATAACACTAATAATATTTTTTATATGTTACTTATCCCTATACATAGTTTGCAGTTGTGGTCGAGAAAAAAATGTAAAGTTATGTCTTCATGATCAAAAGACATAACAAGGATTCAAACTGATTGGGACTCAAGGGTAACCAACTCTGGACAACGACAAACAATGTGGAAAAACTTTCATTGAAAAAGGGAAAAAAAGTCTCACATAACATGTGTCACATAATCCATAGGAGGAAGAAGGAATGACCAGAAGTCTGAAGTGAGGTGAAGAGGTAGGAAGGGGCTTTTGTGTTTAGTTAGGCCCTTATATTTGATTAGTACATTGGCAAATGGATGCAGCCTTTCAGTTACAATTAGTTAAATACAAATAACATTAGTCCAGATAATTGTGTAATTCTGGCTTAGTACACATGCTAGACAATAATAATATCTGATCTATCACACACTGACACACTGAACAGAGCACAACAAAGAGATGTTCTGCAATAATGGACTCATTTATAATGGACAAGTTAGATTTTATACAGGAAACCCTAAAGTTCTGACAAGTGTAAAAAGAGATGGCTTTGGACAATTAAAGCACCAGGAGTTGGTGATATTTGACATTTGAATTCATTTGACTCATCTGTTAAATATTACTCCTTAGTTTTAGCTTTTAAATGATGTAATTATAAATCTTACAAAAGCAACTGCTCCAAACTTAACAGAGGGATTCTCTGTCAAACCAGAATTTAAAAGCAAATCGTTATAAAGTCAGAGTTTGTTCAAATGAAAATATCCTGAATTATCTTGGCATTCACTAATTCAACAGTACAGATATAAAAATGATTGTCAGAGAATAAATCTAGTAGGCGCACATGGTAAGATAAATCTGGTAGTACATAATGACATCATTCTTTATGAACCCTATACTACAATCCCACCAAGATTATAATGTGTGAAAGAATAATTTTATCGTAACATAGCTTTCATCTTAAAGAAATAGCATAAAAGGTTAATGAATAACAGAAACCTTTGCAGGTATGTCAGGAGGCCCGACAGGGTTCAAGTGAACAACAAAATGTACTGAAAGATGACTAAGAAATCATCAGATGTCCTGTAAACAATCAGAATGGACAGTCGTTATATGCACAGAAATTTCAAGGGTGGCAGCTCATCTCAAAAAAGGTATAAGAAGAACCAGAATATAATATAATAGACTTTTATTTTATGTAAGTCATTTGGGTGTAAACCAACAAACCAACTGGAGTAAATGTATGCATTGATTGACACTGTATGTAAGTACAATAGTTTATTAAATGAACCTCTATTCTTTGTTTCTCTGACCATTCTAACCAGACTGCTTTTGAAGAATGATCCCTCTAAGGCAGCTGTGCGCAACCTGCGGCCGTACGGCCGCATGTGGCCGTGGGCAAGGACTTTGGCGGCCGTGGACGTGTATATTAAAGTGTACGTAATGGCGGCCGTGCAGGTGTAGGGTCTCTGGACTCCAGCGAGTAAGGGGTCTCAACGCCGCGGAATCTTTGTCGGCTGGGTCGGTATGGTGACGCCGAAAGCCGATTTGGACTCTGGGGTCTCTAGACTCCTGCAAGTGTAGAATCTCAAACACCGCAGAACCTTCCTTAGCCGGGTCGGTATGTTGACCAAAATGTTGCCCTTTATATATTCATCGAGGCCTAGGGACTCTCGAGCTTACTCCGCATTTCCTGGGAGAAATGGGGTGAGATGGTGCAGCGTGGATAAACAAATGGAAGTAGCATTCGATGTAGCACTGCCATCTCCTAATGGTCTCCAGCGAGTCCCCTGACTTTGCAAGTCTGTCTGCAAACATGCAAGAGCAAGGAAGCCATTAATGGCGATGTTTTCCAAACTTCCTGAAACAATTGCTGTAAAGGTTTTTTGTCCTATATGACGTTTCGTAGACATTTTTTTACATATGTAGACCAGTAAATTGAATATTGTCAGATATATCATACTCTGTTTTAATGTGTAATCTGTAAATTTTTACATAAATCATAAAACATTATTAAGTTTACTTGGACTTACTGGCGGCCGTTATTAAAGTAAAAAGTCTGTAGTGCGGCCGTTATTAAAGTAAAAAGTCTGTAGTGCGGCCGTCAATAGCGGAAAGGTTGCGCATGCCTGCTCTAAGGTATTTTGCAGAGGAGTAATTAAAAGATACAAGGAACGTTTTTTCTCCTGCTGCATGATTACTGATTTATCCTGTTAGAGGATGTTTCTTTCTTTAATAAGATGTTAAATTTCTACCACAAATCCCACCCCACATCCCTTGAACACCGCTTATTGTTAAACTGATTGAATCTCCATGTCCATTGCACATTAAGATGCAGGCCCTGCATTGTATTTTGATATTTTTGAATGTCAGCACTACTTTATATAAATGATAGTTGGCTAACTACTTGATAGATTTGCCAGTATTTTAAAGCTGGTGTTACTGTTAGTATTTTTACAGTATCATATATAAACGTCTACGTGTGGAATTGTGTCTGTCTGTCCGGTCCGGAAGTGAGAGGTGGAGTCTGGTTAAGAGCTTCACCTTCAAGGATACACAAGCAAAGGCCAGCTCGTCAGCAAAGCGAAATCTCTGAAGAAAGAGTCATTCGCTTAGCGGCTAATACAGAAGCGAGGTGAGCACATCGGCAAAATGGTATCCCTTTTACTTTTCCTCCCGCCGCTAATACACAAGCAAGGTAAGCACACCTGCAAAATGAAACCTCCAAAGAAAGATGGTCGCTTAGCTGCTAATGCACAAGTGATGCGAGCACATTGGCAAAACGAAACCTCCTAGAGACAGATGCCCAGAGTAGTTCTTTTCAATTACCTGACATCTCTACATTTAAGTTTTTTGACTGATGATTTCAATAGTTTCTAGGACCCTGTGCTTTTTACAGCATGGGCTTACACAGCTAGTATTTTATATTGTATGTATTGTAAAGGCACAATATTGTTCACCTGAATACTGGTATTACTTTAAATAAAAGACCTTTGAATGGGAGTTCTGTTTTTTCCATGGCATGGAGTAGGTATTGAGTAATGAGAAATGTCACAATTACTGGTATTGAATATAGAAATTCTGGTATACGACATCCCTTTTACACAATGAAATAATTACTTACATGTCTTTTCAGAACAATTGACACTAAAAAACACCAGAAAAAATGACAAAAGATAATCAAATGAGATTTATATGAGGGGCAGTGTAGTTGCAACTCATGGACTGGTGCCACTGTGACTAGTTTATTATGAGGTATTGGGGCAGGACACTGCTTATTGTATGCACATTAATCTGGCCATCCATCTCTCCACTTCCCAACCAGTTGCATTGCCATGCAGGGTCAATGGGAAGTCAGAGTGTATCCAGCCTCACATATGGTGTATTAGGATCCTGGAACTTTTTGTAAACTACTGACAGGTTATTTTCTGGCTCTAGTATAGAGCTCAGTATTGTTATAGTGGTTTTTGACACTGAGGCAAATGATGACATTGTTTGCTTTTCGATTCAATACTTCATTTTAAAGTTCATTTTTGATTTGAGCTGTTTTCTGCTGCCATTTTGCTTTTTTTTCAGCTGTGCTAAATTGCCAGGTTTTGCCTGGGAAGGGGTGTGGCTTCAGAGGTTGTGACCCTGTCAGTCATTACTCATCAGGATAAAAGGGTCATTCTAGGTTCACTTCCTTATCTGACTACTCAGATTTCAAAACCCTTTTTGTACTTTAATATTGTTAATTAGTGTTTGAACTTGAACTGTGCAATTCTTTTTGACTTTGTTCTTGTCTCACAGATTTTGGCTTTGATAATTGGTGGTATTTCTTCTCCTGTTACAGTCCCTTGCTTCGTTTATATCTTTTTTTCTTTATATCTTTTCCTCCAGTCATTCTTATTTTTCTCTTGCCCTCTGGGCAGAATATACTGCATGGCACAACATTCTCAAACACACTTAGTTCATATCAGAAGGCAGCCACCCATCCTGGTAGCACTGGGCACAAAACAGAAACAAGCTATAGGCAGAGAGCCAGCCCATAACAGTGCTCACTCATTCACAAACAAGGATGGTTTGGAATCTGCAATTAATCTAACATGCATGGCTTCGGTATGTAGAAACAAATCCTGAATACCACGTGGAAAACCTGCACAGACACAGAGAGAACATGCAGCTTCAATGCAGGTAATGACAGGGCAGGGGATCTGAAACCAGCACTTATGAAGCAGCAGCAATAACCACAGTCCAACCCATCATATATTTAATTTACTGTAGCTTACTTTCTACGCATTGAAAACAATTAATACAGTGGAACCTCGGTTTGCGAATAACTTGGTTTATGAGTGTTTTGCAAGACGAGCAAAAATTTTTAATAAATTTTCACTTGATAAATGAGTGAGGTCTTGCAGTACGAGTAGTAGGCTATGTACTGTATACGATTTGTCTGCTGAGCGTCATGTGATCAGAACTGAGCTGATGGTTCTTCTCTCTCTCTCACTGCGGGATTGTGGGCAATCGTCTCCTATTCTCTGTCTGAGTCGACGTGCCTCACTCATATAGTCAACATCCGTACGAGTGTTTACTACAGCATTAGCATTGTGACTGTGTGTGCGCTCATGTGCGCGTGTGTGTGTGTGTATGTGTGTGCGTGCGCGTGTGTGCTGTGACGTGCGAGTCCCCGTCTTGTATCCTAAAACACGAAGCTGAGTCTCAGTATTTTAGCAACACAAGCTTTATTCAGCTTGAAACAACAACAGCGCGGTTATTTATACACAGACACAGCAGCCAGGCAGGGCCCTGCGCATTTATAATGTTCCTTGTTTCTTGTATCACCCATTAACGGCAGGCGCTTATAGCATGTCCGCGATCTTTTCGGATTCGCTTTTACGGAGAACTGCAACAGCGCTGGGAGACTGCGATTGCTTTTGGACGCTCTTCCGCGTGTCGTCCCGTTGGGCGCAATCCCACAACAGTTTAGAAACTCACTCACACCAGCCATGATTCTTTTCAAAGGTAAAGTGTAAGTTAATTTTTTTTATGTATTTTTACTTTATATTTTGTATTAATCATTTTTATATGAATAGTTTTGGGTTGTGGAACAAATCATCTGAGTTTCCATTATTTCTTATGGGGAAATTCACTTTGATATACGAGTGCTTTAGACTATGAGCACGTTTCCGGAACGAATTATGCTCGCAAACCGAGGTTCCACTGTACATGGCAAGAAAAGCCATTTTAGATCTTTTTGGTCACCATTTTTATGTTCTAAAGTAGCTCATCTATCTATCTATCTATCTCTATCTATCTCTATATCTATCTCTATCTATCTCTATATCTATCTCTATCTATCTATCTGGAAGATCATATTTGCCTCCCAAGTTGAGGGTTCCAGGACACCTTGTTGTCCTCTGACTCTTCTTGAGTGTCATTCCAGTCTGTCTTATTGTTTGCTCCAGTTTCTGTTAATAGACTTTCGTAAAGCAAAAGGAAAACCAAATGTTTCAAGATGTTTCACGCCCTGTTCTCCTCTTATGAGGACACATTTGTTAGATTATGACCAAAAAGGGAACTATAAAAACAAAATTAGTATAGCCACACCCCAAAAAAGTCATGGATCTGTCACATTCCTGTTTTGTCACATGTAATAGCTGTCACTTCCTAAGCAACATCTTTTTACTGTTGTCCTCTGAAAGTACAGAAATTCTACCTAAAAAGTTACTCCAAGTAGAAAGACTATGATAAAATAAGGCCTTTTACAAAGTAAATCTTAAAAGCAGAGAACATGAAATACAAATTGTTGGTTCTTAGGTTTTGTTTTGCCAGGTGCTCATCAGTTGTCATATATAATCCTTGGTCAGTCCTATGAGCTCCTATTAGTAAGCCATGCTTGGTGTACCTCCATCCAGAACAGCCTAGAAGAACACCTTTACTGGCTGTCCTAACATTCTCAAGTGACACATTTAGGTTTATCCAGAGTGTATTTGCTCTGAGCTTCTTATCCTGTTACAGAAAGAAAGACTAAACACACTTCAGAAAAAGTTAATCTATGGCAAGTGTAGCTGCAGTCAAATCTTTTAGGCCAGAAATCACAGAAAAGTGGTCACAAGGAGTAAAAGAGGAAGTTTCATCAGTGAACTTGTATTACCACAGTAGTCCCATAAATCATTTCACTTAAGCACAAACCTTCAAATTATAACTTTCAAACTATATTTATGATTAGTACCTTTTAGTGTTGTTTTGGTTCCACTAGTAGTTGTATGTTCAGCTGTAGAAGATTTCACACTTGTCACTAGAAAAATCAAATATATATATTTTTAATTGTGTGATCTTACTGAACAAACACAAGCAATTTAAGAAAATTGATAGCTTTGGCTCACTTGAGAAATATCAGACAGTTTTTAAACAGAATAGTTGCAATAGGTCAACTGACTTTTCTAATTCTACCCAATGTAGAGGGTTGCCTGGTGAAAAGGAGGATTTACAGGTGAATAATTCTGATGTAATAAATAAACTTAGGAAAAGAGCTGATGTGATCAAAATTAAAGGAACACCACACACTGAGGAGGCAGCAAAAACATTCAAAAAGACCCAGACAGTCTTCAAGTTGAGCAGACACTGTAACATAATTAAATGTAGAATAGTACCAAAAGGAACACTAATTATAAGCAAAGATGGGTGACATTGTCCCACAGGAAGCATTTTCTGCAAAGAATTTGGGGCTTTATGTTGACATAATGTTCTCAATATTCTGGACATTATGACAGAAACACTTAATAAAAGCAAACAAAATATATGATATTGGCAAAACTGTTGAATGTAAATTAAGGGATGTTAGGTGCTGATTATAAAATGTGCTTGTGGGGTCAGAAGGACCTAAGAGAATATCTTTACAGGATATCCTGACTGCCTCAGAGTAGTGGTTCCACTGTAAGGTCCTCTAGGACAGTGGTTCACAAAGTGTGGTCTATGGACCACTGGTGGTCCATAAGCAGTTGCAGGTTGTTCTAGAATTTACTAAAACCGTCCACAGTAATAAATCTTCATTTTTATACTATTACAATCTCAGATATGTTTTCTATCCCTTGGAGGGCCATTTAGGGTTTGTTACCATGTGATTAGTTCTTATGCATTTAGCCCAAACCGCCTTCATTTACACCAGTGTTTGTCAATCTTTATGGTTCCACAACCCAATTTTCCCTTTTTAAATTCATTAGCAATGCACTAGCAGCAATTGAAAACCACCCCCTTGGTAAAATGAGTGTAATTGGGTGCCAATGTTGGCGAAACAAGCTCACTCAGTGGGGAGCACTGTCAATCGCTAATTCTACCCACCGTGACCTACTAGTGAACCAAGAAGTGAAACCCATGACTCGCCCCAGTGGTTGAAAAATACTGCCTTACAAGGACCCGGCGCGCAGACACCGACACTCAGAGAACGGTTTGTGCTCCTCTGTACTGGCAGTTGAAATATGCGAACTGGTGATCTACACCAGACACACAAAGCCTCAGTTGCAATGGCCTGTACACTTTGTCACCGACTTACGGCCAATTTGAAATATGAGCTTCTGGAGCTGTAAGCTGGTACAGGACTGATGGCATAATTCAAAGTTAATAGTGCCGAGCTCTCGTACCAAATTGCAATTGTCAGGACACCCACATTCCACCCCACGGCAGTCACTATGAGCGCTGACACCTCATGATTTTCAAATTAAACACAGCATAATGACATTGGTCTACTTAACTTAATCCACTTTCTAATACAAAGGTTACTTTATTTAGTATGTGAAAATATATCTTACCTAAAGATTTTGTACTTGTTACAATAGTCTTAGCTTTTGCAAGGTATATTCCTGTTAAAAAAATTAATGAATTTATTGTTATTATTTTACATATAATTTATTATAAAGTTACTACAAATAACTAAAAAACATCGATAGACATTACAAACATTTTAAAGACTTAAAGATATAAATATAATGAATAAACATAAGGAAAACAGTGGATGTCACCCTTATTGGATGAACAGCACAAAACGAGGAGGCAGCAAAATAAATCCCAATCAACCAGGACACAATTTAAAATAGGATGAATATTTTAAAGCAATTTCATGTAGACAGGTTTAAATTTCTACATGCAGGCAAATTAAATTAATTAAAAATACAAAGAGAGTGATGCTGCATATATGAAGCATCTTCTGCAAAGCATTTAAGGGTTTATATTGATGCAATGTTCTCAACTTCTTCTAGGCAATGTGTGGAAACAAGCAAAAAAGCAAATAAAATGCTAGGTTTTATCACAAATATTGTGGAATGTAAGTGACGTTATGCTCGGCTTGTATAATGCACTAGTGAGTGACTAGTATGACACCTTTATAATGTTAAATTACATTTATGTAGCACCATTTTAAATACTTAAAGAGCTTTACAAAGACAGAAAGGAGCCACTTCCAACACCCCCAATATGTAGCATCCATCGGGCTGATGGGAAACCGGCCATTCTTGCACCAGTTTGCTCACTGCACATTAGCTATTAGCTGGTGAGGAGGCGAGAGGGATGGTTAGCCAATGAGGGAAGGGGGATGATTGAGAGGTAGAATGGCCCATGCTGGGTAACTTAGTCTGGACTTTGGAATACACCCTACTCTTTAAGAAGGATGCCTAGGGATCTACAAAGAGTCAGGACATCGATTTTGTTACTCATCTGAAGGACAGCCATTTTCACAGCAGTGTCCCCGTCAATGCATTGAGGCATTAGGATCCACATTCAGACCACAGAGTAAACGCCCCCTTCTGGCTCTCACCAACACTTCTTTCAGTAGCAACCAAAGCTTCTCCTTGATGGTCTCTCATACAAGTATTGGCTGGGCCTATACATGCTTATCTCCAGGTGGATTATATAAAGAGAAGTGCAAGTGGTATGGCTGCTTTACTGGGTGTTTAAAACTACCTCAGATAAGTCACTTGAATCCAGTGGCTGCACCCTGAGGTCCTCTGGAACTACAGAGCTCTTGACCCTGTCACTCATTGTCTAGGCAATGTGTGGAAGCAATCAAAAAAGCAAATAAAATGTTAGGTTATATTGCAAAAATTGTTGACTCTAAATAAAAGGATGTTATGCTCAGACTACTGAGACCAGAAGTGCCTAGTAGAACACCTTAACTGGGTGCTCAAAGACTACTCCAGACAATTCATTTGAATCCAGCTAGAAGTGTCTGCACTCTGAGGTCCTCTGGAACCACAGAGCTCTTGACCCTGTCACTGACACTAAGACTAAAACACTGCTGGGACACTTCATTTCTGTCAGTAGTATCTGTAGTTGTATCCCTGAGATCTCTAAGCATGGAATGTGATCACAAGGAAGGCAATGATCATAAAAACTTGAAAGTTTCAACAGTGAATCTGTTTCACCACATCAGTGCCATGGAACACTATAACTGAGCACAATCTTACATAACAATTTTCAAAATATAGCAACAATTATACCTTTGTTTGTCGTTGTGTCTTTAACAGCAGTTTCAGCATGATCTGTCACTAGAAAAGCCAAATATATATTAATTTTCATTTGATTATCTTACCAAATAAACACATTCAAAGAAAATAAATACTTTTTTGACTCACTGGGGTTATACCAGAAAGGCTTGAAAAGAATACGCATAATAGCTCAAGTGACATTTCTTCCTCTACTCAATGTAGAGAGCTGCCTGGTAAAAGGGGGATATTTTAGGAAAGAAATAATCATTAAGTCCTTGAACAAGGCCTTAAGAAAAGGAGGATATGTTACAGTGACATTAACAAGGACGGAGTGAGCCAGGGAGTGGTCTACTACATCCTTAGAAACAGTGGATCTTATCTATTAAAGAGTTTCACTGAAAAAAAAATGATTCCTTGGGAACCAAAATGAAAGTCTGAGCAGAGGGAAGAGGCATCAGTCAAAGAAGCTGTGGCAGTGAAGTGTGACTGGATAGAGGATAGGGACCCCCACTGCTCATTACAAAGAACAGGTGCCTGGTTACATTGACTGCTACTGGGGCCATCACAGGTAAAAGGCTCCTTAGATTTTGCCACTAAAATAACCTAAAACTGCTTCACTTGAGAGCAGAGTTAGGAGCAAGTGCTTGACAGGTGGGGGAAAGTGAGACTTTGGTGTTATTATTGTTCTACTTGTTTATGTTCTGCACTAGCTGTGCTACCGGTCTAAGACGGGTTAAAATCAAAGCAATCAACGTAGACCTCAGTGTTGATATGTGCAGTGCACAATGCAATGTGTATACCTCTGTTATGTGCCATTTGGTACAGGATTCATAAATGCAGTGTTAATGTTTATGATGTGTCACCTGTGGGAATGACAAATGCAATGCATTTTATTACTAAAATGTGTGTGAACAGCCATGTTTTGGAATGACAGACACATAGACTCTTATTAAGGTGGACTCTCTGTTTAAGTTGTTTGTTTCTGTCTTCTTTGTTAATTTCAAGTGTTTTCTGTTTGTTATATGGATTTATTTAATGTTTCTCATATTTCATTATTGTGTAAATTATTTTCTATGTGTAATCACGTGTTCTCTTATGAGCCTTTTGCATTGTGGGTGGTTCTCCAAGAGGCGGGGCCACCTGTCTGTCTTCATGTGGTTCCACCCCCAGCACAGTAAAGGTAAAGGAGGCACAATGGTCACTTGAGGTTTAGTGGCTTTGGTGAGTTCTGTTGTTTATTGTGCTTTTGTGAATTTTCAGGATTTCAGACCTCTGCCCTGCTTTTGATGCTGTTTTTGATTGCATCTTCAGTAAAGCATTTAGGGCTTTATGTTCGTACTGTATTCTCATTGTCTAGGCAATGTGCGGAAATACTCAAAAAAACAAATGAAACTTGAAGGTTATATTACACAAATTATTGAATATAAATCAAGGGATGTTATGTTCAGACCAGGGGCCTCATATATAATGCCGTGCGTAGAACTCACACTATAACATGGCGTAAGCACAAAAGCGGGATTGTGCGTACTCACAGAAAAATCCAGATGCAGGAATCTGTGCGCACGCAAACTTTCACGTTCTTCGACTACATAAATCCCGATCAGCGTGAAAAGTAACGCACGTGCACGCGCCTTCTGTCCCGCCCCAACTCCTCCCAGAATTACGCCTCTTTGAATATGCAAATCAATATAAATAGCCTTCTGTGAAAAGACAATGGGAAAAGCACGGGGGAAAATATAAGAATTTCAGCGACTACCAAGTGGAGGCAAAGGAAAAACGTACTATTTGCTGGTTTAAACAGTGGTATTATCAACAAAAGGAAGCTGATCGAGTGACAGAGTGTCGGAGAAACTCGAAGGCTCAACTTCACAAAGTCGCACAGTGCCCGAAATAAAAAAGAAATCACATATCAAAGTCGCCGTGAAAAGGCGACTCGTAGCGGACCGTCCGAGTGTCATATGAAAGCTTATTAGGGTACAGACAAAAAAAAAAATAGGCACACAGTGGGAAAAAAGCATGAAATGTCAACTTTAATCTCGAAATTTCCACTTTAATCACGTAGTTTATTTTGCCATTAAAGTAGAACATCATAAACTTCATCTTAACATCGTTTATTTTACTAGTTTCTCAAGTAGCACATTAAATGCTTTGTTCTGTGTTTGATCTTCTATGTGCTCTGTGTGAATCACTACGTGCTTCCGTTCTTTCTCTTTCTCCGACAGGACACAGAATCCATTACATTCGTGATATTACAGCTCTCTGAATAATTAAAATACTGAGATGTATACGTGATATCTTTTTCATGATGATAGGAGTTAAAGCATGTTATTAAACATGGGAACACGGTGGCGCAGTGCTTGTTCATATCTCACGCAAGAGGCTTGCTGCACCATGTGCGACCTTCGATGAAATAATTTATTACAGAAGTACTGTCTCTTTCAAACGTACTAACCTCCAATTCCTGTCCTTCCTTTTCTTTCTCCAAATACCCAATCGCCACACAATCAGCTCTGTAATAGACGTTAAGCCATCTGTAAGCTTAGAACGCCGATTCTTCAAAACTTTTAAGGAACATTGAAATATCTTCATAGTACATGTTTAATTATTCCATCCGTCTATCCTTCCAGTGTCGTGTCAGCATGAGCAAGAATACAACACAATGCAGGAACAATCCATGAACTAGCTAGCGCTGTGGCGCCGTGTCCTCATATGTTTAATTATTAACAATACAGATTATTTAAATGAAGTTAAAGTTTTATCTGTATACTATAAGCAACATATTTTGCTGCATTTCATCTTAAAAATGATATCATCATCATACGCGCTTTATAAAGTGGTGCAGGTTGTGCAATACTGTAGTGTAAGTTTACAGTGAGGTGATTGTACTTATAAGTACAAACAGTTCTACAAGGAGCACTTGATGGACTGATTGAATGCGTTTATAGTTCTTGGGATGAAACTGTTTCTGAAACGCGAGGTCCGTACAGGAAAGGCTTTGACGCTTTTTGCCGTGGTTGAGGTAGTGTGTACTTGAAACTGTATACCGATAATTCTCTTTCCGATCAGCTGCTGCTGTGATTCCCCACTCAGATACAGTGATATAAATACTCCGAGTGATGCAGTGAGAGTAATATGGAAAAAGATGATCCGCAGTGGCAACCCTTAACGGGAGCAGCTGAAAGAAGAAGATGCAGTGAGCATAACAACGCTAAAGCAGTTCTGGTATTTGGAATACTATGGCTATTCCTTGGACCATTATATTGTTAAGGTTAATTACAATCAGATGCATTACACTAATAAACAATATGCAGTTAATTTCAGTGTATTTATAAAGCCGCGTCAGGAACGTGGGTCTAAGAAAGAAAGGGTGACCACACAGGAACAGTAGCACTGCTTTGACGCTGGGTGCCACCAGTCTGCAAAACTGAGCGGAGAAATTGTGTACGCCAAGGTATGAGGTACCGTGGAAATGTGCATGGCTTTACGCCAAGTTTAGGTTTTATACATCGCGATTTGAGTGTGGAAACGTTTGTACGCAACATTTCTGTGCGTACGCACCGTTTATACATGAGGCCCCAGAAGTGCCCAGTTGAATGCCTTTACTGGGTGTGCCAACTACCTCATATAATTCACTTAAATCCAGCTAGAAGTGACTGCACCCTCAGTTCCCATGGAACTGTAGACCTCTTGACCCTGTCACTGGCAGTAAGACTAAAACACTGCAGGGACCCCTACTTTCTGCAGTTGTATCTCTGAGGTCTCTAACTTTGGAATGTGATCACAAGAAAGGCATAGATCATAAATACGAGAAAGGTTCATCAGTGAATCTGCTTCACTAAATTATTCTCATGGAACCCTGTAACTGTGCACAATTTTTAAAAATGACAATTTTTAAATTTTAATGACAATTATACCTTCTCTTGCTGTTTCGGCTTCTCTAATAGCATTAGTAGTAGTCGGTGAAGGTGTTAAACCTGTCATTAGAAAACACAAATTTATATCTTGTTTATTTAATGTTATTACCAAATCAACACAGATGTTCAAAGAAAATAAACAATTTTAACTCACTCTAACATTCTTGAACAGAATACCCATAATAACTCCATTGACATTTCCTACTTTATCCGATAGAAGGTTACCCACTGAAAGGGGGTAATTGCAAGCAAGAAATAACCATAAGGGACATGAACAAGGCATTACAAAAGAGAGAAACCTTTAGAATGTAATTGAAAAATGCCAGTGAGCCCATGGAGTGGTCCGCCATATCTACACAAATGATGTATCTTATTTATTTATTTATTTTGGTAGCTTGGATATCTCAACCTAGATGAAGGACTACCATCTACAGCTCAAACTGGCAAAAACCGAGCTCCTTGTGATCCTGGACAGCCAGTCTATTTAACTGACCACCTCTGTACAGCTTGGCTCACTGTCGCTAACACCTGCCAAGTCAGCACACAACCTTGGGGCGGTGATGGATGAGCAGCTATCTTTTTCTGGCCACATTTCTACTGTTTGTTGTTCATGCAGGTTCACGCTGTACAACATCCGCAAGTTCAGATCTTATCTGACAGAATATGCAGCACAACGTCTTTGGTCTTGGTGTGTCTGGACTACTGCAACTCACTTCTGATAGGAGTAACCACATGTGCTATCAAGCCACTGCAGAGGGTTCAGAATGCAGGAGCCCATCTTGTATTTAACCAGCCAAGACGGGCACATGTCACCACTCTCTTCAGGTAGCCACAGTGGCTCCCTGTAGCTACACGCATTAAGTTCAAATCCCTGATGCTTGCCTACAGAAAAGTCAGTGGGTCAGCACCTGAGTATATAGAGACACTGGTGAAGTGCTAGATGCCTTCTATCCCACTCAGGTCTGCCAGTGAACAGCGTCTGGTGATGCCATCTCTGTGTGGTAGCAAGTCTCAATCCAGACTCTTTTGTGGTGTAGATGCTATTTGGTGGAACGAGCTGCCCACCTACGCCTGAAATGCTGACTCCCTTAATGTATTTAAGAAGCAATTGAAAACCCATCTGTTCTGTAAATATCTGCCTAATTGATTGAAAAGAAGAAAAAAAAATTTTGCTCTGTGATCTTTTATATTGTTAGTGGATTTGTTGTTGCATTAAGTTTAATTGATTTATCGATTGTTCATCTATGATTGTGAATGTATTAGTTAGTAAATCTTTTTACTTGTGACAGTAAACTTTAGTTACCAGTCCTACAATACTTGCTGAACACACAAGCCCTAGCCTAATGTTGCTTGATTATGTTTACCTCTTTTGTAAGTCCCTTTGGATAGAAGCGTCTGCCAAACAAATAAATGGAAATGGAAATGTATTCAAAGGGTTTTACAGAAGAAATGAAAGGGAGGGGAGCATGTGCAGTATCCTTTTTTGTCTGTACTGGCAGTAAATAAAGTCTGTCAGGATAGAGGATAAGGGACCCCCATTGCTCATTACGAAGGGCAGATAGCCTGACTACTGGGGCCAGTGCAGGTGAAAAGCTCTTTAAGAGCCCAGAAGTTCCCATTAAAGTAACTTAAAACTGCCTCATTTGGGAGCAGAGTTAGGGGCAAGGGACTTGACAGGTGGGAGGAACCCTCGAGTTATTTGTTGGTTATCTGTATCTTGTATTACTTTGAGTTTAATAAACATACTCTTTTTTAATACTTTGGTCTCTGAATCACTCTTCTGGGTTCAGGGTCATCATGAAAATGCCCCCGTAAATAAACCGTAAATATTTTTTGTTTCCAATTTACATGTTGATAAGCCTGGCTCTTATCTTAATTTTTTTTTAACCCAAGCCAATTTTTCAAAAAGAATCATTTTGTCCATTTTGTTTATGATTTAAGCTTACAAGATGACATTGTAGTGCATAATCTAAACCTACATTGTAATTTCTAATATAGCCCTTACAATTAATATTTATAATAATACTTTAAACAATGCACCTTTCCTTCTGTTGTGCGTGACAGTAAGTTGGAATGCAAAGTACTGACTGCTTTTATTTTTGATTCTGTCAAAAAAAGAAATTATGTTACTGTTATTATCTGACATTTTATCACCTGTAAAAACAAAGATCCATATTGGAAAGATCAAGAGGAGTTGAACACTCCTGATATGATGAAGACACTGAGACTAACAGCAGAAAAAAGCAAAAAAGATGGACTTTTGGGAACCACTCTTCAGCATGGCAGTGGTGGTAAGGAAAACAAGATGGTGCTGTCCGAGAACATGATTCGTTTTTAAGAATGTTACAAACGTAATAAAGTAGAAGATGAATATTAACAAAAGCCTTATTCAGATAATGAAAAACTGGAAACCTTCTAAGCCAGTTGGTGATACTAATTTGTTTAAATTGCTCCTTACTATCTCTTAACAAATTAGTTTGTTTTTATTGTGGATCCAAAAGCTTGCATGGTCCCATCTTACTATATGGACAGGTGGGAAGCAATGACAGAATTTGTCATGTGATCTTTTGGGAATGGCAACCGTAAACAATATCTCTGTCACCAAGCAAAAAATGTCACAAAATGGTGTCACAGATGTGGATGAATAAGATTAAACTGGTTTGAGAATGTTATGTTAAAATATTCTGCATAATTTAAAATTTAACTACTGGTTTATTACTGGTATATACAGTAATCCCTCCTTGATCGCGGGGGTTGCGTTCCAGAACCCCCCGCGAAAGGTGAAAATCCGCAAAGTAGAAACCATATGTTTATATGGTTATTTTTATATTGTCCTGCTTGGGTCACAGATTTGCACAGAAACACAGGAGGTTGTAGAGAGACAGGAACGTTATTCAAACACTGCAAACAAACATTTGTCTCTTTTTCAAAAGTTTAAACTGTGCTCCATGACAAGACAGAGATGACAGTTCCGTCTCACAATTAAAATAATGCAAACATATCTTCCTCTTCAAAGGAGTGCACGTCAGGAGCAGAGAATGTCAGAGAGAGAGAGAGAAAAGCATACAATCAAAAATCAATAGGGCTGTTTGGCTTTTAAGTATGCGAAGCACCGCCGGACAAAGCAGCTGCAAGGAAGGCAGCAATGTGAAGGTAGTCTTTCAGCATTTTTTAGAGGAGCGTCCGTATCCTCCAGGCCAGTGTGCGAACAGCCCCTCTGCTCACACCCCCTCCGTCAGGAGCAGAGAATGTCAGAGAGAGAGAGAGACAGAGAAAAACAAACAATTAAAAATCAATACGTGCCCTTCGAGCTTTTAAATATGCGAAGCACCGTGCAGGAAGCATGTCGCTTCACAAAGCAGCTGCTCGGAAGGGAGCAAAGTGAAGATAATCTTTCAGCATTTTTAGACGAGCGTCCGTATCGTCTAGGGGTGCGAACAGCCCCCCTGCTCACACCCCCTCCGTCAGGAGCAGAGAATGTCAGAGCAAGAGAGAGAGAGAAAAGCAAACAATCAAAAATCAATACGTGCTGTTTGAGCTTTTAAGTATGCGAAGCACTGTGCGGGAAGCATATCGCTTGACAAAGCAGCCACATGTAAGCCAAGCAAGGATGGCAGCAATGTGAAGGTAGTCTTTCAGCGTTTTTTGAGGAGCGGCCGTATCGTCTAGGGGTGCGAACAGCCCCCATGCTCACAATATATTTGAGAAGTTTTATTTAATACATAATACGCGCTCTGGTTGGGTAGCTTCTCAGCCATCTGCCAATAGCGTCCCTTGTATGAAATCAACTGGGCAAACCAACTGAGGAAACGTGTACCAGATATTTAAAGACCCGTTGTCCGCAGAAATCCGCAAACTAGCAAAATATCCGCGATATATATTTAAATATGCTTACATATAAAATCCGCAATAGAAGCCGCGAAAGTCGAAGCGCGATATAGCAAGGGATTACTGTACTCGTATTTAAGTTCTTCCACGGATAAGTCAGGGCTTGATTTTACCTGATAATTTCTGGTATTTTATAATGTCGGTTGTATAAGTCGAATGCGTAAAACTCACACTATTAGTCCAAGAGATTATGATATGCTAACGCCCACCTGAGAGAGTAACCATGGAGCACATTGCCTTTTATTTCTATGTATTGTGCCTACGTGACCACACGGTAATACCCAAACTATTCCAAAGCGATGTTTACACTGTTTTGTGTTCTTTGTATCTCACACCCTCATACACCTTTATCGTAAGAGCATCCCTCATCTACGATGGAGCGTTTGATCAGAAGAAAATATGAAGCTGGTTTTAAATTAAATGTCGTTGAAGTGGCAAAAGAAATTGGTAACTGCGCTGCTGCAGCAAAATTCGATGTGTCTGAGAAACTGGTGCGAGATTGGAGGAGGCAAGAAGATGTAAAAAAAATATATATATAAGTGTCGTATTTTTGAACGGGTGTATAAGTCGAGGTCTGATTTTATGATCGATTTTTCGGGTTTCAAGTCCGACTTATATGCGAGTATATACAATATTAAATTATGTTATAAAAATGTCAAACTACTCTGCCTACTTTAAAACTGAACTATTAAAAAATATCAATATATGTTACAAATACCGATATATACAATACACAGTATCTTATTGGGCCATAGCTTATGAGTTTTGCTTGCATAACATGTTATGTTAGCCTGTTCTCCGTTGTAACTTCTAGACCCAGTGGTCAATTTAAGAATACATATTACATTTGAAATTATACATACTTTTTTCTTTCTTTCCTTATTAAGTATTTTTATATATTTTTTACTTTTAAACATTAAAAGTAAAGCTCAGGTTAACAGTTTTACTAATAGGCAGCAACACAGTATGGACATAAGAGAGTAATTTAGAGATTTTCCTGGATCCAGAATATCTGCAAAGTAGACAAAGATATAAAAAAGAAAATTTTTAGAATCAAGCAAACAGAGGAGTTGCAGCACTGCCACATGGTGCATTTTGCAACAACTTCCCCGGCCAATGAAAAAGTGGTAGATCATTAGTAGAGAGGTTCATTATGGGAGAGGCGTCTACCTCAGGCGGCACAGTCAGTACCATGTTAGCCTTCCTTACAACAGATACAAGAGAAAGGCTCTAAATAGAGAGATAGGTGTTAAAAGTGCTAAGACGGATAGACACATTGGACACAAACTTGTTGCTCTAGATAATGGTTCACTTATTGATGTTAAAGTTGCAGTGGTTTCTGAAAAAAGAATGGAGAAGAATCAAGAAGAGAAAAAAAGGCACAAAAACAGTTGATTACAAAATTCTATGCCTAAATATCAGTCACATTCCGATGTTCTTGAACTATTTATATCACAGTTAATGGACATGTTCTATCGACGCAGCTAGCTTCCATGTTGGTAATAACACCTAATGCATATGCATAATGTCAATTGCCTTTTTATGTGGCCTGTTTATTTTATCTTTAAAAAGGGTGTGACTCATGTTGTATAACATAACTGGCAATGGCAGCATTAGTATATCAGTATGCTGCTGCTGAAGAATGTGAATTTCCCATCTCTATCTATCTATCTATCTATCTATCTATCTAGATCTTTTGAAGGTTATTGCCAATTGGCAGGCTACATAAGGAACAAATTTTCCAGGATCATGACGATGTTTTGGCTCATGAAGATGATTGGCTTAGAATCTAATTTAGAGTCGTCCTGTTGGATTTGTGTGTCTACATTACAAAGACCATAGTGTAGAAATGACACAATTTATGTTCTTTTACAGGTTTTAACAAGTGCAGGGTATTTGGTGACTGGTGACCAGTCAGGAATCTCAGTCATCTCTGAGCCATGTCATGTGATCTGCATTGGATGGTATAACAAGTCGCCACCCAGATACATTCAATTTTACAGTCAGGGTGAGCAAGCTGTGATCAAAAGACAGTTTGCAGCAATTGCTGTTTTTCCTGATGTAATCTGAGCAATTTACTGCACATACTTTGTGATAAAGGCACCGTCACAGAATGTATTTGCTTTTGTAAACTGAAAGTTTTTTAATTTGGCTTACATACAGCTAATATCTGATGCTCATATGTGTCTGAGTAACGTTATTGCGAAGTGGCCCAACCCGCGATTTCTTTATTTTATCAAATAGCTGTATGGGAAGCAGACTTCAGGGCTATGTTATGTGTGATGGTTGGATTATTGGTAAAACGGCCTAATTGATAGGATTGTACATTACAGACAAGTTGTTCAATCTTTCCTTCAGGTGATAGTGCTACACCCTCAGAGTCTTGCTCCTTTCACCACTCACAAACCTTAAACACCACAAGCGAGGAGATATATTGAAAGGCACTCCCCCACATGGTCAGTGATAGAACAGACCATCAATTCATTAAAAGGTAGATGATGGTGCTTGGACTCGTCAGGCGACACATTTCTATACAGCTTCTTAAAGGTTTGCCTCATTCTGATGGCTTGTTCAATATTGCACAACCTAGCGCAGAAACATGGACTGCCTCTGCCACCTGAGACAGGCCTGGACGACCCAGACCCCAAGATATCAACACAATGGCAAGTCAAAGATGTTTGAATGTTGTACATCAAATGTAAAGAGGCTAGTATTTATTGCAAGATTGAGATTATTTGACAAAATGATTTTATTTTGTTTTACAATAAGAATGTTCTCAACATTCCGCTGTTGGGTGGCACGGTGGCACAGTGGTAGCGCTGCTGCCTTGCAGTAAGGAGCCCCGGGTTTGCTTCCCGGGTCCTCCCTGCGTGGAGTTTGCATGTTCTCCCCGTGTCTGTGCGGGTTTCCTCCAGATGCTCCGGTTTCCTCCCACTGTCCAAAGACATGCAGATTAGGTGCATTGGCGATCCTCGATTGTCCCTAGTGTGTGCTTGGTGTGTGTGTCCTGCAGTGGGTTGGCACCCTGCCGGGGATTGGTTCCTGCCTTGTGCCCTGTGTTGGATTAGATTGGCTCCGGCAAACCCCCGTGACCCTGTGTTCGGATTCAGCGGGTTGGAGAATGATATGGTATGGTATACCGCTGTTCTATGCATACAGCCTGCTTTAATTCATGCTGCATTCGACACAAGACTTTAAAAACCTGAATCAATTATTTTTGTGTCAATGACAAGGATAAAAATGAAATTGTTTAAGTTTATTAAATAAGACACATAATAGTTAAATTTTTCTTTAATTTTAAGGTTATTTAAGTGTAGCTTTCAAGTGACTAAGCTGTGTGATCTAGAGAACTATAACTATATTATAACATATACCTCTGTTCCTCTTATATGCTTGCCCCACATCCCTCTTTCTTTGTGTTTGTCGGATTTGTTCATCGGGTACCACAGCACCTTGTGAATGCTGGACAACATTATGCCAGGACATGGCTGGATCCTTTTGTTGTAGATAAGAGAAAACTAGCATTGTTTTTAATTGTGGGTATTTAAACAGGAGTTTAGCAAAATGATTTGGAGATGGTAAAAGCAGGCAAATGACATCTTAGTCACTGACAGGCAGTGCAATTAATTGGCAGCACCTCGTTGGTCAACACACGTCAGATGGCCTGGGCACTGCATAATGGCACATTGCTATTGCTTTTGCCACTCAGCTACTCCCATTCTAGTCCTTTCCTTTTCCTGTATCTGAGAGACCAGCAGAAAGAATGTTTTTGTCTTTCTGCACTTCAGTCAGTAATACCTTAAAGTTAACATTCACTTAAGTTTAGTTCTCTGCGTTCTCCCACGGTTTAAAGTACAGATGTCATTCAGGAACATGGCTAAATTTATATGGTGATTAGATCATGAATATTCTAAAAAGGCGCTTTTTAAGCCATAGCCATAGGGGGCGTTACAACACCCCAAACCTCAGACACAACCTCACAGACACGTAAAAGTTTTATTTAAATAAAATACTGTATCTAAAGTTTTCAAAAGACGCATAACCCAACACAATTCTTCTTCTCTCTCTTCTACTCTCCTCCACTCCTTCTAAGAGCATTTTGTCCTCATCCACTTAACTCTGGCTCACCTGGATGAGGCTGAGTGGTCTTTTTTATCTTGGACCTAGGAGTACTTCCGCTACTAGGGTATAGCCCAATGGAAGTACTTCCGGGTCAATCAGAAGACCCACAAAGCAGGGATTATGAATCCCCTCAGCTCCCCCTGGAAGTCCCCACAGAACCTAACAGAGCTGCCTCATGGGACTACAGGTCCCAGCATGCCCTGTGAGTGTCCATGTAGGAATTCTAACCCAAGTGTGACTGCCACCTGGTGCATTGGAAAATATTTAGCAGTGCTCATCTTCCCTTATCCTTCCATTGTATTGGTCTTGTTCAATCCCAGTCAGTTTGCCAGTCTATTTGGAGCATCCATTATAATGGTTACCGGCAGGAGGTGATGGGGGAGTGACTCAAAGTTTGTACATCATCAACTTAGCACAAAAAAATTACCAACACCTAGTTATCTTCACTAGAGGGTATATACAGAACTCGATGTTTATGACTGGGCCAAAAAAATCATCAGGCACCCATCTCACCTAGGCCACCACCTTTTCACTCTACTGCCTTCTGGAAGGCCATATAGCTCTATTAAGATGCACTCTTCCAGGTTACTGAAAAGCTTCTCCCTGAGAACTATCAGAGAACTAAATTTTATTAAATAACTGTTTACTGCATCTCAGTGCAAGGTTTTGATCACTGTCACCCATGGCATCAATGGGACAAAAGTGCCCACCTACATCTGAAATGCTGACTCCCTTAATGTATTGTTGGCGGATTTGTTGTTACATTAAGTTTAATTGTTTTATCGGAAACTCATTGTAATGGGCTACACTAATAGTATGACCATGTCAGTGTCATCATTATTGTTTTAGTTGGCCTTCAGAGTTAGTTTTGTTCACTCTTTCTGTTTTATTAATGTGGATAAAATTTCACATCAGCATGGTGCTGTTTTCCATGTGTTCAGAGTAGCAAGCACCTTCAATTAGATGCCACCCATTGCCATTGCCATGTGAAACGGATGTCATGTTAAGCGTGATGTCTTCACATCCTGCCTATTTAAGATGGTGGCGCATAGCGCTCTGAATCCAAACCTATGTACAGAACCAAAAAACAATCTTCAAACTTAATGAGTGGGAGATTTTTTCCCAGACATAAACTTTACTAGTCTGGTACGGAACTTTGCTTGTTATTTGGGTCTTTGGTTTAGCATTTGGACCTCTTGGTGATCTCGCTTTGTTCGATCCTTTATGCATTTGACCTGCAGCCAGTCCCTGACTATTCCTTTGATTTTTCTTTCTTGTCTGTTTTCATTTACAGTGCTACATATACTAATGTAACCCTTTTAAGCATGTTTTCACTTTTTGTGTTCATAATAGTAGCATAGAGCATGAAACCATGCAAACCACACAGCGCATCCTATTGACATGAAGCTCCAAAAAAGTGGCGCCCATGAAAATCAGACACTGAAAATAATGTCACCAATATAATGACAAAAAATAAACAAGCATTAAAAATAAATATATTTACTAATTACTAATGTGTTCCTGACTGAGAAATACACCAGGGTCAAAAAAGAGAGATGGGAGGCAAGAAAGGGCCTGCTAATGGAATTCTTCCTATTAGGTGTACAGAGAGAAGGCAGTCAGTGATCTTGTTTCTTTGTTTTACTTCACCACTTTATATTCTTCCTACATTCATCCATCCTTTATGTTTACTTTTGGTTTTTATGTGTTATTCCTGGTGTTAATCAGGGTGTAGCTTTTCACCATGAAAGTGTTATCTATTCCTTCTTTCAGAAGACATCTTACCGGCCTGTCCAAAAATTCTGTTCCTACTGTATTACTTAAAATGCCTGACCAAATGTTGAGTGTCTTTCTGCACATGGAGTTATGATACTGAGTTTGTTTTTTGAGTAAAGTGAGTTGCCTTTGATCTTCAACTTTAGTCTATTTTTTCTATTCTGTGTTTTCAAAATTTGGAAGATTTCTAAAATCCCTACAGATTTTTCAGCTTATAAAAAATACATAAATCCAATTACAAAGAAAGGACATTCCAGTGATCCCAAGGACTTCAGACCAGTTGCTCTTACTTCACACATCATGAAGGCCTTTGGGAAGCTGGTCTGAAAACAGCTACGACCCCTGGCTTCAGAACAGCTGGATCCTCTGCAGTCTGCCTATCAAACACATATTTTGTAGGTATGGAGGATGCTCTGATCTACATGCTCCACAGAGCCTAATCCCACATAGACAAAGCCGAAACCACAGTTTGGATAAGGTTCTTTGACTTTTCCAGAGTCTGTAACACCATTCTGCCTTATCAACTGGGGAAAAAGCTCAAGGGTTTGAATCTTAATGTTCCCACAATCTCCTGGATCATAGACATCCTGACCAAGGCAAGCAGTTTGTGATACTGAGGGACTGTGTGTCAGAAATGGTGGTATGTAATAATGAAGCACCTCAGAGAATTGTTCTTCCTCCCTTCCTGTTTACTCTCTACACAACAGACTTCCAGCATGATACCAGTGCTTGCCATCTAAAGAAATTTTCAGATTACTCGTCCATCATAGAATGCTCTAATAAATGGAGATAATTCAGAGTAAAAAAGCTTTTGGAGCACTTCGACATGTGGTGCAAGGACAACAACCTGCAACTCAATATTAACAACACAACAGAACTGGTGTTGGACTTTTGGTGTACCAAGAAGCCTCTGAGACCAGCCACCATTAAAAGGGAGGGCCTGGAAATGATGCAGAGCTACAAGTACCTGAGGGTTCACATGAACAACAAACTGGACTGGTCTGACAACACAGTGGTGTGGACAAGCAGGACCAGAGCAGACTGTACTTGCTAAGGAGACTCAAGTCTTTTGAAGTGTGCAGCAAGCTGCTGGAAATGTTCTACCAGTCCACAGTAGCCAGTGTGGTGTTCTATGCTGCAGTCTCCTGTGGGAGCAACCTCAGCTGAAAAGAAGCACAATGGCTGAAGAAACTTATCGGGAAAGCCTGCTCCATCATAAAGTGAACCTTGGACACATTGGAAGCTGCTGTGGAAATAAGAGGATGATGGCAAAATTGTATGCCAATTGTGAAAAATCCCCTCCATCCTCACCAGAAGGCACTCTCTTGGAGCATTTTTAGCCACAGGCTCATTCCACCACCGTGTGTTAAGAAAAGGTTCTGAAGGTCTTTTCAGCCCACTGCCATTAGGACGTTCAATGCTTCCACCCAATGTACTTGTTAAGTTTACTGATTGATTGATTGATTGATTGATTGATTGATTGATTTGCTGTATTTTTGTCTTGTGAGTCTGTATTCTTGTTTTTATGTTTTTGCTCCTGAATTTCTCCAACGTATTAATAGTTTTTCTAATCTAACCCAACTGCAGAAATTCATTTCCTATTGATCTATTCGTGAAAGAAGCCAGAAGCTGAAGATGACACATACCCACAACAGTGACTGTAGTTGTGGAAGTTGAATTTTCTGTTTGACTGGAACTGTCTGAAAGTAGAGAACAGGTAAATCAGTGTTATATACATAAATTGAGAACAGCACAGTTTAGTTTTATATGTTTACAGAAAAATAAAGCACAACACAACATTCTCCAAACTGTTTAGTCCAAATCAGGGGCATAGAACCAGAGAAAGGCAAGAAACAGACCTGGATGGTGAGATAGTCCATTGCAGTGCACACCTGTTCGCTCACTCACCCCCAAACTGACAGTTAAACTGGCCAGCACATCTTTGGTGATGATGGAGGAAAACCATAGGACCCAGAGGTTAAAGATTTATGAAAAATTTAAATTTGGCAAACATATATGAAAACTGAACACACACATCCAACCCCATCCAGTGTTACCAAGATATTCTTCTACTTCAAAATCTTGAAATGGATTGGTCAAGTTAGAGAATGACATATCTGGTGTGGCACGTGGCTGGGGGTAGTACCCAGCTGGGATGCCCAAGAGGACCAGAGGAGGGCTCACGCCTCCTCCAGACCATGAGGGGGCGACCACCCTGGTTGCTTTGGGGGCCACGGGTGCAGAGCTTTGAAACTCAACCCTGTAGGGGCCCGTGGTCACCGCCAGGGGGCGCCTGGATGCCTTGGCAGCCCTGGACCTCAGCACTTCCGCCACACCAGGAAGTGCTGAGGGGAAGAGGAGCAGGGACACCCGGAGTGCTTCCGGGGATACAGCCGGCACTTCCGCCACACTGGGGCGTGTCGGTGGAAGATTGCCGGAGCACACCTGGAGCACATCCGGGGGATAATAAAAGGGGCCGCCTCCCTTCATTGAGGGCTGGAGTCGGGTGAGGAGAAGGACTGAGCTTGGTAGAGGTGACCTGAAGAGAAGAAAGGTAGAGAGTGTGAGAGACCTGGACTTTGGGGAGGTCTTGGGGGTTTGTTGTGTGTGCATTTATTGACATTTGTAAATAGAACTGTAAATAAACGTGTGTTGATGAATTTACCGTGTCTATCTGTGTGTGTCCGGGGCTCGTTCCACACTGGTTAAGTTTTATATTTAGTATAATATACACTCACTGAGAAAATTATTAGGGACACCTGTACACGTGCTTATCCATGCAATTATCTAGTCAACCAATCATGTGGCAGCAGTGCAATGTATGCAATCATGCAGATACGGGTCAGAAACTTCAGTTAATTTTCACAACAAGCATCAGAACGGTGAAAAAATATGATTGCTGGTATCAGATGGTGCCAAATTGGCTGGTTCGAGTGATTCTGCAAGTACTGATCTCCTGGCATTTTTATATACAACAGTCTTTAGGCTCAGAAAAAAAAAAAAAACATACCATGAATGCCACTTCTGTGCCTTATTAATGACTGAGGTCAGAGGAGAATGGCCAGGCTGCTTCAAGCTGACAAGAAGCCTACCGTAACTCAGATAACTAACCACTCTGAACAACTGTGGTGAGCAGAAAAGCATCTCAAAATGTACAACACCTGTGACAGATGGGCAACATTAGCGAAAGACCATAGCAGATTCCACTTCTGTCAGCCAAGCTGAGGCTGTACAGGTTCACCAAAACTGCACAGTTGAAGTCTGGTCAGATAAATCTTGATTTCTGCTGATGCACACAGATGGTATGGTCAGAATTGGGTACCAACAATATGAATCCTTGCAGCCAATCTGAGTTGTGTCCATAGTACAGTCTGGTGGTGATCGTGTAATACTGTGGGGAATGTTTTCTTTGAACACATTGACCATGGCTGCTGACCATGTGCATATCTCTTCATGGCCAGAATTTACTTCTCTTCTAACAGCTACCTTCTGCATGCACAATGTCACAAAATAAAAATCATCCCAAACTGGCAATGAGTTCAGTGTTCTTCAGCGGCCTTCCCAGTCACTAGATCTGAATCCAACAGAACACATTTGGGATGCAGATTTGCAGCCTAATTGTGAAACTAACAAATGGAGCAGAATCTGAAATGAACCTTTTGGAATGCATGCCATGAACAACTTGGGCTGTTCTGAGAGAGAAAGGAGGCCCTACCCAGTATTGGTATAGTGTTCCTAAGAATATACACAAATGAAAGAGTAGATTTCAAAAATGTATTTGAAACAAACTGTATAAGACAGAAACGCATTCCGCATATCAAGTTCAAAGTTTGGTCCTATGGTCCTTGAGGTTGCATGCACTCAACATGAGCACCATGTGTAGCGTGACAAACCTCAAAACGATAGACCATTTCTTGCCACACACGAGTCAACTGGTCCCTAGTTACTGAATTCACAACTTCCTCAATTCAATGTCGCAAATCTTGAAGATTAGCGGGCATACAGTAGGTGGAACAAACACTTTCTTTAATGTACCCCATAGACAAAAATCACAGGTAAGGTCTGGAGACCTGGGAGGCCATAGACGATAAGCAAGATCTTGTTGTCCACCTTTTCCAATCCATCATCCTGGAATGGTGTCGTTTAGGTAACACCGGACCTCCAAGTGGAAATGAGGCGGGGCACCATCTTGCATGAAAATGAAGTCATTCATCTCTTCATGAAGTTGAATTTTTAAACTTTGAACTTTCCTCTATCTAGTGATGTGTGGAACGTGTTTCTGTCTTATACAATTTGTGTGAAATAAATTTTTGAAATCTGCTCTTTCATTTTGAATAGCCCTGTATATATTTTAGTAATTGAATTGTGATCAGACTTATTGATGTAATACTCCAATTGTTCAGTCAGCTGCAATGGCACAACGCTGATGTCCAAGGTTTGATCCCCATAAGGGGAAGCAAAGGTGTGTACACCTGATGAGCCACAATCAGGGGGAAACACATATTGTGTTCTCTTTGTATTATTTAAAAGGTATTGTATAGAATATATATGTTACTGTATCTAGGCTTTTATGAGTTCCTGTAAAACAAGATACAGTATGTTGAAAAAGGACACAATTTAAGAGACTCTAAAGCCATATTCTCCACAGTTTGGTTCTGTAGGTTTATTCAATAATTCTCTACTGCCTTCTTGTTAAATCCAGTGTCAGTTTACTTAAGGGCCCGAAGCTACGGAATATCTCACCTTTCACTGATATCATCATGGCTGCACAGATCAGCAAAAAATGGAGAGAATTCTGTGAAAAGGAAATGAAGACATTAGTGTGAAGAGCAGTGGACAGGAGACCAGAAGCATTCCAGATTTATCCACCTGTTTTCTGGACTCAATAAGCACACACTCCCTGACCGACAGATCTGACAGCAAATCTTTGGTTGGAGTTTTTTGACAAAACCACACA
This sequence comes from Erpetoichthys calabaricus, assembly GCF_900747795.2. Taxonomy (NCBI): domain Eukaryota; kingdom Metazoa; phylum Chordata; class Cladistia; order Polypteriformes; family Polypteridae; genus Erpetoichthys; species Erpetoichthys calabaricus. The sequence continues at coordinate 25,634,730 of NC_041410.2, read as the reverse complement.
AGCCCGAGGAGAACATACAAACTCACTCACTCCACAGGACTGAAGAAGATCAGGAAAATGATTAGATGTATCAAAAGAGTATGAATACAAATTAATATTTTAAAATGTTTAAACAGGTCTCAAGTAAGAAAAGGCCAGGCTCATCATTTTGAAAGAATTCATAGCTTTATGAATTTCTACGCAAACGTTACAAGAAGCTAAATGCCTAAAGACTGAGTTATGATAGTGGAGGAAAAGAAAATGAGTCTTTGTATCATTTCCTGCTTGAAAATGTCAACATTTCCTGCACTCAGACAAAACCACCCTACAAGAAGAACAGCAACAGAGTTGTAGTTTGCTTGTGGTAACGGTGGGCCACATGTTACCAGAAATACATTGCTAGTTATGGCTGGCACCTTCAAAGCCTACACATTATACACATATGTGTCCCCATCTCTCCGTGGTCAGACCCTCTTAAAGTGATTCAAGGTAGTGAGGCACACATAAGTGTTAAAATAAAATTATTATACTGAAGTCGAGAAAATTTATGGACACATTTCTAAAATGTTATTCAAAGAAGCTTTTTAATAATACATGTTTTTTCTTGATGGCCAGTCATTTTTTCATTTTCGCTCTCATTCGGATTTGGTGAGCCTAAGATCATTTGCATTTGAGAAAACACTAAAACATCAAGGGAAAAAATGCAAACTTCCTATGCCCCCCTTACTCATCCCCTTTCCTTTTTGACAGTTTGGTGGTGGGCTGCTGTCCGCTCTCTTGTGGTTGCCTGGGCTCTGCTTTATCATTGCTAGTGTTTCATTTCACCAGGTAGGAGTTGGAGGGGCTGGGTGCCAGGGGGGTTAGGTTCTCTTTTACTTTTATTTCTTAAAGCTGTTGCTGTCATTTGTTTTTGTTTGATTTGGGTTTATGTTAATAAAAGTTAGATCAGAACATAAAGTACCTTTTCTATAAAGAAGAAAAAAAAAACGCTGTATGGTAATCTCATTAAGAGTGATGGTAGAGAAGGGAGGCAGCCTGGCAAAGATAAAGGCAGCCACACTAGGTGGCTCAGCCACAGATGGACTGGCAGATTAAAAGTTTGTCTTGTACTGATTAGACTTTCTAGAAAAAGAAATGCTACTAACTTGAGTTTCACTTTTAAAGTAAGAAATTCTCATCTTTGAGGCAACATCAGATGCAGGTTTTCATTAAAGTGAATCCTAAGCAGAGAGTCATTGGGAGTTTTATTTCATTCCAGCACTCTGTAAGTTAGTAAATTTTTTGAAAATCAGCAAATGTAGATTATGACCCTAGGACCATATGAACCTTTAACTCTTTAACTTGCTTATTTGAATTTTATAATTATTTTTAATGAAGCCGAACATTAGAAAATGTTGACAAGAACAAGCCATTTCAGCCCAGGAAAGCGCACGAGTCCTGTCCTCAGTATTCTCCAAAATAACATCAAGTTGAGTTTTGAAGGTCTCTATGCTCCTACTGTCTACCACACTATTTTGGTATCTTATTCCATGGGTCTATAGCTTTCTGCACAAAGAAAAACCTCTTAACATGTGTGCAAAATTTACCCTTAACAAGTTTCCAGCTGTGCCCCTGCGTTCTTGTTGAACTCATTTTAAAGTAACAGCCGTGATCCACTGTACTCATTCCTTTCATAATTTTAAACACTTCAGTCATGTCCACTCTTAATCTCCATTTGCTTCAGCTGAAAAGATTAAAATCTTTTAATGACAGAGGAAATGCTTTAATAATTTAAAATTTCTAAGACAATTGGAAATATGTGTTTTGACGTCATTATTATTTTTTTTTTTACATTTGTCAGGCCTTGTAGTCCAATGACAATCTGTCAGTTATCTAGTGGCTTTAATGTCTATCTATCCTTTAAGTTTAATTGCTTCTTTTATTTATTTTATGCTGTTACTTTCAGAGCAGATACATATGTACAGTGCCTACAGAAAGTATTCAGACCTTGTCACTATTTTCATATTCTGTTATGTTGCAGCTTGGTGCTATAATCATTTAAACTAACTTTTTCCCTCAGAATGAGAAAGCAAAAACAACGTTATAGGATTTTTTGCAAATTTATTGAAATAAAAACTGCAAGTAGGCCTCCAAAATTCAGCTAAGAAGCATCTCAGGATCTTCACTGGTCTGCCCTGTAATCCACACATGCCCCAGAAGCAAACATCTGGCTTCAGCTTTAGTAGGACTGAAAATGAGGAGCTGGCAAAAGAACTATAAATATCACAAAAATCAAGTGAAAACCTGCAAGAAAGAAGGTCGGTGTAAACCTCCATGCTTGGAAGTAAACCGGGCAATAAAGAATATCTATCTGTCTGTCTGTCTGTTATATAGTGCCTTATATACATATCTATTTATTTATAATATTGTGCCTTTCCTATTTATAAATCTATTATATAGTACCTTACAATGTATCTATTTATGATATTGTGCCTTTCCTATCTATCTATCTACTTGTATATTTAGTAGAACTGAGTTTCCCCTTCACCGTTGTCACTTTTTTTAGTATCTTACCAATAGCCACGTGAAAGAGCACATGCTGTCTCCAGCTTCACGCACATTTGCTCCACCAACTCAACTTTCTAGGCTTGAATTTATAAATGTGCAGCTGAAGTTCAGAGCCTTACCTTCCGGCTAGTCCATGTGGAAGTCATGTTGTCCTTCAGGTCCAGTTCTTTCTGCTTGCCCTCACGCTGTCTGAACTCCTGGCTTTGCTACTACCTCTTGCCTGGCTGACTTCCTCCTCACACTGACAGTTAACGCCCATGACCTCCTCTCAGTGTTACCCTCCCCCTTACTCTGATGTCTGACTCGTCCCTACTGTATAAAACACTGATGCTTTTGCAGGTCTCCTCCACATACTTGTTTTTGTCAGTGTTTTTGGAGACATTTCACCCAAAGTCTATAGCTTTTAAGACCGGTGACCTTTAATAAGCAATCATTCAATATACAATAATTTATCTTCAATAGAGAGTCTTTCCCAAGGATGTGGTGAAATTTCTTTTTTTTTTCTCTCAGTTTAGTTAAAAGAAATTTATAATGCCTTTCATGTGAAATCCCATAACATACAACTGAACATGATGTGAGGGCTAATCATAAAGTGCACCATATACTGTATTTCCTTCTTAAAATATTCCCATGACAACAGCTTTTGGAAAATTTATTAAATCAACCTGGCCACGTTTCATTCCTTAGAAATTCAGCATTTATTCAGATAAAGTTTAAGACGATTCCACTTTTTAAAGTTATTACCATGTTTATAAAAGTCCATTCATCAAGCTCACTATTTCTGGGTGTTGGAGCAGCCGTACTAATTGGGCAACAGTTCATCACAAGGTCGTCTGATGCACAGACCCCTACCCACTCACAAAAGGCCTTTTATCCTAACATGTACTGTCAGAGCTGGATTACACAAAATGGGGGACCCCTTGGGTTAGAGACATTTTTGGTGTATAATCTACAAAAAATGCTAAGAGTGCTATACATGTCAATATCTAGGCCTCAGAGTCACACAACATAACGTAAATGAGTACTACAGAGTTTTAGCTTTAAAATGAATGGCAAAGATCTGAAGAACAGAGAAAATATGCACTAAGTCTGATAATTTGAGAGACAAACTATACTGTATCATAGCCTATATATTTAATTAGCCATTGCGGCACAGAGGACAAGTAACCATCACAACCCAAGGTTTGAGAAGTCATCTATATAACCCTACTTTAAATGCCAACAAAAGCAGGAATATCAAATGCTGCATTGGCCATTCTATATATTAACACAGACAAATACTTGCTTTGCAAAATTCTCCTTTTCTGGATTTCTTTTCAGCAAAGTCATCAATCAGTTCACTAAAATCCAGTTTCCGAACCAAAACACTTTTAATTGATGTGAGAGTCCAAGGATTCAGTTTTTCCTGCCCCATTGCGGATCTCTCATTGGAATGAAAAACCAAAAAAGAGATCTCCTTAGTATGTTTTTGGTTCCTCCTGAACAACAATGAGATTAGAAAAAAATGGAGACATGTTCTTTTGTCTTATGCTTCATAGATTTTTATCTTGATAAAAAGGTAGCTTCAGAGGTGTCTCATCTGGAGTTTCAGAAGAGATTTCAGGAAATTCATGATAGGCTAAGATTTTCCAAGTAGCGTCTTATTTGGTGAATATATAAATTATATATTTGGTGAATTTTGAAGTTGTTTGTGACAATAAAACACTTTACTATGATTACAAAACTGTAGTCCTTACTTCTGAATGATACTGCTAGTTGTTCTAATTTATATTGCTCTGCCCCAGTTAGGTTATACTCATTCTACAAAAAAAGGCAGGCAGTGTGGCATAGTGATTAAGACTTTGGACTTTAGGCCATGAGTTTGTGGATTCAAATCCCACTACTGACACCAAGTCACTTCATCTGCCTGTGCTTCAATTGGAAAAACAAAAGAAATGTAACTAATTGTGTCTCAAATGTCATCTTTGATAAAGGTGTCAGTCTAATAATAAGTAAAAAAAAATCTGAAGTTTTCAAAGAGATTAAAATAGAACTAGAAAGAGATTTCACAAATTATAACACACTTTTCAGATCAAATCCTCAATTTTGACTCATTTTACCTCAGTTTTATCTCATGTCTCCTTTTTGTTTAAAGCTATTTCTCCAAAGGAATTTTAGAAGAAACATCTGTGTGTGACAAACTTGATTCTTAAATGAAATATAAATGAGAATCTCTTTCAGGTCATGTGAGCCATCAATGAGCAACCTTTGAGCAGTAATATTTTCCTATGGGTGAGTCTATTCTTCACTAGCTTGACCTTGAAGAAAGATCACTATTCACTTGCTTTTGTAGCAGGCAATGTCAGGTAAAGCCTGGAAGCAACGTCTACATTTAGAAAGATGTCTTGCAAGTTTTTTTTTTTCTGTAACAAACTGTAAAGCTGATGGAGCTGGTGAAATGCCTTTAGTAGATATAAATTCTCAGAAGTGGACAATCTGCTACCCACTGAGCCACAGTGCCTCAAACAACAAAAAACACAGTCAGAACAATAACCACAAACAAACGAGCAATAAGTGAAAATATCTCTATCTGCGTCTCCCGAGCTCCTACCGCTATTAACACCCTATGAAGCAAAGGATCATCACTGTTATGTTAGCAGTCTTTGTTCATTTTTTTTCTTGGATAGATTTTCAGTAAGTATGTGTTGCACCCCAATAAGCCACATATGACTTATGCACAGCTCAGTTTATTTCTGATTTCAAAATGATAAAAAAAAGTGCAGTCTGGGAAGCTGCAGAGCTTAGTACAATCTGTGAGTGTCTTCCTGTGTAGTCTTTTTGTTCTTTATTTCCTGTTCTCTTCTGGTTTGCCGCTCTCATGCCTCTTTCTCTCTTTTGTTCTTTCCACATATGCACTCAACTCGCAATCATCTGTTTGTGTAGCTCAACCTCTATTGTGATCTCTCATGTCATAGCAACCGTTTCATAAACAGGCACTGCCCACTATGTCACTAATTATTTATACTAGACGGAACAAAATGAAAAAATTAAAATAAAACCATATTGCCATATTTTTAGTGTGGGGAAATACATGTATGTTGGAGGGTGAGAGGAAAAATACTGAGGAAGGGGCAGAGGCACAGAAGGATGTGCTTAGTTGTGGATGTCTGTTGCATCATGGAAATAATAGTTCCTTGATGACTTTCATTTGAAAGAGGGCAAGTCATTTCAGTCTTATTAGTAAATGCCCAAAAATGCCAAAAAGGAAAGGAACTGGTAACAACTCTGGCCACACAAATAAAATGTTTAATTATTCAATTTAATATTTAAATTATAGTAATGGTTACCAAAAGGAATTCAAATACAGTACATAACCAAAATACAGAATTAAGAAACAGTAAATATCAAAAGAAAATACTAAAACACAAAGTACATTTCAAAATCCAAACATTCAAAGTGAGAAAACAACAACTCTAAAGAAATATAAAAATCAAGATTCAAAAGGAAAAGGTTAAAATATGACAAAGTAAACCAAAAAGAACTTGAAAATTAGCCGAAGAAGACACTCTTAAGATAATGACACGGCAAAGATGTAGTGGCTGAGCAGAGTTTAATTAGCCCCCAGATGCTGAAAAGACGGCGATTAAAGCACCTAGGGCCGGTTTTCCAATTATAGGTCTGACCACTCCACAATGAAAATGTTATAATTTTGCAAGGTTGCCATTGTATTTTATGAATAAGTCCATACATTTCCGGTATTAATCTGCATTTCTGGGGGTTTGGAAATGTACTGAATTTACATATGAGCTTCTTTTTCACTTTCAGTTTAGTTTTTGGAGTATTGACATTATATTTTTATTGATCCTACTCCACCATTTTGTTTTCCAAAAAGCCAATCTTTTGTGGTTTTGTTAACCATGATGTGGTAATCCAATGCTTTGTCTCAGCATTGGAAGCATTGTCTCAGATGTCACAATCTGTGATGTCTCTATCATGGCATTGTTAACACTCCCTGAAGCCTACGAAAAAAGTTGTAATCCCAGGCCACCTTAAATTCCTTCGCACCTCTCCATTAGCATCTTTTGTTTTGAAAATGTGTCGATCAGCACAAGCAGCAAGCAGTCTGCTATCCCATTCACCCCACCGCTACAGCTCAAGTCGGTCAAAAAGTTCACCCAGCTCAAGTCTGTTTATCTGGGTGTGAGGTGCCAGGAATTATTTAGGGTAAATAATATATTGTTATTTGTTTTGGAACACATGCATTTCATGTGTGGTCCATGTCTACAATGATCTGGGTAAATGTAGGATGACAGGAAATGCGAGAAATGCAAGAAATGTTGAACACATACCTAAAACAGAAACTTTTTCATGTTATATTACTAATGACAAAATTTTGACATTAAATGTATAATGTGTGAAGACTAAAGTCCACATATCAAATAAACACTTTCAAGAAAGGAACAAGTATTATAAAACAAGTGCAAGTGGCAGATTCTCATTGTCCAAGATTGTGGATAAATACCAAAATGAGCAATGAATGCTTTCTCTAGTTTCTGATTTTTATAACTTAAAATTCTTCAACAAAAAATAAAAAATTTGTGATTTTGAAATTAGGATTACATTTTGGAGTGTGATGAATGATACAGAAGTAATTAGGGCTTTTGGTCTCTGCAACGATTAATGATCAATGAATTTGTTAGTCTTTCTGGCTACAAACATCAGCCTGACTTTTTGGTTTCTGTTTTGCATCCATCTCCTGGTCCTTTCCTTATTAAACTAGCTCCTCTTCAAAGCACAGAGACTGTAATAAAATTAACAGAAACAGGTGAAAATACCCTAAATTCAACAAGGACAGCTTGAAAAGCAATTTAAAAATGAAGGTAAATGGATTTCAAACAGAACTGCTTAAACAAAACGAAAAACAATGCAAAAGGGATGAAAGACAAAACCTAAAACCTTTAATAAGTCAAAACCCTAACCTATTGTCATGACTCAGGAGTCCCAAAAGCATAGAAGTCCAGAAAATACTTTCAAAAATTGCCCATGGTTTACTGTCCAAAATCTGATCAGATACAAAAGGGGCCCAGAAAAATCTTTTTAAAATAAAAGTTGTATTTAAACAAAAGACTCTGTAGTCCAAGAAGCTTCTAAGAGAACAAAAGGAACTGCCTGATAAAGCAAGGCATTCCACAGCATACGCAGTCCCTTTATAGAATCCCATGGCAAAGTCAAAAACAGAGCACAGGTTCAAAAATCCAGGAGTTCACACAAAGCAATAAGGCTCATCAAAACAGAAGTAAACTCTCCACTCCCTAGCACATCCAGAATGAATCTCCAGGAACTACGGAAGTCCCATCAATTTATAGGATGGAGGGCAGTTCTTCGTGGTGATTGGCAGGAGGCCCCGCCTCTTGGGGGACCACCCGCAAAGCAACATGGGACATAATTAGGAAATGCCTTGGTTATAAACCAACACAAAAAATAATGCACACAATAAACAAACAAAAAAAATTAATAACAAATAAATGGCACAAAATTAAATAAAACAAACAAGAAACACAATTTTGAACTCCAACCAGGAGAGAAATGCTGGCTGAAACATAACACCTACGCTAGGTCTGTTACTCATCACATGTAGGCCCTCTTATTCACAAATAAAAGTAATAATTGACTGGATTGAGTTAACCCATATCAGGTAGGCCCTCAGAACTCCATTTTCCATAACTCTAGTAGCATTGGTTGGCTTCACTGCTCTTAAGTTTCACAGATACTGTATCTCCCTCAGTACTACTAACAAAAGGAGAAGAGCAGAGATGGCATTGGTCATCCTTTATATATTTTGAATTTCCAATTTGCAAATGGTGACGAGGCCAAATTTAAGAAAACAATTCCCTGCAAATATCTGCACAATGTTACAGCTCACAGGTTTTTTACTGAACCCATGTTTGAGTTGTAGAGGCAAAGAAGTATAGCGTCTTTAGCAAGCTCTGCTGTTGGTAGGTCAAACAAAGATAGTTTTGTGTATTCCACGCTACATCTTTGTTTTGTTTTGCCATGAAAATGAAAAAGAGTTGACCAAAATTCACAACTGTGGATATGCTGATATTCTATGTGTTCAAAACCAGCTGAATTCTTATCATATTAAAGACCACGTACAGTCTCAATTAAGATTTCTGAGTCCTTCAATTTAAATATGAACTTTATTCAAATGAACAATTATTAAATCCTAAAAATACAAAGGAATTGATATGAGAATTAGAAATTCACAACTTAAAAAGATGTTTCTGTAGGTGTAAAACTGCATTCTATTGGTAAATAGTTAACAATCACAAAATTTAAAAAGCTTTTATTTTACAAATGTTGACTCCAAAATGAATTCATCTACATGCCTCTGAAATTTCATACCAGTTGAGAACAGATGTCAGAAATATACCATATGTGCTGGATTGGTGGTTTGTCCCTACTGACAGCCATAAAAATCCTGTATGTCATTAATGAATCAACAGAGTTTTGTCTAATGACTTCTACAAGGCATCTGCAAATTATATGAATCACTCCCTCAATGCACTTCTCATAGTCACTATCTTTAAACATTAATGGAAAAATGCATAACATCTCTGTTCAAATTTAAAAGAAACATGTAAACTGTATTCCTGACTTGTTGCTTTTCATGAAAATCTGTTTGATAATCGGAGTGCTCCTAGTGCCAATCTGTCTTCAGATCTGATCAGATCATACCAGCTCTCCCATCATCTCAAAAGGCACATCATAAGTTCTGGTTGAGGGAAGGTGGAAGGCTGTGCTCTCATACGTCCTGACACTTTCTTCCCAGCCTGTTGGTCCTTTTCCTCGTCTCGGATAAGCTGCCTGTTCAGATGAAAGAAAATGCACTTGACTATGTTGTCAAATAAGCATCAGTTGCATGGAATTTGACTTGACGAATATCATAAAAATAAAACAACAACACAAACAAACATTCCCCAACAGGCTCCCAACCACCAATATAACACAAGTACATTTAAATATATTCATTAGTGATTAGCTGTTAAAGTCAAGATATTAAGTTCATACACCATCAAATATGGTGCAAGCAATGCTTAAAAATGTAATTTCACTTTGGGGACAAATAAAGTTCTATCTATCTATCTATCTATCTATCTATCTATCTATCTATCTATCTATCTATCTATCTATCTATCTATCTATCTATCTATCTATCTATCGTGGCGGGCGACCAGGTCCCATTCCCAGCCGGGACGCCCCTTCTACGTATGTTCCAGGGGAGCGGCCATGGGCTCTTCAGTACCTCCCCCGGGACACTTGGTGGCAGCCTCCCTGGCTGACGATGGTGCCTCAGTTTCCCACAGGGTTCCATGGGAGATGGAGTTCTTCACAACCCTGTGGGGATCTGGAGTGGCCACCAGGGGGTGCTGCATGGGTCCCTGAGCTGGCCTGGACAACTCTACTGCCCCGCCCGGAAGTGCAATTAGGAACAGGTGATCAAGCACCTGGAGCATTTCCAGGTGGGCTATGAAAAGGACCGGCAACCACCACTCAGGGCCAGAACCGGGAGGAAGAGGATGAGGTTGCCTGGGAGGAGTGGTGGTGCCAGAAAAGGGTTGTGATTTGTGGTTGTTACTGTGGTTACTGGGACTGTGTTGTAGCTGGGGGGTTCACGGGGCAGACGTGCCCGCCAGCTGAAGAAATTAAAGTCTTTGGTTGGATTTAACATGTGCCTCAGTGTCAGTCTGTACTGGGTCGGGCGCTATACAGCATCCATTTAACACTATCTATCTATCTATCTATCTATCTATCTATCTATCTATCTATCTATCTATCTATCTATCTATCTATCTATCTATCTATCTATCTATCTTTACAACATTAAAACCTGATAAAAGGCTATGAAATATTATTTCACTTTATACAAAATCTACTCAAACAAATATTACTTTCTTTTACTTCAGTTTATATTTTTAGGTTTCCAAGCTCATACTTGGGAAATCTATTAGTTCTGTAGTTTTATTATTTTTCCTTTTCTGCTATACCATATTTAACTCTTTAAACTTAGCCGTATTGTTTTTGGACCCACGGACGAGACTTAGGAATAATGCACAACTTTAAAAAACTGAATGAAATCATTAATTGGCACACTGCTATGGTTATATTTCAGTGCTCTGCCATTAAAATGCCATATTACATACCCCAATACCACAATGTAATGTTTTTTTCTTCCTTGCATTACAGCTAAACGTAACTACCAAAGCCATTTTGAACATTGTGATTCAGCTGCGTACAATTTAACGGAGAGACAATTATCTATTAAATGAGAGGGATGTTTTACCTGTCAAATGACACCACATTCCATTTTCTATATTTCAGACTTTTTTTTTTGAAAAGACGTGTTGGAATCTTGTAACTATTGGTGTTTTAAATTTGGATAACTAGTAAAATTTCTTTACCAACTATATATATTCTGACAGAGTAAGATCCATCTTTCAAAATGATACGTGGACCATGAGATTTCAATAATGAATGTTTATGCTATGGATACTTATTTGAAAACAGCAAAAGCAGAGAAAAAGAATCCTGTTTTTTATACTGTTTAAAAACAGTAACAATAGACGTATTACTTTCATAATATTTTTTCTCAGTGTTCCTGACAAATTCATTAACACTTTTATAGTGTTTGGAAGCTTATTCCAACACCTGTGCAAATAAGAGTAATACTCAAAGTGTATTTTTGGTAAAAGTGTCACTGAATTTTGCGACTATTTCTGCTGTAATATATGTGTACAACATAACTAATTCTCCAGCTGTAACAGTTCTGAAAGAGAAATGTCTGACCTTTAGTTTTAGGGGTAGAACATGAATATTGAGTGAACGATATTGGAGTTATAGCCAGTTAAATCAAAGTAAGAGAAAACGTCCAAGGGTATAATGTATCGACAGAGGAGTCCTCTACTAAATGCTGAGTTGAGGGGTGTGATTATTTGCAGGACTGATTATTTTGTATTTAGTATTTGTAATTAATTCAGACTCCTTAGCAGAGAGATGTTGCCACTTTAAAGAGCGTTTTACCGCTGATCAGTGTCAAAAAATCCAAATTAAATCCACTGTAATTCAATGTTGTAGAACATTAACATTTGAACACTTCCAAGGAGGTGAATACTTTTTATAGGCAAGACAGCTGAACCAATGGAAAACTATTAACATCTGGAGACCAGTCTCTCCAGTCGTCATGTTTGCTTTGTGCTCCCTGCTTAGTTTAACATGTTAGAGATATTTAGTGTATTCTGGTGTATTTCTTTTGGTCACTAGAAAGTGTTATACCAAATTGGCATGTATTCTTTACTGGCTAGTGAAGCATTCTACCATAATTAGGAGATGCCTGATTGTTTGACATAAAGACCAGAAGAATCAGAGCATAACATGAAAAAGAAGAATTTACCTGTCTAGCATGGAATGTTTTTACAGAATCCAGAAACTGGGACACTATCAATAATGAACCCCCATCTTAAATAGGAGACGACCTGTGACATCAATGCAATAACAACTTCCTGTAGCAACAGCCAATTAACAGTAAATAATATGGCTGTGGCCATAAAGAACACACTCAAAATGTGTGAACTTAAAAATAATCATACCCTCAAAATAAAAAGAGAATTATAAAATACATTAAAAAATAGATTTGGCACACTTAAAACAAAATATTATAACATGAGGCTGTTAGAGTCTCACTTGGTCAAAGCGGTTGGATCTAAGACAGTGTTCCCAAACCTTTTTCCTGTGGTGCGACACTTTCTGTAATCTTAAAACATCTACTAACGACATACATATTCTGTCAACTCTTCGGAGGGGTGAGATTACCAGAGAAGCTGATAAAAAAGCAGCTCCGAGATCAGTGTTAATAGACACAGCAAATTGGTGGTGTCTCCTAGCTGCTTCATACCTTTGACTCCTTTCTGTGACTCAGAGGCAACTCATATGCCCACTATCCACCGGTTCTGTGAGACTCGCTGGCGTCCACACACCCAGGGCAGATGGATTCCAGAAGCCAGGAGACATGTCCAAAGTGCTCTAAGTGCTGTGTCTGAAGCATAGCGATCACAGAGCTGCTTTTCCAGGGGGTTCTGTCCTCCTCAGACAGGTCTTGACCACCCGTGAAGTTTGTCTCTCTCAGGTTCAGACCCAGGTGCGCTATACTATTATTTCCATGGCACACCTGGGTAGCTCTAATGGCACACCACTGTGCAGCAGCATACTGGTTGAAAAACACTGGTCTATGAGCTTCAAAGTTGCTAATTAATTAGAACCCGTGCTCAGCCATTAACTATCTTCCCAGCAGGACTGATGGTGATTTGTCCCGTCATCGGTTCTCTTTTCTGTTCCCAGTTTAATTTTCAATTTTTAGTGAACCCTGGTTCATTTCCTTCTCCTCTGACGTTTTCATACCCTGATTCATGTTTTCAGTGAGCTATGCTCTCCTAGCTCAGTTCATCTGTGATGTCCTGATGTTATCATAGCCATCTGCAGGCACCTACTTCTCTTGTTTTGGTTCTCTGTTTTAATGCAAGTCCAATGTGGACACAATGCTGTGTTAGAAAATTTAAATCTGCCCACTATGATTTATTGATGTTAATTAAAATGTAAACTCAATGTCATTGTGCTGGCAAAATACAATTGTGAGCATGTCCAGCGAGTCAGACACCAACCCCATTTGAATGTGCTTATATTGACTCATATTTATGATGTCATTATTACACTTATAATCAATTCTATTTGTTGACACAGCTTTAATGGTCATTGCCTAAATTCTAAAAAAAGATAAAAGACAAGACTTCAGAAGTTAAAAATAAACTTATGATGTGTACCAGGCTATAGCAGAGTTCCCACCTGTTTATATTTTTTGCTGATTTTGCTGCCAGCCCTTCTTCTATTTATTAGAATTCATTTTCCACTGTTGGAAAAATCTCTCGATGTTTTGGCAACCTGCTAGGCAACACATTTGATTTATGAGTCTATGATTTGAACCACTATCCAGTGTACTATGATAGTTCTACTGAACATGTCGCCCCATGGTGTAATATACAAGGGAGTGATGGCATGGTTCTGCTAAGTCAGGTAAGGAAGTGAGTAGAAGCGGAAGTTAGTAAGCAAAAGAATGAAAGGGGAAGTTAGTTGGCAAATTATATGAATACTTTGTGGAGACACATGCAAGTGGGGTGTGGATTACTCTATTTCAGTAACATCATTTCTCACTGCTACTATTGTGTAACCAGATTTGCTTTGTAATTATGAAGGATTACTCACTTTATAGTCATCCTTTGGCATAAGCGACACTTGACCGTTCTGCTTTACCATGCTCTGGTAATAATCTGAAGATGCAGGTAGAGAATAGATTCTTCCAGCATCCTCATACAAGGAGAAATCTTTCACTTCTTCATAATCATGGCTGTTGGCATAACTGTTCCACCGTTGTGTGAATCTTCCACCTGAGAATGAAGAACAGAGACAAAAAGCATAAGTAACCCTTTATGCTCATCCAGAGTTACTTTCTCATAAATGAAATGTACTTGGATATGTAATAACACAATAAACGTGATTTTAAAGAAAAGTTGTGAGATTCTGCCCAACTGTGAACAACAGGGGACTTTGTTTCATACATAATTCCTGATTTATGCTATAGTCAGACCCCAGTGGACTTACAAAGATGGTATACTCCACTAAGTGGACGGTCGATCAACCCCTGGTTGGAAATGTGTTTCCAAGGCAAATAAAAGAGACAAAAGAAGTGCTTGCAGGACAGAAAAGAGCCAAAAGGACATTGAGTCTGCATTGGGTGGAAGAGAATATTGGCAAGAACTCAGCTGATGGGAGGGGAATGGGGTACAGGAGGTATAAGGGATTTACTGTAGGCAACTTATGGGTTACTTATGGACACAAATCTGTCTAAGTAAACCCTTGGGTGCAGAGATTATTTGCTTCTGACTTTTTTTGAATTTTATGTATGCTCCCTTTTTGTTGACCTTTTATATATGCCTTAATTTTATTAACTTTTAATATCTCTATATATGTAATGCTAGAGCCTGTCCATGTGTTGTGTAACTACTTGCAAACTACTGGGGCTACAACCTTGACCTTCATCTTAATTGAAAGCTTATGACCTGATATGTTCTGCTAAGCCAAACAATTTGAGGTAGGAAACTCGGCAAATTGAGAAATGCTTGTGGATTTCTTATGGAGAAGTGATAGGCAAACCAAGTGACATGGCGGAAATAAAAAAAGAAGAGTAGGAACATCTGCTGTGTCAAGCATATAATAGAGGCTGATACCTGGGCCAAATTAAGACTTTTAGAGGCCCTAAGCACTTAAAAGATTTTGGTGCCCCCATGTGTATCCAATTCCATATATAAACAATAAAAAAATCATAACTATTTTTTTTTTCAAAATGAAACAAAATTTACTTTAGATGTAAAATAATGCTTATTTTGCAGTTTTGCATCATATGGTCCATGGCAAATCAGGCAATGGAAAATTTCTGTGGTGCCCCCCTTCCCTTGATACCCTAAGCATGTGCTCATTGTGCTTAATGGTTAATGCAGCCCTGAACAACACCATAATTGGAAGAAGACGAAGAAGAAGCAAAGCAGTTCCATCTGTTGATCATCAAATGTGGGAAATAGAATTCAAAAACTACAAAGAAGAGAAAATGCATGTGGCCAGAGATCCATGTCTTACACAGTTAAAAAGGGAAAAGCCAAGCAAAATGACACCTTTTATTGGCTAACTAAAAAGATTACAATATGCAAGCTTTCGAGGCAACTCAGGCCCCTTCTTCAGGCAAGTATCTTGCCTGAAGAAGGGGCCTGAGTTGCCTCGAAAGCTTGCATATTGTAATCTTTTTAGTTAGCCAATAAAAGGTGTCATTTTGCTTGGCTTTTCTCTACATTCATAATGGCTAACACGGTACAACACCCTAGTACTACAGTTAAAAAGAAAATACAGCTGCAAAGAGAAGGCAGTATTACCCACGTTTATCCCATTCCATATGTTGTCCAGACAGGTGTCAGGGAGGGGAATCTACACTAAAAGAAGGAAGAATAGTCAGGAGAAGGCAGGAGCGACTATAAACCTCTAGTTGACACCAGGGAGGGAGGTGACTCAATAATGATAAACTTCTCTCCTTTAGTCTCCTAACAAACCATAAACTAACTGTAGATGCTGAATCAACAGCACCGCCTAGTTTTGTGTGGTCATATAATCAACCCATAGGGCTGATGTGAGGGTTCCTTACATGAAATGGACAATCTAAAACGTTAGGGCGTACTAACTAGTTACGACTGCAGGCCCATCAGAGGCCACTATGAAGACAGGACTTTCAAGGTACACTAGTTATTTTAGGCAAGGAAAACTGATTTTTTTTAGGTAATCCTGTTATACTCTGCTAATCGTGGTGCTGCATATTCATTAGCATATGCAAATATGAGTTTCCCTGTATTCTGCATATCTTAACAATGATGACAGTAGAAATCAACAAGGACTTTTTGCCTGCTGTCCCAAGTGCAAATATAGTGTTGTCCCAGACCCAGGAGAGTGATTTCAGACCATGGCTCAGAGTGATCCTGGATGAGGTACTAAGCTGCCTTCTACCAAGAAACCATTCAGTGTTAATGAGATGAGGCAAAGTACTAAAATGACAAGAGTATGAAATCCCAGAGAAGAAGATGGGGCATGTAAAGAGTGATTGTTTCAGCACTGAGTACCACTCCACCTGGTAGACAGGGTGACAATGCAGTTCTGGAAGGTCCAGAGAGCCAGATGGATTTGTGTTCTCTTCTGTTTATTATAGATAGATACTTTATTAATCCCAAGGGGAAATTCACATACTCCAGCGGCAGCATACTGATAAAGAACAATATTAAATTAAAGAGTGATAACAATGCAGGTATACAGACAATAACTTTGTATAATTTTAACGTTTACCCCCCCGGGTGGAATTGAAGAGTCGCATAGTATGGGGGACGAACGATCTCCTCAGTCTGTCAGTGGAGCAGGACATTGACAGCAGTCTGTCGCTGAAGCTGCTCCTCTGTCTGGAGATGATACTGTTCAGTGGATGCAGTGGATTCTCCATAATTGATAGGAGCCTGTTGAGTGCCCGTCGCTCTGCCACGGATGTCAAACTGTCCAGCTCCATGCCCACAATAGAGCCTACCTTCCTCACCAGTTTGTCCAGACGTGAGGTGATGTGTAAATAGGGAACCACACCGACACTGGCATTTGTTCTCAGCGCTTGAAGTTGACTACTTGAATAGACGAGTCTCAGCGTGTAAAAATCCATGTCCACGTTGTAAAAGTAAAAGTGTCCAGGGAACGAATCCACATAAAAGAAAGTGATAGGAGTGATCAATAAAAAATAATAAAGAGAAAAATAAAAGGTAGAAAAATAAAGTCGTATATGGAGCTGCTGAAAAGGCTGCCACTCTCAGCGGCGCCTGAGTCATTTTGAGTCACACTGAGTTAGTCTGGACACTCCTTTCTACTCATCCCACCCAGTGTGTTTTATTTGTCACCTTTTCCACCACATTGGTCCTCCTGGGTATTATTTGGTGTTTGGACACTTTGAGAGTTCTGTCATAGTGTTCAAAAATAATATAATAAGTAATAGTGAATCTCTAATGTTCGCTTATTTTTCACCCCTTTGTTTCTTTGTTTTCTGAACTTTGCCTTTCTAATGTAAGTTTATTGTAAACCAAAGCCCACCCCATCAGCACTGGGGTCTAGGCAGTGACCAACTTATATTAACAAACTCTAAATGTGTACCAAGCCATCTTAAGGCCAGTTCATACTTCACGTGACATGATGCATGCTCCAGCATACGCTACTGCTATGCAATTGTTGTACTGTTTATACTTGCACGTGTACTTTACATAAATCTGGAATATTCCACCAGGTGGCAGTGCGAGATATCATCATGGTGAGAAAATGTTCGGCTTTGCTTTGTTGCGAATTGCTTGAAACATCCATTAAATTCCGAGGACACCTTGCCACAATATCTCTGAAAAGGATGTTTAATGATTACAGCCATCAATCCAGGGATGCGCCCATTCCAGCAAGCATCAGGAATGAGACAGAAACAATCCCTGGATGGGGCAACAGCTCATCGCAAGGTGAACAGAAGCACTCACATACACTAGCATCATTTTAACATCACCAAATCCCCAAAACATGTCTTTGGAAGGAAACCGGAGCATACTGTGGAAACCCACCAGGAAACCATGCAAACTGCAAAATGCCACCACTCTGCCACCATGCCGTCACAACATGTGTAATTATCAGTATTCATTATTTAAATGAAGTTAACGACTTATCTGTAAAATGTAACATACATGCTTTAATGCATTTCATCATGAAAGTGATATCAAGTATAAATCTAAGAATTCTAAATGTGCAGAGAGCTGGAATATCATAAATTTAACGTGTTCTGTGTGTGGCGATTGCTGCTGTCAGGTCAGGAGGAAACCCTAGAGGCACGTAGCGATTAACAACTGGGTCGGTTTTAAGATGACAGTTACGATGGTCTACTTTAATGATAAACTAAACTACGAGGTGTGGCGGGCAGCTTGGCACCATACCCAGCCAGGACGCCTGCAAGGACCGGGAGAGGGGTTATACCTTCCCCGGGTCATGAGAGGACAGCCGCCCTGGTTGCTATGGGGGTCATGGAAACCCCACCGCCAGGGGGCGCCTGGTGGATCCTAGAGCCCTGGAAGCCAGCACTTCTGCCACACCAGGTAGTGCTGGCGGAAGGAATTTCAGGGTCACCCAGAGTGCTTCCGGGTGCTCGTGCGGCAGTTCTGCTACACCAGGAAGTGCCGGCAGAGGTTCATCAAGGGGCACCTGGAGCATATCCGGGTGAGCATAAAAGGGGCCGCCTTCCAACAGTTGAAGAGTGAGAGTCGGGAGAAATAGGACAAGGCTTCGGAGTGAGAAGAAAAGGTGGCCCAAAGAGGACCATTGTGAGGCCCAAGAAAAGGGTATTTGGTGCTGGAGCATTGTGTGCTGTGCGGGACTCATTTAATTTGTAAATATTGTAAATAAACGTGTGTGGTGGACTTAAGAACAGTGTCTGTCTGTGGTCGGACTGGCTCTCACAGAGGTTAAAGTGGACATTTTGAGATTAAAGACGACAGACGGCACAGAAGTTGGTATGTGAGACCTTTAAAATGTATCATGTCATTACATTGGGGAACGTTTAAATATAAAAGCACCACAAATGCATTTGTGTGTCGGCATTTTGCTTCACCACATCAAACCATTCATCAAACATCGAAGCATGCACATTGATCCCAGAGGATCCGCATAGCGGCTTTCTGTCTGTCACATGTAGGTAGTAAACCGAGACTCTGACGTTATATTCCAACTTTATCACACTCCACTCCCCGACTTTTTGCTGGTAATGCAACTTGCGCACGTGTCGCAATAATTTCTGAGGACCTGCTCAGAGGACGCGTCAAATGAATGCTGGGAATGAGTGGCAGCAATGATGCGTGTGCATTCATGTTCTGAGCGTGAAGCATAAACGAGCCCTTACAGTATAATCACACTCACATCCCTAAATTTTTCACTTAGAGTCTCTAGGGTATCGAATGAAACCTACATGAAAATAGAAAGAACATCAACTCCACAAAGATGGCGATTGATTTGGGATATAAATACAGATCTCTGGAGCTGTGAAGCAGCACTGCTAACCACAGTGTCATTGTGGCACCTTTTCATCGAGCCTGCTCCAATCAGTAAATAGTTTGGGACTAACTCACCGACATAGCTGCTTCTCCCATCACTGAGTCCTTCTGAATCCTCAGGAAGAGTGTAGAGGGATGGGCGATAGTCCTTCACCGAATGGTAATAATATTGACCAAAGTCAGAGGCCGAGTCCTGCATCAGCAGAAGACAAGCAGACATTTATAAAGGAAGACACAAAACCGACATCTTTGACTAAAAGTTGCTATGAAAAGGCATCCTTTACCTCACCAACACTCTCGTAGACGCTGGAGCTGAGATCTGAGCCGCTATCAATGAGTAAAGTTTGTTTGGCAGCCTTGTTGATGAGCTCCCCATCTTCATACTGATTAAGTTCGGTCAGACTCAATCTGCAACACCAAAAGAGCAGCTGATAATTCATTAACTTGAAGAATGTCAAGCTTTTCTTTTTTTCTACTAATGCAGCTTCATAATTTCTGCAGTTCGGAATGTAATTATATTTTCTGTAGTTGCAGAAATTTTAAAATGGTGGAAACTACTTACAAACATCTATCATGGGTGGTTTATCAGGAAAGTGTCAGTAAAAGATGCTGCTTCATTCATTCTGGTGAGTATGAGACATGAACACTTGCTATTTTTTCAAATCATAGGTTTTTTCTTCTTTCAATACACTATTTGTAGCATGAGAAATCAACGGCAGTTTGGGGTGTTTTTTTTAGAAATATTAATATTTGCAAATTGGAGAAAAAAAAAGTCAAGCAACAAAAGGGTTCAGACATTGCCATTGTCAGGCTTTAATAACAATTAAAACTTTTGCTGTGCCTTTATTTTTACTTTTTGCGTATTAAATAATCAAGTTCATTTTTATTAGTTCTTGTATGGACTCAAGGGTTTTCCATTTCCCTGTTTGCTGTAGACTCTGGTGCAGTTATAGACACAGGAATAATGTGCCTTTACATCAGTGAGTGACATTATTGCAGCCATCTTAGTTAAGAGCAAGAGGCACTATATTAGGTGCTCATGTGAACTTTGCTAAAAGATCAGACTAAAACTGAAAGAGAGGTTTTAAATAATGTGTAACAATTGTCACACGAATAAACAAAAGACATCAAAAAGGTTTGGGGCAGCCACCTGTATATTGTGCCCTGGCTGCAAAATGGGTTTGGTTAATGAGTTGTGTTCAGGTTCAAGTCCAAAACAGAACTGCTTTTAAGGCTGTAAAGATGACGGCTTTAAAGGCTGAGACAGGAAGTGACATAATTGGGACCGGAACTGGAAGTGATGTCAAGTGGACCGGAAATAACATCATTAATGGCTCCAGAACCGGAAGTGACATTATCAATGGCACCAGAACCAGAAGCGACGTCATCGGGACCAGAAGTGATGTCATCGATAGCGCCGGAACCGTGCGGGATTTCCTGTGGATGGTGTGCAGAGGTTTGAGAGAGAAAGTCAGTGCACCTCGCCACCCCCTGGTTTGAAGTGGAACTACTATTATTCAGGCCCTTTAGCTGTCTCCCAATCCCACGTGTGTAACACAATTTTAAAATAATGAGCCCATTGACTGATAGTTTTCTTTTCTCTTTGGGTCACAATGTGGTGCTGAAGTGTCATCTGCTGTACTCGGGTCCCAATCCAGGTGGTTTGTCATGTGGTGGGTTCGGCAACATGCTATCAGCGCATTTTCCCAACCTTCAGGACATTTATTTTATTGATACTAGGATACCAAATATGATCTGTGTCACTCACAATAAACATGGTGTTAGAATGAGTAGAATGTGGCACATCACACAACTTCTAGTCAGTAGACTGGACTCCTTTGGTACTGTCTCGCTTCGGAGAATCATTGGGTACTGCTGGTTTGACTTTGTGTTGAAGGAGCGGTTGCTCATGAAGTTCCGAATGAGGCACATTACCTGCATTGTGAGGGAGCATCAGTTACGGCACTACAGCCATGTGGCGCATTTTGCCAAGGGGGATCCGGCTCGTAAGATCCTCATTGCTGGGGTTCCCAGTGGCTGGACCAGGCCAAGGGGTCGCCCATATAATACCTGGCTGTGGCAGATAGAGGGTCATTTCCAGAGGGTGGGATTGGACCACGTGTCTTCCTGGGGGGTTGCCAACTGGGATCCCAAGTTGTTTCATCATGTAGTGGGTGCAGCAACACACTGTACCAGTGCATGCTTCCCAACTTGACTTGACTAGTCAATAGGGGATGTCAAATTTGGCAACCAGAGTTGCTGATCTTGTTGCCCGAGTATGTGACTAGAAATCGTAGTAGATGACAGATCATTTATTAAATTACAGATCTCCATGATAACCTTCCAGTTTCTAAAATATCAAAAACTCTCCCCTTTCTTGACAGCCAGTAATGTGCTGCCTGACAGAGCCCATGTTCTACGAATGCTTCTCAGGTATGGCAATGTCAGCTGCAATTTCAGTCATTTTACTTCTATATAAATAAAAGTTTTGTGATGGGGTCGAAAATTCACTATAGAGTTAAGTTCAGGTTCTAATTCTACAATATTTAACACATCAAGAAAAGCTGATTTTGGCATGGTGTCTGTATGTGTGTCTAAGTGTGCATGAGTGTCAAAAATCTAAATTGATTTTCACATCTTAAAATTACAGCTTTTGTCAAGAAATAATGTGTTTTTTCCGCGATGGGCTGGCATCCTGCCCAGGGTTTGTTTCCTGCCTTGCGCCCTGTGTTGGCTGGGATTGGCTCCAGCAGACCCCTGTGATCCTGTAGTTAGGATATAGCGGGTTGGATAATGGATGGATAATGTGTTTTTTTGTGCTGTGTAAAGTTCTTTCATGACTACAGCTCAGCAAAGATAAAACATTTTAGAATATGCAGCTTCTGAGACTTCTGCCCTGAGTGATGAGACTTCTGTACAATGATAACTTCTGAGAAAAATTGATCTTCCTACTTTGTTGTGTTTGTCTTGTTATGGGCTCCAAGGCTATTGTTTTTGGTCCAGTAGTTGTCTCCATATCCTTCAAAAATGGGTTGTCCTATGTCCATTGATACCTGCCATAGAAACTATTTAATTTAACTTGGATTTTAGCAGTCTACTTAATTTAGTGACAGAACCAGGCCTATTGCTTTGCAAATTTTTTGCATGAGTAGTTTTGGAGATACGTAATTATTTTACATATAAAAGTACACACAGAGAGGCCAGCATGCTTACTCACACTCACACACTGAAAGAAATATATAAGTGAAGATAGCTGACAGCTTGTATGCTCTACCAGATCATATGCTGGATGGTGAAGAGAAAGAAATAAACACTCAAACACCCACACACACATCTACAGATGATCTGTAAGGGCCACCTCGTACCAATCTCTCTGTCTATGCAACTTGTTTATTTAATTTGATCCAACGTGTTTAGGTTCAAATTCTAAAGTATTAAGGTTGTTCTTTTGATTCAATTTCCTGTACATTTTACACTACATTTATTTGTGTGCCTCATAAATATAAGTTAACGTACCTGGTTACATGCTGTTGTACAGCACAATCGGTTGTATTATATTTTAAAATCTTCTGTTGAGTAATTGATTTCCTACGATTCTAACTAAGGTAAAATTTATCATGGAAATTCCACATGGACAATTACATTACAATATTTTTTCTTTTTTCCATTCTGTCATGTGGAAGAATAATTTTAGGGTAACATAGCTTTTATCTTAAAGAAATAGCATAAAGGGTTACAGAATGTCAGAAACCTTTACAGGCATGTCAGGAAGCCAGATAAAGTGAAGTGAACAACAAAATGTACTGAAAGATGACAAAGAGATGACTTAGAAATGATGAGATGTCCTGTAAAGAACCAGAATGGACAACTGTTATATGCTTAGAAATTTCAATGATGGTGGCTCAACTGAAAGGTATAAGAAGAACCAGTATATAACATAATAGACTTTAATTTTATACTAGCTGTATAAGCCCATGCTGTAAAAAGTCCGGGCTCCTAGAAACTATTGAAATCATCAGAAAAAAAAAATGGAAATGTAGAGTCGGTGGTTTCGTTTTGCGGACCTTCTCGCACCCCTTGTCTATCAGTGGCTAAGTGAGTTTCTCTCTCGTTTGTCTTTCCTCAGTGGTTTCACATTGGTGATGGAGTCGCTTTCTTTGAGCTTCATGCTGTAGCCTCATACTTTTTTTTTCTTCCGACTCGTTAACTTGGGGCTGCCTTGCTGGCTCTTTGAGCTTCATTGCTGTAGCCTTGCACTTCCGGGCTGGACAGACAGACACACACACTTCCATGCGTAGACATTTATATATATGATAAGTCATTTGGGTGTAAACCAACGAACCAACCAGAGTAAATGCATGCATTGATTAACACTGTATGTAAATTCAAAAGTTTCTAAAATGAATCTCTATTCTTTGTTTCTCTGACCATTCTGACCATGCTGTAACAGTCTTCTTTTGAAGAATGATCCCTCTTAAGGCATTTTGCCGAGGAGTAATTAAAAGATACAATGAACAGCTTTTCTCCTGCCTGATTACTGATGTGTCCTGTTAGAGGATGTTTCTTTCTTTAATAAGATGTTAAATTTCTACTACAGTCGTGGTACAGAAAACATGAAACATCAGACAGACAAGTCTGTCTTCTTTTTATGAAGTTGAAAACATCTACATTCTTTATCCTCCATTGCTGCAGCACATATGTTGTTCATTGGTCTTAGTTCTCGCGCACACTGAGCCTGTCCCACTACTTACCGTATATATTCGTGTTTAAGTTCTCTCGCGGATAAATCAGGGCTTGATTTTACTATATAATTTCCGGTATTTTATAATGTCAGTCGTATAAGTCGAATGCGGAAAACTCACGCTATTGGTCCAAGAGATTATGATTTGCTAAAGCCCACTTGAGGGATTAGCCATGTAGCACGTGTGACTATGTGACCACACAGTAATACCCAAACTATTCTGAAGCGTTTCTTTGTATCTCACACCCTCATGCACCTTTATCGTAAGAGCATCCCTTATCTACAATAAAGCGTTCAATCAGAAGAAAATATGAAGCTGGTTTTAAATTAAAAGTCATTGAAGTGGCGCAAGAAATTGGTAACTGCGCTGCTGCAACAAAATTTAATGTGTCTGAGAAACTGGTGAGTGATTGGAGGAAGCAAGAAGATGTAAAAAAAATAATAATAATAAGTGTCATATTTTTTACGGGCATATAAGTCGGGGTCTGATTTTATGATCGATTTTTCGGGTTTTAAGTCCTGACTTACACGCGAGTATATATGGTATGTCAAAAATCAAACCTGACTGATTTTGTCAGGGCAATTTGCAGAGTGCTGGGACTGAGCCTACATCACTGGTGGTCCCTGAAGCATGACACGACTGTCACCTACTCACTTAGATTATGTAAATGAAGTCTGCAACTGAAAAATTGCTGAAAAAGTGGTGTAAGTTGTTGTGCGAAAGAGCAAAATGTTTGTGAAAGAGACCCTCGTCCTAGTCAAGCAGCTGGCTAAAAGGAATATCTCCTTTGGCACAGAGGCAAACTACTGCTGCCATTTAATCGAGGACCCGGTACTGTATGAATTCCTCATTTGCAGGGAGTGCGAAATCCTGAGTGAATTCCTGACGATAGACACTGGTCAGAGCAGATGTTGTAACTAGCCTTTGTTGTTAAATTATGATGTTAAGAAGAATCAGACCAAGAAGCAGAATACCGGGTGTACTAATTAACCCATTCGATACACTGAAAGCCTGCAAAATTAAAAATTTGGAGGGTCCATGAAAATAAATCTTAAAACATGTTAGGATGTCGTAAAATCACTCAGGACTCATTACTACTTTTGCAAGAAAGTACTATAGCAGCTGGTTGACAGCTCTTCACAGACATGGCAGGGCTGGATGCTTGAGTAGCAGCAGTGTGTTCTTTGATAAGTCTTGAAAGGATTTCAGAAACTGCCGGAGTTTTTCAGAGGTATGAGTATAAATAGGCGTCCTACACAGCTGTTTGTGCATGCCTTGGTTTCAGTGATGTTGATGTGTGTGACAGTGGATAGCAGAAAGTGATAGCGACTTCTGATCCTGTGATTCCAACAGTAGCACAGCATGAGGCTGGCTGTGTCTTGTCTTATTCCCAGTTTGCATTTATTATTTTGAAGGCTGTTCCTGCTGTGGTCCATAACAATGGCAAAGTGAAGTCGTCAGTCTTGTTAGGCTCTGAGTGTCTGAGTGTTGCTGTTCATTATAGTTCAGTTAAAAAGCCCATTACTTTGTCTGAACCATTATTCTGCTTTTTCCTCAGTCCTTGCTATATGCACTTGCTATATGCTCAATGATGAATTCAAAAAGTCATTGTTAGGGTGTTTTCTTACTTTACCCTGAAATGGATTGTGATCTTAACTAACTAGAGATGCAGTGCTGGTCTGTGGCAGGGTGGTGAAATGGTTCACAGTCCAATTACCCCAATCTGCATGATGAAGCAGCCGCTTTAGTGCTCATGCACAGCATCTATTTCTACAATGTATATGTCTTATAAAAGTGGCTGTTCTGCACATTGCTGATCAAAAGTTCAAGACGGTGTGGTGTTTGTTTGCAGATTGCGCATCCATGCATCTGATGCTTCAGATATTTTACATGTGCATATTTAAAGTGATAAAATTCTCTTTAGCTTATTTGTTCTCTGTTCCATGGTATCCGACTAATGTTGCATTTTTAAGCTTTTAAGAAATACAAGGACCCCAAACTACCACAGGTTACTGTGCACGCTGAGTCAGATTGTAGCCAAACCTTCCTCTAGAATGGAGATTTCAGTTAATATGTTAATATGGATATGCTGTAGAAAGCTCTTCTCTGAAAGTGAAAGAAACAAAGCCTAGGTATGCAGTAGTTCAATATGGTGACTTTTTGTGAATTTGTCCAAGAGAGCTCCGAAAAAGGAGAGAACTACAGTAGTCCGCAAATCTTTGATTTAGTATGTTCTAAGCATATTTTGCATATCTGTGTGCATTCTGCCCAGCTGAATCAAATCTGTAGAAATAATAGCTGTACACACTTGAATCTCCAGCAAACATGCAGATAAATGATTTGTGTCCTGTAATAAGAAGGTTATCTGTGCCAAAATTTCACAAAGCCATGCAATTCAGCTGAGAGAGAGAGAGAGAGAGAGAGAGAGAGAGAGAGAGAGAGACAAGAGTTGGACAAATGACAGCTGGAAGTCAGATGAGACTGGGAGAGGGTGTGTGAGGGGCACACAAGCAGTGCTGGAGTCTGCTTAACCAATATGGTTGAAGAGTCTGTAATAAATGATGAGAACAGGTTAAGGTATTAATAACCAGCCAATTCTCTGGTTGTTACCCATATCTGAAATGAATTCTATGAATATGTAATTATGTGAGTGTTTATAATGATGAGGATCCGGCACGACAACAGAAGCGACCTAGGTTGACGACATTCCTCGCTGGATGGGACAACTATGTGTCAGCTTTTACCCACTTAGCCCAGATGTTCCTCTGCTTCTGTCCGACTTGAATATAAATGTATATAATCCAACGCATGTCTGTTCACTTTCATGAGAGAACTACTTAATGCATTTAGATCGGGTTTTTTTCTATAATTTGCTTGAACATTCCAGTTGATTTTGAGACTTCTCTCATCACGCTAAGTATCATAGTTCGCTTGCAGTACCGATTATTTGTGCGAATCTGAGAGAGATACAGCGGGCCGGGTGGGGGGGGGGCCCTCCTCACTCACACGCCAGACTCGGTGCGTATCTTACATCAGTTTAGCTAGTGAATGAAAGAACTACTTAACGGATTTAGATTGGGCTTTTTTCTAGAATTTACATGAACGTTCCGGTTGACTTTGTGACTTCCTTTCATCGAGGTAAGAATCATAGTTCGCTTGCAGGAGCGATATATTCGTATTAATCCGAGACAGAGGCTGCGGACCGAGGGGAGGGGGAAGAGTGACGCCAGGAGTAGGGAGCCAGGCAGGGCCCTCCTGGCTGTCCTGTTTCACTTCTATGTGGGTGGAGCTGTGGGGGACGGCTAGTATATATATATATATATATATATATATATGTATATATATATATATGTATATATATATATATATATGTATATATATATATATATGTATATATATATATATATATATATATATATATATATATATATATATATATATATATATATATATGTATATATATATATATATATATATATATGTATATATATGTGTATATATATATATATGGCACATTGTAGCCGGTCTTCCACAACATGGTCCTGTTAAACTGTAGCACACATCTAACCTTTTCTAAAATCTACTGAATCCAGAAGCCAGAGAGTAACCCACCAGCATTAATTAATGGATAGAAACTTATTCAACCTCACATCAGCAAACGTTTAAGCCAATTAGCAGAAATCATCAGAAAATTATCTTTACTTCTGAAATATTCTTATCTAAATATAATCAAAAAGCCAACTGCAAACACATCACCGTTCATTTCAAGTAGTGTAGCATAGAAGATGAGCTTGTAGACACAGGATCACGAAATGAGGATCTTTAACATCATGGAAAAATGCAGCATAACATCAAAAGCAGAGAAAGCTATTTATGGGGGGAATTGGAAGCTGCTCTCTGTAGAGCCTTATAGCCAGACTCCCCAAACTAGTGATACGATACACTCCTCTAAGATGAGGATCTATGCCAGTGACTTAATTCCAGTCTAGGAAGAGTGCGAAGTACATCATTACTTCAAGAAGGGAACTCCAGCTTTTAACTACATATATGGAGAATTTGACAATTGGAAGCTACTCACCCTTCTTTTTCTTTACTTTTGCCTTCTACTCCATCTGTAGGGGAGAAATTGGAAGCCATTAGTTGAGTCTGAGTTCCAAAGATTATAATTGCCACAACAATGTGATTTGAACATCGGTCATTTCCACGTTTGTCCCCTCATCCACATTTATTGGCAGTTGCTTCACTCTACTGGAAAATGTGGTTAGTAGTGAGTAACATACAATACTAGAATGGGCGTGATCTTACTACAGCCCAAGAGATCTGGATATTTTTATCCTCTTGGCACTCCAGGCAACGTAAAATACCTCACACTGTTCATTGTGGTGCTGCGGTGTCGCCTGCTGAATGGCTGCACTCGGATCTGAATTTGGGTGGTTTGCTGTGTGGTGGGTGCGGCAACACACTGTAATCAGCACATGCTCCCAACCTCTGCTCTGTCTACTTGCATTTTTCATTCTCTGAAAGATGGCTGAGTCCTGTTTTCCACTCCATGCTTGTCTTGGTTATTATTTGTCATTCATCAATTTAACATCCAATTTCTCCTTAAAAGCCAGGGGAGGTGATGAACAGGTGGTGATATTGGCCATAAAATGGTTTAGCGTTCATTTTTTTTTTCCACCCTGATTGAAAAAGCCGGACACCTTGTGTCTCCTTAGACATTTCACATCTTTTATAAATGAAAGCCTCACTTGCTGGGAGGAAAACGGTGGCAGACACAGGGCGCCAATATTTCTACTGACAAACATTCTGAACTGTGAACGTGGTGTTTAATATACCAAGTGATGCAAAAATTTGCTCAATAGATCATATTGTTTTGTTTATTGATATTCAATTAATACCTAGTGATTGATAGTTATTGATAGACAACATTTCATTTCAGATTTCTTTTCAATTTATATGCCAAGAGAGCCATGTAGACTAACAAAAATCATAAAGAATATGTTGCCAAAACCAAACATCTACGATTTCTACATTTTGTTATAAAAGATTGCACGATGATGTAGGGCACTGTCGGGAAACTGGTGCGCCACGGAATTTTCTAGGGGCGCCGCGAAAACTTTTGTAAAATATTTAAAATTGCTAGTGTTTTTGAACTTTTGGAAGCTCTTATCTCTATGAGAAAGGTTTTTCAACACTTACTTAAATGAAGTCTAAGAAACGCGAGAGACTTCAAATGATCGACAAGGAAATGTGCGTCTGTCTTTCGAAAATTGATCTTCGCATCAATCTCATATGTGCTGAAAAACAATCTCAACATTCACATTAATTCAATTTAAGATTTATCCTTTGATTCCTTAATTAATAAAATGTCTTTCAAACTCGTAAAATTAACTGTTTTTATTGGCGATTGTCCATAGAGTGTGTCGTCATGACTTTATTTATGGGCAGTCCCTCAGGTGCGCCGCGATAGAAAATTTTTGGACTTAGTGCGCCACAATTCGAAAAAGATTGCCTTTCGCTGATGTAGGGCAAAGGGGATATTCAACTGTTGTGTTAGGCTTTCAGTGGCACACAAGACCTTTTAAGAAAGATGCGAAAAGCCAGCTATACAACCTTCACCTTAATGTCTACCTTAATGTCTAAACTGTAACTTAACCAGCATTATGGTCAGCTCTGTACTTCATCAGATAACATGTGGTCATCAGTGATGAGCTCACAAATCTGCAGAAATACCTACAGAGGATAAAGCACCCAAAAGGATATTCATTTTAAGCTTATAACTACTTCTAAGATCCACTCCTTCATCGTCAGGCTCTGTGCCAGTGATGTGCCCTAGTCTAGAAAACCGAGTAGTAGCATTATTTCAAGAAGAGATTTTCAGCATCTAAAGTCTTGTTTCAGAAAAAGTCCAACATTTCCCTGAAAAGTTGCGGAGAACGTGACAAAGAGACTAACAACTAGCTAATGAAGACAACACCACACCACAGACAAAGGACCACATGGCATAAGACAGAGTGCACTTCAATGTAAATAAAGCTCTTCATACAACCTCTGAGCATTGACACAAAGTATGAGATATCATCCTTAAAGGTTTGGTATTATAAAACTGTTTAGTTATGCCAAGATAAACTAGAACTCCAAGTAGCTAGTAAACAGCAAGCCAAAGTCCTTTATCAGGTGTAATAGTTACTGTGTAACCAACTCACGACTGTGTTGAGCAATCCTCTTAGCTTTTACGACCTTTTAACTAAACTGAAAACGGAAGCTTTGAATCATAACATGGTGTAAGCCTTTCTCAATTCAGGTTGTGCATTAAAGCAAGGGTGAGTTTTTTTTTTTTTTTGTTCTTTATTTCGTCTTATACGATTTCTTGTATTAGAAATTTGTTAGTTTTCGCATACCCCTTGGGGTCAGAGCGCAGGGTCAGCCATTGTACAGCTCCCCTGGAGCAATTACAGGTTAAGGGTCTTGCTCAAGGGCCCAGCAGAGTAGGATCTCTTTTGGCAGTGACGGGGATTCAAACCGGCAACCTTCGGGATACCAGCGCAGATCCTTAGCCTCAGAGCCACCACTCCACCCCATTTGACTGTGACCTCACAATAAAATACTAAATGCAATGCTGAATAAAAAAGCTTGTAAAACCCAGAAGCCTCTTCTGTGTTATGCTTGTCTGTGTCACAACTGTTGATTTAAGCAGTTATCACATTTGTATAAATCTTAGGCTTATCAATAAATTATACTATTCTGTTTGTTAAAATAAGTAGGGTTCAGTTTTCTTGATGTACAGTAAATCTAATAGCAGAAAACCTCACCTTCAGATAAAGGAAGATAAAGTATGAGCCTTAGCAAAACTAATAATTATATAATTGATTAGCATCAACCATTCAATTCCTTATTATCCACACTTTTCTACAATGGTTAAGAGTTTCCTCAACATGCCAGGAGACTGGGTTTAAATCCCAGCCACATAACCCTAAGGGCCTATGGTAGGGCCTATGGTTGGGCAATGCCTAAATTAGATTGATTACACTTTATACCATACCTTGCCTTTTTGCCATGCCACTTTATGCCATGCCATGCCTTTTCTTAAAAATGATCTTGCCAGCCTTCTCTCCCCTTCTCTGTTTCCACATAATACATTAACCCTAACAATAATCTATCTATCCATTGTGGCAGGCCGCCCCTTCTGCTTATGTTCCGGGGGAGCAGCCATGGACTCCTCAGTACCTCCCCCGGGACGCTTGGTGGCAGCCTCCCTGGTTGACGATGATGCCTCAGTTTCTCACAGGATTTCATGGGAGATGGAGTTCTCCCCAACCCTGTGGGGACCTGGGATGGCCACCAGGGGGCATGGCATAGATCATTAAGCCCAGCTGGTCTAATCATCGGCGATTGGGAACAGGTGAGCAAGCACCAGGAGCACTTCCAGGAGGGCCATAAAAGGAGCCAGCAACCACCACTCAGGGCCGGAATCGGGAGGAAGAGGACGAGGTTGCCTGGAAGGAGTGTTGGTGGTACCAGAGGAATAGTGTGGTCTGTGACTAAAAATATTTTGGGGACTGTGTTGGACCTGTGGGACACGGGGAAGGTGTGCCCCACAGCTGAAGAAAAATAAAAGATTTCTGTTCCTTTGACACGTGCCTCTGTGTAAGTCTGTGCCGGGTTGGGCGCTATACAGCCCAATACCTATCTATCTATCTATCTATCTATCTATCTATCTATCTATCTATCTATCTATCTATCTATCTATCTATCTATCTATCTATCTATCTATCTATCTATCTATCCAAATCTTTCACTGACCTTTCTCCTTGTTCTTTCCTTTCCATCTTTTGGCCAGACAGCCAGCAAACACAGAGTTCAGAATAAGCAGGGTACCGCCAACCACAGCCAACACCACTATGAGATAAAGGGGAAGTCCAGATGTTTCTGAAAAACATGAGGATGCACAAATTTCAAGACATTTAAATTTATTCCACTAAGTAAGAAGTTACATCGTTAACTTTAAAGTCCCTTAAAATATAATAATATTAATGAAAAATGAGAATAGATAAATGAAAAAAAGAACAACAGGGACTCTCCTCCTTGGGACTCTCCTCCTTGTGTAATAAACACTGTTAAATTTCCCTTTCATAGCTAATTCTATAAATGTGGTTTGGTGTTGCAATGACAGACTTCCTGTCTCCAGGGTCCTGAGTGTAATAGCCAGCCCAGCCAGTGTCAGTGTGGAGTGTACATGTTCACATGCAGGTTTAGGTCATTTCTGATTGACCCCATTTGACTGTGTGCTTTGACTTGGTTCCTGCCTTGTGCCTATTTTCTACCAGTAAAAATTAATTTAAACAATTTTAGCATAGTGCTGCAACATAGCACAATTTGTAAAAGTGTAATCTTTTGGAAAAGATGTTTTCTTCCCATTAGGTCAGAAATATTCATAACAACTAGGAGTCCCTGCTATAAGTATAATGTAAACTATAAACCAAAATGACATACTACACAGCAGGCATTATGATTTGCATTTTTCTTAAATTTATATGACTTCCCTGAGGAGTTATCTGAATACATGAGAGCTGGTGATTTCCCCTTAATGCAAATTTTTAACATAAACTTCATAGGCAATGTGTATATTACACATTACATAGTAGCAGGATGAGTGATGAGGCAGGGACACTCCAAAAATAGTTGGGGTGCTATTTAATTTGAACAAAAAATCAGAAATGAAATGGTGCTACAATAAACTGCTGGCTTGACGTTTTCCAAGCCACTCTTGTGGTGTTCTTTTTATGTGGCATGGACCCTACTAGTCACACTGTCAGGTCCAAATGAGATGCCACCTTCTGGGAATGTCTTCCTTTTATACCAGACTAGCTATCACCTGCAGCTCTGCCGACGTAGTACTGAAAAAGGACAGTGAGGAAGGCCCTGCCCGACTCCCTACTCCTGACGTCACGCTTCCTCCTCTTCCCCTTGGGCCAGAGCCTCTGTTTCGGATTAGCTTGAGTATATCGCTCCTGCAAGCGAATTATGTTTCTTGGTACGATGAGAGAAGTTGCAAAATCAACCAGAATGTTCAAGCAAATTCTAGAAAAAAACCCAATCTAATTCTGTTAAGTAGTTCTCTCGTTTGCTAACTAAGCTGAAGTTAAGGAATGCCCTGAGGCTGGTGTGTGAGTGAGGAGGTTTCCTTCCCACTCCCCTCGGGTTACTGCGTCGCTCTCAGATTTGCACAAATAAATCAGAAGCGCAAGCGAGCTATGATATAGAGCGCGTGATGAGAGAAGTCACAAAAATCAACCAGAATGATCAAGCAAATTATAGAAAAAAACCTGATCTAAATCCATTAAGTAGTTCCCTCATGAAAAGCGGACAGACATACAGACAGATGTTGGATTTTATATACTGTATATATGGAGATGGGCTGGAATGGGGTGGAGCTTCTCTGGCTCTGTTGATTTCAAGCAGTTTGTTGATGTTGTGCGGGAAGAAAGGAGATAAGGCTGCTAGCGGCGGAAACCCCTCTCGTCCCAGGGGGGTACCACATACCCGGAAGGGGATCCTCTGGCATGCACATGTGACAATATATATTGTTTATTGCGGACACTAGCATTTTTTGTTAGTTTAGGTGGGTTTACAAGTCATGATGAACACTTCCCATTCTTTTAAATTTAAGGAGATGTAAAAAAAAATCTAGCATGTGTTTATTTAGTTAGTGTTCCTGATGAAACAACCACTGCACATTACCAACAATGATTTCGGGTTTTGATTTTTGTCTTCCTCATTACAAGTCTGTTCTAGTCCTTTGGCTCACATCTCTTCTTCTGGTTTGTTATTTTAATAAAATGCTGTCATCCCTTCCATGGCAGAATAAGGTAAAATCAAAATTATTGTACCAATAGCTGGTAATTTCCTCATAATGCAAATTTTTAACATAAACTTCAGTGGCAATACAACACAATGCAGCAACAACTTAATACATTTAAAAAAAACAAAAGGCAGTTTTTAATGAGATGAGAGGAAGAATCTTGCTAGTTGTGCCTGGAGGCTTTGAGTGGACTTTATTTTAATTAGAATTGGAATGATAATCAGAATTATCAAGATTTTTATTGTCTGCCCTTAACAAACTTTGTACACTCCTGTGAGACAGGTGGGGCAGAAGACTTTCCCAGTGGGAATTTTTATATGAACATCCTTTGTAGTGGTAACCCACGGTGGGACTTTCAGAAAGCATAATGCAACCTAATTTAAGTAAGCTGGGAGGTAAGGTCGACACCTCGTCTCACAGTCAGAAGTGACATTTTTGTGTGCTCATTTAATTTTAAAGTAATGTGATACATGCTGATGTATTTACTTTAATTTTGATCAAAGTTAAAAATTAGAGCTAATCCTTAACTACATTCTATGTGAATCAAGTAGCAAAACAGGAATTTATATGAAAACAGCAAAGTGGGAAGTTGAAACAACATAAATAGTAAACCTAGAAATTCCCACAGCACATGAACGCAGGATTGCAATAACTGGAGTATTGCCAAACCAACATGGGAAGCTGAATGTAAAGCCACTCAGATGTCTTGAATGCCACCAGAGCAAAGACTCCCAGAAACGCAAAGGGGAAGAGAGATTGACTCCCACCACAAGCCATTTTTACTTCACAGATTTGCACTGTGGTAACTGCCAGTGGCCAGCCATAAGCCAGCAATATCTGGAGTACAATGGCTGTCAGAATCAGTTTTGTATCAGCTTGAGCTAAAGGCCGAGTCGATACTACTGCTAAATACTGCAAGCAGAGATCTTCCTGGTGACGTCAGCTGATGATGTCTCTTTATCTCACTCATCCCTCGCCATACTGTGCGGCTCCACCACAACACAAGAGATCACAGCAGAAGTAAAGTGAAAAGATGAGCGGGGAGAGAACACAAGGAAATCCAGACAGAGCCAATCAACAAAACTAGAACCACTAAACAGAAACTTAAAAGCGAAAATAACTAAAGCTACTCAAGGTCTGTTTTTTAGTGAAGTATCCCAATATTAGAATGTCAAGTGCAGCGTGTGACCCTTTGATATGAGTTGCATGATAATGTAACATACTGCGACGCAACGAGGGCCATCATCATAAAGAGTATGTTTGCGGCGCCAAGAAAAATGACTGTAAAAGGGCGGTCAATAATATCAGTGTTATAGCAATAAAGAATAAACAATGACTTTTAAAAGTGGAATGAATTATCTCAGATATAGTGTGCAGTACTAGGGTGTTGTACCGTGTTAGCCATTATGAATGTAGTGAAAAGTCAAGCAAAATGACACCTTTTATTGGCTAATTAAAAACATTACAATATGCAAGCTTTCGAGGCAACTCAGGCCCCTTCTTCAGGCAAGATGTAATCATGGGGCCTGAGTTGCCTCGAAAGCTTGTATATTGTAATCTTTTTAGTTAGCCAATATGGTGTGCGAAATTAAATTCGCAGAAGCAAATCAATCAAAACCAAAAACATACAAAGTTGGACATGAGCAGTACATTTAGTTCAGCTAATGTGACATTATTTATTTTAGTACTATACAGTAATCCCTCCTCCATCGCGGGGGTTGCGTTCCAGAGCCACCCGTGAAATAAGAAAATCCGCGAAGTAGAAACCATATGTTTATATGGTTATTTTTATATTGTCATGCTTGGGTCACAGATTTGCGCAGAAACACAGGAGGTTGTAGAGAGACAGGAACTTTATTCAAACACTGCAAACAAACATTTGTCTCTTTTTCAAAAGTTTAAACTGTGCTTCATGACAAGACAGAGATGACAGTTCTGTCTCACAATTAAAAGAATGCAAACATATCTTCCTCTTCAAAGGAGTGCGCGTCAGGAGCAGATCATGTCACAGAGATAGAGAAAAGCAAACAAATCAATAGGGCTGTTTGGCTTTTAAGTATGTGAAGCACCGCGGTACAAAGCTGTTGAAGGCGGCAGCTCACACCCCCTCTGTCAGGAGCAGACAAAGAGAGAGAGAGACAGAGTTTGTTTTTCAATCAAAAATCAATACGTGCCCTTCAAGCTTTTAAGTATGCCAAGGACCTTGCAGCATGTCGTTTCAGGAAGCAGCTGCACAAAAGATAGCAACGTGAAGATAATCTTTCAGCATTTTTAGACGAGTGTCCGTATCGTCTAGGTGTGCGAACAGCCCCCCTGCTCACACCCCCTATGTCAGGATCAGAGAAAGTCAGCGCAAGAGAGAGAGAGAGAAAAGTAAGCTGGGTAGCTTCTCAGCCATCTGCCAATAGCGTCCCTTGTATGAAATCAACTGGGCAAACCAACTGAGGAAGCATGTACCAGAAATTAAAAGACCCATTGTCCGCAGAAATCCACGAACCAGCAAAAAATCCACGATATATATTTAAATATGCTTACATATAAAATCCGCGATGGAGTGAAGCTGCGAAAGGCGAAGCGCGATATAGCGAGTAATTACTGTACAATCGTTTCTTAATCTTGACATTCTGTTGTCACTTACAAATTAAAAAATATATACTGTCATTGACATACACATGGGAGACGACTTAAGAGCTCTGGTGATGGTAATTACTTGCCAAACCAGGGGTTGGTGCTGTGGTCTAATGCCTTCTCTCTTTCTCCCTCTGCAGAACAGTGGACTGACAGCCACTTCACCACTGCTGTCCACCATCCTGGACCCGCCCCTTCCTGCCAAGTGACTATATAACCTGAGAATCGGCCATCTTGTTCTGAGTTCTGTTTGGAACTCACGTCTGGAAAGACATCTCTACAGATTATTGTGTGCTGCATTACTGAGCATTCTTTCAAATTACTGGGGGCCACCAAGGTGGTACCCCAACTCTTTCACTTTGTCATGTCTCCTTTTTACAGTATTCATAAAAACATGTAGCTGTAAATATATCTGTTGTGAGACTTTTTGTCCTTTTTTTGGGATAAGTGTAAAAAAATGTCTGTATCAAAACAACATACAGTATATGGGGACTTCTTGTAGCGGTGATCCCTGTGCATAAACGAGAGTTTTCTGCCTTGCACCTGATACTGCTGGCATAGGCTCCAGCTCTCCACTAGATAAACAAGTTTCTAAAAATGGAGAAATGGATGCATGTTATCACCATTATTTGATAAAAATAATAATAGTAGATTTTTAAATCAAAGTACTTGTCAATTCATTAAGCATATAGCTTTCCCCACACATCCATCCATTTTCTGAAACTGCTTTTTCCGGTACAGATTTAACTGAAGCAGCAGCCTATAATGAAGGTATAAACTAATCCAGGAAGGATTGAAGATGAATTGAAGGGCATAAAAAAGTTCATTAAAAACAAGCGCACCTCGAGTTCATTCACATCACATCATTGGAGGAAATTAATATTTCTTCTTTCTTTATTTTCCTTATGAAACTTTCTAAAAAGTTAATAATTCCTGGATTGTTGCTTAAATGCATTTGATACAACTGAAGATATTAATGTTAAATTGTGAGTGCGAGTGTGAGTAGGTATTGAGGTGAATTGTCCCTTCTTCCCGGACTGGTTCCTGCCTTGTGCCCAGTGGTTCTGTGATAGTCTTCTACCCCCTGCAATCCTGATTCAGTTTAAGCAAGTTCAGGAATGTTAGCTTTAAATAGTCACCCTTCTTTTACAAGATGTATTTTAAATAGTGACTTCTCATGGAATCCTGCATTAACAGTGTCTAGATTGGAGAGTATGTCTTACCTGCAGGAGTGGGCTCTGGAAACGGAGGGCCTTCTGGGAATTGAATGATAATGGGAGGACTTCCTAGAGAGAGAGAGAGACACACAGAATAAACACAAAATATGAGGATCACACAATCGTCATCATCTAAAATGGGAGATATTCACATCTTACAATGTAGCTATACATTAAAACACATCCCCTACAATCTGTGCTAGTGGTTGATGGACTATAAGGAAATAATAATTCTTTACATTTATATAGCAATTTTTCTCCTTACTCAAAGGAACACATAGTTGGCAGGATTCAAACCTGAGTGGAGAGTCCCCAATGCAGGGCTGTCTTAATGCATGGGCCTGCTGGGCTGTTATCTGGGGGTGTCACAAGCATAGGGGCGCCATGCTAATCCATGTAAATTATGTTGTGACTTGCTGAGTGATTGCGTAGTTGCACTGCTTTGCCCGGGGGCCTATAATGCTGTTAAAACGGCTTTGCCCCAATGGATCTCTAGTCCATTGCCTTAACCACTTGACCACAAAAGTTTTAACGAGAACAGACCGATCAGTTCAACAAATCTCTGCAATCCTATTGACTTAAAATGTTTGGACTAAAGTGTCCCTACTTTCAGGTAAAGAGGTTTTATTAACCCTTACGGCAAATATTGCCTTGCTCTTTTTTTACCCTACTGCACAGTCAGCTACTGGTGTAAATTTAGTTTCAAAGGTTGTGTCTGCCTTATTCAATGGTTCCTCTCCCACAGTGCTTTATAGATCTTTTCAAAAATCGAAATTGATGTTTGATGCATAAATCTCTGTTTCTACTGACTTTCCTGCTAAGTTTTGTCAGCCACCTTAGAAACAAACTAGGGTCTGTTCAAAAAGTATGCATCTCGTCCACTTTGTGGTCTGCAAAAGTAAAAAGCGGTTCAACACAAAGGTCAGACTGTCACCGT
Organism: Erpetoichthys calabaricus; assembly: GCF_900747795.2. Lineage (NCBI taxonomy): Eukaryota > Metazoa > Chordata > Cladistia > Polypteriformes > Polypteridae > Erpetoichthys > Erpetoichthys calabaricus. The sequence continues at coordinate 25,596,091 of NC_041410.2, read as the reverse complement.
CAGGGGGTGCTGCTTTCAAATGTGTTTGGTCACTGCAGTTTAAAGATTTTTTTTTCCTCCGGGTACTTCAGTTTTTTATCTATATCTCGAAGAGAGGCCAATCTAATCTGTGACTTTAAGCTGACACTTTATATGTGAGCATGCCCTGCAATGGACTCTCTTGGCTTGGTTCCTACGTTGTGGCCATTGCTGACACAGTTGAATGCATCCCCTGCAACCTTTGACTGAACTCTGAGGGGTTGATAATGGTTGGATGTCCATAGTAACAGTCTGCCGAAAGCACATGGTTTAAACGTTAACATTATTCAAAGTTATTGTCTGTCTGTATACCTGCATTGTTATCGCTCTTTAATTTAATATTGTTTTTTGTTGGTATGCTGCTGCTGGAGTTTGTGAATTTCCCCTTGGGATTAATAAAGTATCTATCTATCTATCTATCTATCTATCTATCTATCTATCTATCTATCTATCTATCTATCTATCTATCTATCTATCTATCTAAAGGAGGTGAGCTTTAAAAAAGACAAATAACAGAAATGAATCACACACAGGCGGCACGGTGGCGCAGTGGGTAGCGCTGCTGCCTCGCAGTTGGGAGATCTGGGGACCTGGGTTCGCTTCCCGGGTCCTCCCTGCGTGGAGTTTGCATGTTCTCCCCGTGTCTGCGTGGGTTTCCTCCGGGCGCTCCGGTTTCCGCCCAAAGACATGCAGGTTAGGTGGATTGGCGATTCTGAATTGTCCCTAGTGTGTGCTTGGTGTGTGGGTGTGTTTGTGTGTGTCCTGCGGTGGGTTGGCACCCTGCCCAGGATTGGTTCCCTGCCTTGTGCCCTGTGTTGGCTGGGATTGGCTCCAGCAGACCCCCGTGACCCTGTGTTCGGATTCAGTGGGTTGGAAAATGGATGGATGGATGGATGGAATCACACACAAGCAGCAGTCTAATGATAATCTTCTTCTTCTTTCAGCTGCTCCCATTACAGGTTGCCACAGCGGATCATCTTCTTCCATATCTTCCTGTCCTCAGCATCTTGTTCTGTCACACCCATCACCTGCATGTCCTCTCTCACCACATTCATAAACCTTCTCTTAGGCCTTCCTCTTTTCCTCTTACCTGACAGCTCTATCCTTAACATCCTTCTCCCAATATACCCAGCATCTCTCCTCTGCATATATCCAAACCAACGCAATTTTGTATCTTTGACTTTGTCTCCCAAACGTTCAACCTGAGCTGACCCTCCAATTTCTAATCCTATCCATCCTTGTCACACTCAATGCAAATCTTAGCATCTTTAACTCTGTCACCTCCAGCTCTGTCTCCTCCTTTCTGGTCAGTGCCACCGTCTTTTATTGAAAAGCTAAACATTTAGTTGAGAGTGCAGGCAATACATTGTTACATTCTTCACTTTGGTGGGAACTTCATTATTGTGACATTAAATGATTTTATATAAACAGTAAAATGCAAATAATAATGTGTTGATGTTTTGCTGTAATATATACTGTACTGCTCATCAAGCTACAGGTAAACCACAAACAGAAGTCTCAAGGAGGCTACAATAAAAGCTTTCTCTGTAATCGACACTTTAACACACCTGCTTTTGAAGGCTACTAATAAAAAAATCTTCCTGGAAACTTTTGTCTAAGTTGTCCTTTATATTTTATTTTCACGTTAACTAACATAATTGCTTTAAAAAAAATAATGGAGAATCTTTTCTTCATAGAGTATGTCAGATTTATTGCAGAAACAGTTCATTAAAATCTAACATGTCTCCTTTTGGCAGAAAGAGTTGAAATGGTGATTTTACAGATAAGAAAGACAGACGTTTTGAGGTAAGGTTGTTATACTCACTAAGCAATGAACTGGAGAGTGACAACATATTACACATTTGATTGGAACATGCAAGTAAGAATTTCACTGAACTCTGCATGAAGGTATATTGCGGACAAAATGAAATAAATATGCAAATAAATAAAAGTACAGTGAAATGTGGAGATAAATAGTTAATAACAACATGGAATGTGAGCATAAATAATTAAATGTGTGATGAAATATATTTTTATTGCTTATTTTTTATGTATTTAATTATTTCTTTAATTACTGTATATACTCACGTATAAGTTGGGTCTTGAAACCCGAAAAATTGATCACAAAATCAGACCCCGACTTATACGCCCTTTCAAAAATTAAATTTAAAAAAGGCAGTGTGCTCCGTGGTTACTCTCTAAAGTGGGCGTTAGCATATCATAATCTCTTGGACCAATAGCATGAGTTTTCCACATTCAACTTATACGACCGACATTATAAAATACCATAAATTGTACGGTAAAATCAAGTCCCGACATATCCGCGGGAGAACTTATCCGTGAGTATATACGGTATGTACATTAGAGACACCACATGCTACATGAAATAATCCTTGAAATGGAAACTTACTTTCCTTCATCAAACTAGACAGAGCGGGCTCTAGCAAGTACTGTTTTAGGATTGGTTGATCATCCACAAAGTGCTCATATGTGCTTTGCTTGATTCGGCAATACTGTGGCTCATGCTCATGCTCAGAGTTGTGACGTCAGACACAAGTGCAAGAAAAAGTGGCCCAAAATTACTGAGCAAAGCAGTTATTTTAATTCGAGAAGCTCTATATTCATCATTGAGTTGTTGCTTCCGAACTGTCTGCTGTAAATATGGTACTTGATGGATGAAGATCTACACCCATCCTGTAGACGATTCACCAATCAAAAAACAGTACTCTCCAACAGGGATCTCCAACTCTGGTCCTGGATTGCTAGCGCGGCTGCTGGTTTTCATTCTGATTATTTTTTTAATTAGTGACCATTTAACTTATTTTTAATTGACTTACCATTTCGGACTCGGACCCTTAATTTTTTTTTTTCCTTAATTAGCAGCCAAACAATAATGAGATACAAAACAAGCTAACACATGACCAGTAACCTCTGTCCATCATACAATATCTGAAAATAAAGAAAGGTGAAAGTCTCAGTAGTGTTCATCTGCTCAGATCCACAGAACATTTTGACAGTGCTCTTAGAAGACCGAAAATCAACCGCTGTGGAATTGTCTGCTGTGGCATAATGTGAGTGTCAACAAGCCATGGAATTAATTAACAGGTTTAATTAATAGCAAGAATCGACTTCTAATTAAGAAACTGGTTTGAGTGAAGTTGGTTTGAAGTTTGAGGCCCTGACTTAGCTGGTCACCTTTAGGCTCACTTATGTCACATCACATTTCTGTTTGGGTGTCATTTAAGGAAAAGATGAATCAATTCAGAGGATGGAGTCTTAAAACTCAAAACATTTAAAAGACAGGGAAAATTCAAAGAGCTCAATGAACTTTAACATGTCTCTTGTTGGTAGAAAGAGTTGAAATTGTGATTTTTCAAATAAGAACAGACGGACGTTTTGAGGTAAAGTTGAGGTTTTGAGGTAAGGAAAAGAAGTCAATTAGCAGCAAAAACTGGTCACTAATTAAGAAAAAGATTAGAATGAAAACCTGCAGCCCTCCAGGACCATAGTTAGAGACCCCTGCTCTACTGTACAGTGAAAGTGACAGTTTTCATTTCAGAGCTTCATGTTGCATGTCACTGGAATAAATGCAGAAATAATTTATAATTAAATTTATAAAGAAATAAACAAAAAATACATTTTGTGACGAAGTTAATTTTTTTATACTTACATTCCATGCTGTTATTATATACTAGCAAAATACCCGCGCTTCGCAGCGGAGAAGTAGTGTGTTAAAGAGGTTATGAAAAAGTAAAGGAAACATTTTAAAAATAACGTAACATGATTGTCAATGTAATTGTGTTGTCATTGTTATGAGTGTTACTGTCATATATATATACATATACACATATACACACACATATACACACATATACAGATATATTATATATACATATACACATATATTTTTTATATATATATTTTTTATATATATATATATATATATATATATATATACACACACATCCATACATACATACATACATACATATACACACATAGATGCACTTACAATAACATAGAAATCAATATAAACAACATTAACATCATTATCATATGAGAATATGAAGTAATATATAAGAAGCACATTTCATATAAATATAAATTATTAAACAGTAAAATCTTCTTCTATAATTTGCTACCGTGGCTTTTCGTTGGTCTGTCCAGGATTTAAAATCACCTGTAGCTTGCAAACCGTTTCACCTATTGACTTGAAATCTGGTACACATATAATACGTCACGTCTGCTATCCGCTTTATGGGTGATGATTGTATTACTCTTTTTATGTTTATTTTATTTTAGAATCAACTCCTATCTGCACACACCAGGGCGGCCGTGGTCAGATGCGTATGGTGTATTCACTCCATGTTATCGTGCATTGCGCTGTCACTGGTATTTTGATAAAAGAATTTGAACAATATATAAGAAGCGTATAAATTATTAAACAGTAAAACATTAACATTTAAGAAGTAAAGTTACATTGAGTACTACTGCAGTGCCTTCGGGTATACCTCATTTTTTGTTTGCCCATTACATGCTTAAATGTATACATTTTTTGGTGTACCTACCCGAGAACACGCGACATATAACCGACCGTGGGAGAAGCATGGATTTTAAACACGCGTTGAGTTCATCTGCTGGTCTCCCTCGTGGAATAACTGGTAATGTTTGACTAAAATGTACAGCGAGTAAAACGACATTACCTCCTTTTTTTTTTTTACGATCTCTGAGATCTTGCTTTTTTCGGTTCAAGGCTTCATAAGCTCTTTTATGTGCCATGGTGTACTTAATAAGTAGTAATTATCCCAAACCATCATCTTTGAATGTTGCAAGACTTTCGCCTTGTATGTAGATCGGGGGTAATTACATTCATTGCATTCCTAGTCTGAATCACAATCTGATTGTATGGGTGGTTACCTGGCACTGTAGGGTTGCCACCCGTCCTTTAAAATACGGAATCGTGCCGCGTTTGAGAATGAAATTGCGCGTCCCGTTTTGAATCAATACTGGACGGGATTTATCCCGTATTTTTGTTATCATTTTTTTTTTTTTAAGCAGCGTCTCATGCAAATCATCCCACACGCATTTTATGAAGATGCCTCCTTTCCTACTTTTGATTGGGTAATACTTGATGTCATCGTTAGTTTGATTGGTGTTTTTAACTGTCCAGTGAGGAGGGCGTGTCTTTTAAGTACAGTCTGCAAAGTGTTGGCACTGAGATGTGGCGTCAGCGCCATAGTTGAAGCCCCTAACGTTGCGGTCAGCAAGTCGGCTAACATCCGCCATGTGCCGTCTTTCAGTTGCGAGAAGCAGATCATAGAATGGTTGAAACTGTTGCCCCTAACGTTGCGCCACGGCGTGTGGTTCGTTTATACCTCGTGTGTTCTCATTAAACTTTTATCTCGCGAATATGTTATTGCAATCCGCAGCGGGAGCGTTTCTATAAACTTAATTTAAACTTACGTTTTACACCGTGCTTTCTTTCCCTTATGAACATGCTTGTATGCTTAACTCGCTCCGTTCTCAATTGTTTAATTAATTTTTTGGTCTTAGCTGTTCGCGGCTCTTCCTCCATTTCCCCCTACTTCGTTCTTTTATCTCGCGAATATGTTATTGCAATCCTTAACGGGAGCGTTTCAATAAACCGATTGAAAATAGTTTTGCATTTACCTTTTTAGTAAAAGGCGAGCTTTTAAGCCTGAGAAATCACCCCGTAAATGCACACGTTTAATTGCACATGTGTTAATATGTATGGTTACACAGTATTAAAAGACAGTGAACAACGTCAGTTACCTTTGTTCCCGCGTTTGATAAAAGGTGAGCTTTTAAGCCTGAGAAATCACCCCGTAAATGCACACGTTTAATTGCACATGTGTTAATATGTATGCTTACACAGTATTAAAAGACAGTCAAAAATTAACGTCATTTACCTTCGTTCCCGTGTGTGACTCATGCTGTAAATCTCTTCCTTGTTTTTAGTTCACGTGATTACGTAGGAGGCGTGATGACGCGATACGTGACTCCGCCTCCTCCATTACAGTGTATGGACAAAAAATATGTTCCAGTTATGACCATTACGCTTTGAATTTCGAAATGAAACCTGCCTAACTTTTGTAAGTAAGCTGTAAGGAATGAGCCTGCCAAATTTCAGCTTTCCACCTACATGGGAAGTTGGAGAATTAGTGATGAGTGAGTCAGTGAGTCAGTCAGTCAGTCAGTGAGGGCTTTGCCTTTTATTATTATAGATACACATATATTTTTTATATATATATATTTTTTATATATATATATATACACACATACATACATACATACATACATACATATACACACATAGATGCACTTACAATAACATAGAAATCAATATAAACAACATTAACATCATTATCATATGAGAATATGAAGTAATATATAAGAAGCACATTTCATATAAATATAAATTATTAAACAGTAAAATCTTCTTGTATAATTTGCTACCGTGGCTTTTCGTTGGTCTGTCCAGGATTTTAAATCACCTGTAGCTTGCAAACCGTTTCACCTATTGACTTGAAATCTGGTACACATATAATACGTCACGTCTGCTATCCGCTTTATGGGTGATGATTGTATTACTCTTTTTATGTTTATTTTATTTTAGAATCAACTCCTATCTGCGCACACCAGGGCGGCCGTGGTGAGATGCGTATGGTGTATTCACTCCATGTTATCGTGCATTGCGCTGTCACTGGTATTTTGATAAAAGAATTTGAACAATATATAAGAAGCGTATAAATTATTAAACAGTAAAACATTAACATTTAAGAAGTAAAGTTACATTGAGTACTACTGCAGTGCCTTCGGGTATACCTCATTTTTTGTTTGCCCATTACATGCTTAAATGTATACATTTTTTGGTGTACCTACCCGAGAACACGCGACATATAACCGAGCGTGGGAGAAGCATGGATTTTAAACACGCGTTGAGTTCATCTGCTGGTCTCCCTCATGGAATAACTGGTAATGTTTGACTAAAATGTACAGCGAGTAAAACGACATTACCTCCTTTTTTTTTTTACGATCTCTGAGATCTTGCTTTTTTCGGTTCAAGGCTTCATAAGCTCTTTTATGTGCCATGGTGTACTTAATAAGTACTAATTATCCCAAACCATCATCTTTGAATGTTGCAAGACTTTCGCCTTGTATGTAGATCGGGGTAATTACATTCATTGCATTCCTAGTCTGAATCACAATCTGATTGTATGGGTGGTTACCTGGCACTGTAGGGTTGCCACCCGTCCTTTAAAATACGGAATCGTGCCGCGTTTGAGAATGAAATTGCGCGTCCCGTTTTGAATCAATACTGGACGGGATTTATCCCGTATTTTTTTTATCATTTTTTTTTTAAAGCAGCGTGTCATGCAAATCATCCCACACGCATTTTATGAAGATGCCTCCTTTCCTACTTTTGATTGGGTAATACTTGATGTCATCGTTAGTTTGATTGGTTTTTTTAACTGTCCAGTGAGGAGGGCGTGTCTTTTAAGTAGAGTCTGCAAAGTGTTGGCACTGAGATGTGGCGTCAGCGCCATAGTTGAAGCCCCTAATGTTGCGGTCAGCAAGTCGGCTAACATCCGCCATGTGCCGTCTTTCAGTTGCGAGAAGCAGATCATAGAATGGTTGAAACTGTTGCCCCTAACGTTGCGCCATGGCGTGTGGTTCGTTTATACCTCGTGTCTTCTCATTAAACTTTTATCTCGCGAATATGTTATTGCAATCCGCAGCGGGAGCGTTTCTATAAACTTAATTTAAACTTACGTTTTACACCGTGCTTTGTTTCCCTTATGAACATGCTTGTATGCTTCACTCGCTCCGTTCTCAATTGTTTAATTAATTTTTTGCTGTTCGCTGTTTGCGGCTCTTCCTCCATTTCCCCCTACTTCGTTCTTTTATCTCGCGAATATGTTATTGCAATCCTTAACGGGAGCGTTTCAATAAACTGATTGAAAATAGTTTTGCATTTACCTTTTTAGTAAAAGGCGAGCTTTTAAGCCTGAGAAATCACCCCGTAAATGCACACGTTTAATTGCACATGTGTTAATATGTATGCTTACACAGTATTAAAAGACAGTCAAAAATTAACGTCATTTACCTTCGTTCCCGCGTGTGACTCGTGCTGTAAATCTCTTCCTTGTTTTTAGTTCACGTGATTACGTAGGAGGCGTGATGACGCGATACGTGACTCCGCCTCCTCCATTACAGTGTATGGACAAAAAATATGTTCCAGTTATGACCATTACGCTTTGAATTTCGAAATGAAACCTGCCTAACTTTTGTAAGTAAGCTGTAAGGAATGAGCCTGCCAAATTTCAGCCTTCCACCTACACGGGAAGTTGGAGAATTAGTGATGAGTCAGTCAGTGTCAGTCAGTGAGTGAGTCAGTCAGTGAGGGCTTTGCCTTTTATTATTATAGATTTATTGTCGCATTTCACAGAATGTATTTATTTGTCCATTTATTTATTTATTTAATATTTAATTTTGTCTGAAACAGTTCTCCGTTCATATGACCCCATAAACCTAATAAAATCAGCCATTTGAGTTATCATTTGTGTCATGATGTATGTTCTTGATATTTTCTGAGTTTATTTCATCCTTTCAGAACTCACCTTTGGTGGTGACAGTCAGTATGGCATTGCCATCTGCATACTCGCTTTCTCCCATAGCGTTGAGTGAATTGACAGAGAAATTGTATGGAGTTGCAGCCATGAGGCCTGTGATGGTAAAAATGGTTGCTTGAGGGGGAAAGACATCCACGTACATGAAACTCTGTGCTTCTTCCCAGTGGTACCTGACAGAAAGAAAGGGACGGATATAGACATTGATCGGTGGAAATTAATGTAAAGTGACACTTAGCTAGATCTTTAAATCAATTTTCCATGTACTACTCTTAAGTCAGAAATACAAGTCCTTTTATTGTTATTATGAGGTTATTACCTTTCTTCCATGTGGACACATTATAATGTCTTACATACTGTATGTAACACACACATTTATAGTACAGCAGACTGAAGAGCTAGTGTAGTTACATAGGCTACGTGACGTGTTTTAGCAGCCAGATGGATGGCCCCAGCAGAGCAGTTTTAGATCTAAGCCCTACGGGTGTCTGTGCAGGCTGCACTTTCTCCAAATAGCTGTGTGTTTTAGGATTTGGCCTCCTCATCCCAAAGACGTGTACTTCACATTATCTGAACACACAGAATTGGCCTGGTGTGAAGCAGTGCAGGTGTGGGCATGAAAGAGTCATGCAGTGAACTACTGAGCCATTTAGTGTTGGCACCTGCCAAGTATCTGCTGCTGGTGGGGTATGTAGTATCCCTTTATGACCATTTAATCATACTGAGCAGCTTTGAAAATGACCAGTGAATAGCTAAAGTGGCCGTCAGTCTCCAGAAGGGGGTCTTTCTCACTTTTATTTGCAATAAACTCTTTATTAACTTATAAAAAGTGCAGTAAAACAAAGAAATAAATATTTTATGCCTCTTTGAACTTAACAAAAATATGACACAGAATCATGTTTGTATTATGGCTATGTATATTTAGCTTTTGTTGTCAAGTGTGGACTGTTAGATGCCTACAAGTTGTCTATGATCAGAAGAGATTCACTGATATTACAAAAGCCCTGATATTACACACCATCCTCTCCCACTTGGTCGAAAGACACACATCTGTAAGAATACTGTTTGTAGATTACAGTTTAGTGTTTAACTCTATGATTCCCTCTACGCTTGACAGCAAGCTCAGAGCTTTGGGTTTCAATGACTCTGCGTGCAGCTGGATGTTGAACTTCCTTTTGGATTGCTGCCAGGTGGTTAGACCAGGTGGCATTATTACTTCTGTACTCATTCTCGACACTGGCGACCCCAGCGATGTATACTAAATCCTCTCCTATATTCCCTCTTCATGCATGACTATACAGCTATGAACAGGTCTAACAGTATTGTGAACTTTGACATAATGGTGGTGGTTGAATGGTTATGAGACTGAATACAGAAAGGAAATTAGAACCTTGACACACTGGTGCCAGGAAAACTTCTTCTCCCCCTTCATGTGGCCACGACGAAAGAGGTAATACTGGACTTTAGGGAGCAAGAAGGCGTACACTCCCCTATCACCATCAATGGGGCTACTGTGGAGAGGGTGAGCAGTTTTATGTTACTAAGCATGCAAGAATTCCTATGGACTGTTCACGTAAGAAAAATGGTGAAGAAGACCGAAGAGGTTTGGCACCGTCAGAGCATTTTACATCTGCACCATTGAAAACATGCCTAACTAGATGAATTATTGTCTGATATGAGAACTGCACTGCCCTCAATCGCAAAGCCTTATTCTGTCCAACAAGTCACTGAAGGTGAGGTTTCTAACCTACAAGACACATAGGTTAGGTGGTATCTACGGAAAGTCAGGAAAATCATCAATGACCCCAGTTATTCAAGTTAAGGACTGTTCATATTATTTCTTTCAGGCAGGACCAGCAGGCTCCAAAGCAGCTTCTTTCATCCAGCTGCTAGGATACTGAATTCTGCATAATGAATGACAACAATCCTGATTACTGCCACCATCACCACCACCACCATTCATGCTGTTGTTCCTTCATCTCTACGCACCATTGCCCCCCAGCTATTTTGTGTTATTAGTGTATACTGTGTAGTGTATGAAGTATAGATAGATAGATAGATAGATAGATAGATAGATAGATAGATAGATAGATAGATAGATAGATAGATAGATAGATAGATAGATAGATAGATAGATAGATAGATAGATAGATACTTTATTAATCCCAAGGGGAAATTCACATTCTCCAGCAGCAGCATACTGATACAAAAAACAATATTAAATTAAAGATTGATAATAATGCAAGTAAAAACAGACAATAACTTTGTATAATGTTAATGTTTACCCCTCCGGGTGGAATTGAAGAGTCGCATAGTTATATATATATATATATTATATATATATATATATATAGTTATATATATATATATATATATATATATATATATATATATAGTTATATATATATATATATATATATATATATATATATATATATATATATATATATATATATATATAGTTATATATATAGTTATATATATATATATATATATATATATATATATATATATATATATATATAGGGCGGCACGGTGGCGCAGTGGGTAGCGCTGCTGCCTCGCAGTTGGGAGATCTGGAGACCTGGGTTTGATTCCCGGGCCCTCCCTGCGTGGAGTTTGCATGTTCTCCCCGTGTCTGCGTGGGTTTCCTCCGGGCGCTCCGGTTTCCTCCCACAGTCCAAAGACATGCAGGTTAGGTGGATTGGCGATTCTAAATTAACCCTAGTGTGTGCTTGGTGTGTGGGTGTGTTTGTGTGTGTCCTGCGGTGGGTTGGCACCCTGCCCAGGTTTGTTTCCTGCCTTGTGCCCTGTGTTGGCTGGGATTGGCTCCAGCAGACCCCCGTGACCCTGTGTTCGGATTCAGCGGGTTGGAAAATGGATGGATGGATGGATATATATATATATATATATATATATATATATATATATATATATATATATATATATATATATATCGCATATATATAGGGATGTCTAATTGTCTACTTATGTAATGTGTTTATTTTTGCAGAGTTGTGTGATTGGTGAAATGATATTTATTTATCATGTCATTGCGCAAAACATCATCTGCTGAGTATTTTCTTTTCTGCACTCGTTTTGCTCCCTCGTGAGATGTCGATGCCATCTTGTCTTTGTTTACATTTGTTTACATTTCGTAACTCACGCACATGCAAGGATTAGATGCAGAGTCAATGAGTCTAACATTCCTCCAAGCAGAGAGGGAATGCCTGTGACGTAACAATGAGTTTTGTCGCCATTAACAGATAATTGTCGCCCTCTACCCCTGGATGTCAACTTTTGTCGACATGTACCCTCAACCCCTCCTGTCAACAAAAGTTGACATCCACCCTAAAAGAGTTAACCCTCATAATTCAGACCAGGATCACAGGTTGGTGGCTGGAGCCTATCCTAGCTAGCATAGGGCGCAAGGCAGGATCAAACTCTGGGCAGGGTGCCAGTCCATCACAGGGTGAACACACCCACACACCCATCACACACGAGGGCAAATTTCACCTAACCTGTGTGAAATAAAATTTAACTGCTTGCAAGCTACTAAGGGTTAAAAGCTGTTTTGTTATAACGGCAGGTTATTCATACAGGCGTCTGTCATAAGACAGGTTGCAGTTTGCTGACCTAGGACAACTTCTTTATTTAGCATGTGTCCATTAGACACAGGAAAGATGACTTTTCCTTCTTTGGGGCCCCTCTTGATCCGTATACAAAAAAGACACAGTTGGCTGATTTGCGTAATATAAAATGACATACTTAGATGCTGTTTCATAAGTAAGGGGGAGGGAGGAAAACGAATTTTCAAAGCCGATTGAAACCGAGAAACTTTGCTCTTCTGATTTGCAACGTGGAATTCATGTACTGCTCTGCAACTGAATAAAGACTGATTGATTGAACTGGTCCTGTCTTCCTCGGGGGGTTACTTCCACACCTCCATGTCTTTGGGTTGTGGGAGGAAACTGAAGCACCCAGAGGAACTAATATTTAAATGTATTTATTATGTGTTTGCTATATTACCGTTGGGGGCCTTGTACACAAAGTTTATAACTCACCTATACATTCGTGTTAAGTGATGTGACAATAAAGTGACTTGACTTGACTTGGACTTGCGCCCCATAGACCTCATTTTATACTGTAAGAACAGGCATGTTTTTTTTTTAATTTTATAAAGAAATGTTTACTTAAAAATGTAATTTCCAGTGACATTAATGGGTACAATGAATTAGTAAAAACAATCTTATCACTGAATTTATCCTTTAATTAAATTAGTTTTAATCAAAATTCTGCTAAATCTTTCACAATATTCCCAATTATTGATTTTGCTTACAAGGCATCTTTGGTATTACTTCTGTGTATGTGCACAATATAGAGAATTTAAAGTAATAACAATAATAATAATAATAATAATAATAATAATAATAATAATAATAATAATAACAACAATGATAATAATACACTCTCTACTACATTTGAAATTTGATGTCTGTTTTGACTTTAATAAGATATGACATTGTACAGTAAGTCTGACTGACATTTATTGTAATGTATTTTATAAAACCAATTTAAAGAAAGAAATTGACCAGCACATGTCAAGTTCCTTCTTTTCTTCTTCTTTTTGAAACAAATGACAGCATTACCTAACTCGAAATTTCTGCTCGAGGCCCCCATTGAACCCTTCACTCCACTGCAACGTAACAGAATTGTGCGTAATACTAACAACTTTCAAGTTAGTAGGTGGATCGGGTCGACCTGAAACAGAAAACATAAAAAGAGTCTAGAAGTTTGTGTGGGTGGTTACGTTGTAATAGTTTTGACTATTGAACACTCCAGGACCTTTTACATAAACATTCCTAATACTAAGAGTCAGATAACACCAGTCTTCTACCCTACCACTCTATCAGCATCAAGGCGTGTAGTTTAGATGCTCTGAGAAAGGAAGAAATATGGGAACAATGTTATACATGAGGAAAATGTTTGATAACATTGTGTTTGTATGTAAAAATCAAAATGTAATGGTGTTTTACATTGAAATATTCTCAGCCTGTCTACCAAGCATAGATGTGTAAGAAAGAAAGTCATAAACTGAAATCAAATCCATGGCCTATTGGCCTAATGCAAGCCCTGTATATATCATTATATTCCTTCTTTACCAAGTAAGCCCTTTATATATTTTGTATTTACTTTTCAATTATAACATTATGACTCGTTGGAGTAAATGTCACATACAGTATATACTGTATAGATTATCAGTATGGTAACTTACATCAGGTTAATCCCCTAGTGCCTGACAAATCTCATCCTCCAAGAAAATCAAACCCGAGTCCATACAGGGTTGGTTCTAATGTGGACTAGCTGGGTCTAAGTAACTGTGAAGTCAAGATGCCAATATGGCATTATAAAAGTCTTACATATTGAACACATTTACAGTGCATTTCTTTTCATTACGTGGTTCACAGCACATAATGTAATGATGGGGTTAATGGGAAAAATCAAATCAATGAGCCACTTAGCATGTGAGTTGCTGTAAATATGTTAAACAAATTGAAAAATGCTTGTTTTTTCGGTTTGAACCTACTGGTGCTGACAAGCTGAATGTCAAAGACGTCCAGTCCAAGTGGGTTGCGGGCAGTGCAGGTGAAGATGGCGTAGTCATTGACCGCACTCACATTGACAATAGTCAGGGTGCTGGTGTGGAAGATGCCCTCATTCACTGTTTTCTCTGAATACCTACAGAAGAATTGAAAAGAGGCAATCATGGACACTTTATGGGTTCAAAGCTGACACACACACTTTCATGTTTGTTTACTGGTAAGTATATCAAGAGTTTGCCATATTAGAATTGAAACATTTTCAACGTAGCACTCCAATTTAGGAAGTAACTATTTTGTCACTCAAATTGTGGGAAAAGTGCCTACCTGAATGGGTGGAGGATCAAGGTGGTTAATAGACAATTCATGCAGAAATGACATAGAAAGTAAAAGTCAGTATGGGTACTGAGGAGGAGATGGTCATGTGACGCAGAGCTTACCACATAAACAGAAATAAAATTTCTATATAAAAATAAACTTCAGTTTATCATATACTTTTGTTTTCAGTTAATTGTAAGGAAAGTAACAAAAATCAATAAACATCCATTTAGACCGCTAATATCTTTTCACATTGCTATTCAACTCTTGCATATTAACAGAGAGGCACAAACCATTAGGGCTAGGAAGTGCTTGTTCTGTGTTGTAGAGAGGGGCATGCAGTACAGAAGGGGGGTGTGTATGTAAGTCTGTGTGATTGAGCTATCAGTCCTATGATGGAGTAATGGAGGACACCAGCTAGAAATGAGTTTACTGAAATATGTAATGATCTGCTTTTGGATTTTATCTTTGAAAAACACACGTCTTTTGGTCTTAAACATTCCCAAATGTTTTAGAGAACATGTATCAGTTCATGGCATGTATATGTGTGGTTATTTTTTCACTAGTCATTTAGCCCGTTAAAATAACGGGCGCTAGAACAGTAGTGCATAAACATTAGTAGGAACAGTCTATATTAAATGGCAAGGGACTTTGACCTCATTCTTTTTGTTGGTTGTATTTTTCTTTGTCTTTCAGCCTTTCTTTTGTTGATGTTTACTTGCTGAGCTGACCGTTCTTCGTGGGCTGCCGCCGTGTATTGTGTGTCTTTAATTTTCTGTGACAGTAATACTGTCTTGTACGGCTCTATTCAATAAGGGCTCGCACAAAAAGGCAAGCTTCAAAAGGGCGACCTCAATTGAGCGCGGCGAATAAAGGTGTTCGTAGATAATTTAGTTCAAATGGCTCTGGAATATGTGAAGAGCAACAAAGGTGCAGATCTTTATTTACGCGCGCCTTTATTCGCTGAGCCCAATTGAGGTCGCCCTTTTGAGGCTCGCCTTTTTCTGCGCACCCTTATTGAAGGATACTGTTTTGTACGTCCACTGGCTTGTACGTCCATAATATACCTTTAATTTTCTCTGGCGGTAATACAGGCGTGCGCATCGGTAATATTCCTTTAATCTCCTCTGACAGTAATACTGGCTTGTATGTGGCTGTAATATGCGTCACTGTATCGTGTACCTTTAATTTCCTCTCGGAGTAATACTGGTTTGTATTTCTGTAAAACGCCTCTAACTTTCTCTGACAGTAATATCACGCGTCGCACCATGCCCCGCGTATGCGCACTTCACCAGAAGCCCCACACATGCACACTTCATCAGAAGACACCCACACACGGACACCTGGACGCACATAGGGATTTTATATATATAGATATTATTAGACTTTCTGGTCTGTATTGCTGGTTTTCAGTATTAGAGGATGCAAAACACATATAGTGTTTACATTTTCTTTTGGGTTTCTTTGCAATAGAAGGACATTTTATGTGAGCTCGTGAAGAACATGACTTAGGTATATACATTACAAGCTGTCCCCCACAGCTCCGCCCGCGTAGTAGTGAAACAGGACAAAGTTTAAAAATCACTAATCAAACAGGTATCGCTAGCTAAGCAGAGGCAAGGTAAACTCCAAAATGCAGAGGTAGATCGACTCAAACAGAGGCTGGCGCGTAAGTGAGGAGGGCCCTGCCCAGCTCCCCACTCCTTACATCACGCATCCCCCTACCCTTGGTCCACAGCCTCTGTCTCATATTAGGGCGAATCAATCACTCCTTCAAGCGAACTATGATTCTTAGCCCGATGAGAGAAGTCGCAAAATCAACCAGAATGTTCAAGCAAATTATAGAAATAAACCCCGATTTTAAATGTGTTAAGTAGTTCTCTCATTCGCTAGCTATGTGGAGGTAAGATACGCCCCGAGGCTAGCGCGTGAGTGAGGTGTCTTTCTCGGATTCGCGTAAATAAATCGGTACCGCAAGCAAACTATGATTCTTAGCGCGATGAGAGAAGTCGCAAAATCAACCGGAATGTTCATGCAAATTATAGAAAAAGACCAGTTCTAAATCCGTTAAGTAGCTCTCTCGTGAAAAGCGGACAGATATACAGACAGACAGACAGACAGACATTGGATTTTATACATATAGAGATTGTCACATATGTGCGATTAGGAGGCAGCTAAAGGGCTTAAGTAACAGTAATACTATGCCAGACCAGGGGGTGGCAGAGTGTGCTGACTGTCTCTCTCAGTCTCTTGCAGACCATTCTCTGGAAATCCCATCGGGTTCTGGCACCACTGATGATGTCACTTCCAGTGCCTGTGCAACTGATGATGGCACTTCCGGTCTCGAAGATGTCACTTCCGGTTCCGGCCTGGATGACCTAATTTCCTCTTCCAAACTTTAAATCCGCTATTTTACCTCCACTTGATCAGTTCTGTTTTGTAAACATTGCAAACCTTTTTCAAAACCTTTTTCAGCCAGGAATCATATTATATGAGTGGCTGACCCAAACCTTTGTGACTGTCTGGAGTCGATTTTGTTACAAGATATACGTGTGTCTGTCTATCTATAGTTAGATATATGAGGTTTAAATCAAGAGGTAAAGACAACTGGAAAATTACACGGTGACTGCAATGGATAGAAGCTGATGCAGCACAACAGGTTTGTGATGGCTTATGGGTAATTTTAACATGCACAGTGCAGCACTCTGCTGTTAGTCTAGTTGAAACCAAGGTCAGATGATGCTCCACTGAAGGACTGCACCATTAATGAACAATACACCATAGTGAGATTTTCTTGGTAGAAGGAGTGAAGCCTGCTGAGATTCACATAAGGATATTGTTTTTCTTTCATTCATTCATTCATGTTTCAAACCTGCTTATTCAAATAATACATTGTGGGGAGACGCATCCTATATCCACATTACTGAGTGTAATGCAGAATACGCCTGGAATGAAGAAATAGTCCACCTCAGGAAACAGACACTTAAACTTGTGACCCCTAAATTTAGACTATTCAAAAAACCCTAACTGGTACGTGTTTGGAAATGTGTCAGGAAACCAGAATACGCTTAGAAAACTGAAATGGACATGGCAAAAATGTTCAAACTCCACAAAGGCTGTGACTAGACCAGGGAACTGAATCAAGACTTTGGAATTGTAAAGCAGCAATACTGTAATGTTACTCTTGTATTATTTTAATAAAGATAAATGAAAAATATAAGATACTAGGGTCTTAATTTCGTTTTGGACTCATATTTGATACTCTTTACACTCCCTAGATATCCTTTACACTTAAAACAACACTCAATTACAAAATATATGTCTGCTAAAAGTCTGCTTTGTCTGGTGAATGTTTATTTGAAAATAGCTGCACCAGGCATTGGCACTCTGCACTCTCATTAGCACTGTCAAACGTACGTGTATGTCACTCAGAGAGCATATGTTTCAGTCAGATCCATTTTTAACAGGTTTATAACATCAAGCACATTGCCATATAGTCCCCATTGACAAACATTGCAGTAGAATGAGGGCGTATGGAAGAGCTCAGTGACTTTAAATGTGACATAGTCGGAGGATACCACTTTTGCTACAAGTCAGTATATGAAATTTCTGCACTGCTGCCAGTGCATCCTCCCAACCTAGACCTGCCCTGATCAACTGTAAGTGCTGCTTTTGTCAAGCAGAAGCGTCTAGTGAGCAATAGCAGCTTGGCCACAAAGTGGTAGACCACACAAACTTACAGATAGAGGCTAAAGCACATAGCGTATAAAAATCACCTATTATCTATTGCGTTACTCACAACAGAATTCTAAACCACCTCTGGAAGCTACATCAGCACAAAAACTTTGCCTTAGGAGCTTCATGAAATGGGTTTCCATGGCCAAGGAGCTTCACACAAGGCTAACATCACTATGTTCGAGTTCTTTGTTAGTATGTTCTTTGGAGTGATGAATCACATTTTGTTATCTGGCAGTCTGACAGACGAAGCTGGGTTTGATGGATGTCAGAAGAGTGCGTAGTGCTTACTGAAAAGTTTGATGGAGAAGGGACAATTGAGTTTGGGCTGTCGAACAAGCCCATAAGGGTGTGATGGCCAGGTACTCATAAACCGTTAGTGTATATAAACGTATGAGAGAGAGTAAAAGAGTGCATTGTGATAGATTGTCACCCTGTCGTTTTTATGCTTTGCCTTGTGTCCCCTGCTGATACCAGGACAGGTTTTGGCCTCTCTCTCTATATATGTTTATTAATATTCTGAGCCAATTCTTAAAATTAGCAACCATGTTTAACTCTTTCAGGGCGGATGTCGGCTTTTGTCAAAAGGAGGGGTTGATGGTGATAATCAATGGTAAACGGTGACAAAACCCACTGTTATGTTTTAGTTGGATCCTCTTAGCTAGAAGAAAAGTTAGCTTCATTGGTTTGACTGAGATTCCTTGTGCTCATGTGAGTAGTGAGGAGCAAACAACAGCAAAAATGGCATTGGCATATGGCAAGAGAGCGAAGCGAATGTATAAAGTGAAATACTCCATGGACGACGTTTTGCATATTATAGCTGAACTGCACTCTGATTTGTCGGACTCTGATTTTGACACAAGTGACGAACATGAGGTACCAGCATCAGCTGATTGTGGTGCTGAACAGGTTCACGTAGCTGATGTGCTTATGGCAATGTTCACCTGGGAGGACCACCACTTACAAGGGCAAGAGGTACAAAGCTGATTGTGATGCACTGTGACCACCACTGCCACCCCTTATGTTGATTTCTTTGTCAAACTGTTGCTTTGTGTGCTAATCAGAAAACTGTGTTTTTTGGAAAAACTATTCAGCCCTCAAAGAGTTAATGACAATTACATTGAGGGTTTTAAAGAAAAGAGCAGGTAGACCCAACACCATATTGCCATATTCATACATATAGTGTATTATGTGTGATAGACAGGCAGAATTTGAGTTGTGTGTTGGTATGAACTCGTGTCAACACAGTCTTAACAGGGACAGGACTGAGATTTATAATTTACAAATCCTACAACTATAATGAGCATCACCTGAAAAATGTTCTATTCTTGTGAATCTCCTTATAGCAATCTCTCTATCTCTCTGGGAACCCGACATAAGAAATAACAAGTAAGCAGCATAGAGGAAAAGACTTTCTTTACAACAATTATGGTAAGGCAAACCATCTAAAAAGATTAATCTGTGAATGTACTGTACTCAGTGTATTTCATATCAGTTCCCTGCATTGATACCAGATTAGGAATGGCTTTACTCATTTTAATTTGTTGCACCACATGCTCTCATCTTTGCTAATATGGAACCTCTTACCTAGGATGATTAAGGTCAAGGCCGACACCATTCTTGGCCCAACTGAATGCCACATTAGGGATGCCTTCTGCTTTGCAGGTCAGCTGAGCAAACCCAGTCCCATCTCCAAAAGCTGCAACTTTACTCAAATGAACTCCTTTCTGAAGCTCTGGCTTAACTGAAAGAGACAAAATTACATAAGCCCTTTGCTTTATAGTTAAAATGTGACATTGAGAAAATGAAGGAGTAGTCAACCTATGAATCTGGATGAAAACTGCTGAACTGAATCCCTCAGATTATATGAGTCACTTGTGGTCAGAAGTGACCTGAAGTCACTTCAAGTCCCCTTTGTGTTTGCAGACCCGGAACACAAAGGAGATTAAGAATATAAACAAATGAAAGCCTTTATTGTGAATAAAAAGATTATAATACAGGAGTTGGCTACAAAAAAGAAGAGAAAAACAAGAATACACATTTCACTTCTCCCCCGTCTACTCTTTCCAGTTTTCTTTCTTCTTGTGACTCTCTTCCTTCTGCCAGATGAACTCCTGTTAGCTCTCCTCCAGACTCTTAAATTCAACTGGCATATTGTCAATACGACCCAACCTAGAACTTTCAGGGCAAGCCCAACCACCACTTTTGGAGTCAGGAGATTGGTTAGGAAACCCTTGGGATTGTTTTGATATAACTCACCAACTCCACCTACTGGCTCCATTTGTCTCTGCATTTCTGAACTTCAGCCTTCTAGTAAAGGCCCAGGGAAGTTGGAGACTTTATCTAATATACAGTATGTTCCTCTTTCTGCCACCTAACAGCATGAGGGACCAAACATGCATTTAGTCATCTCCCAGTGTCCAGGACATACACTGGCACCACAGTAATTACTTGTTCCAAAGCACCATACACAATATTGAGGTATACTACTCCCTTATCATCAACGGACCATTGTCACTGGAAATGACAGCCCTGCCAGTGTACCTGACACCTGAACATCTCACATCCTGACTGCTTTCCTGTATTATAGAACCATCATTGAATAACTGTGCAAGAGCTGGATTTAATTCCATGAACGGCATATATAGTATAGGGTCATTCACTACAACATAAAACAGTGGAAACATCAATAAGAACCACCTAGCAGATCAGTGCTATAATACTTACAGTATGTGGGTGTAGGGATGCATGAGCATGACATAAAAATGCAGAAAGCAGAATGAAGCAAAAATGATTACAAAAGTAAATAAGAACAAATAAATAATCTCTTCCCAGATCTGCACCAGGGCATCACTGAGCTCCTGGACAATCTGAGGTGCAACCTGGCGGCGTTGGATGGACTGAAACATAATGTCCCAGAGTTGTTCTATTGGATTTAGGCCAGTCAAGCGTGGGGGCCAGTCAATGGTATCAATTCCTTCATCCTCCAGGAACTGCCTGCATACTCTCGGCACATGAGGCTGGGCATTGTCGTGCACCAGGAGGAACCTAGGACTGACTGCACCAGCATAGGGTCTGACAGTGGGTCCAAGGATTTCTTCCCGATACCTAATGGCAGTCAAGGTGCCATTGTCTAGCCTGTAGAGGTCTATGCGTCCCTCCATGGATATGCCTCCCCAGACCATCACTGATCCACCACCAAACCGGTCATACTGAACGATGTTACAGGCAGCATAACATTCTCCACGGTTTCTCCAGACCCTTTCACGTTTGTCAGATGTGCTCAGCATGAATCTGCTCTCATCTGTGAAAAGCACACCTCTGGCCACCCTCATGAAGTCTGTTTCTGAATGTTTAGTCAGAGACATTCACAGTAGTGGCCTGCTGGAGGTCATTTTGTAGGGCTCTGACAGTGCTCATCCTGTTCCTCCTTACACAAAGGAGCAGAAACCGGTCCTGCTGATGGGTTAAGGACCTTCTACAGCCCTGTCCAGCTCTCCTAGAGTAACTGCCTGTCTCCTGGAATCTCCTCCATGCCCTTGAAACTGTGCTGCGAGACACAGCAAACCTTCTAGCAATGGTACATATTGATGTGCCATCCTGGAGAAGTTGGACTTACCTGTGCAACCTCTGTAGGGTCCAGTTATGGCCTCATGTGATCAGTAGTGACACTGGCCGTAGCTAAATCAAAAACTAGTGAAAAAACAGTCCGAAAAGATGAGGAGGGAAAAATGTCAGAGGCCTCCACCCGTTAAACCATTCCTGTTTTGGGGGCCGTCTCATTGTTGCCCCTCTAGTGCACCTGTTGTTAACTTCATTAACACCAAAGCAGCTGAAACTGATTTACAAGCCCCTCTGCTACTTAACTGACCAGATTAATAGCCCAGCAGTTCCATTGACTTGATGCTATACTCTGATTCAAAAGAGTTCCTTTAATTTTTTTGAGCAGTATATTTTGTTTATCCCTCCAAAATCAAATTACTTGACAGGTAATGTGATCAGGTCACAATTAAAGCACTTGGAGCATCTGTGATTGTCGCCATTTCAGCACCAGAACAGTCTATGTTGTATATGTAAAATATACAAAAAATTCACTTTTAAAGCACTGAGATTCTAAAATTTTATCAAAGAGTTAGGATTGAATATATAATAGCTCCTCTGTAACGCTGACTAACATTGTGCTGGACAATGAAAAGAAAAAAGACCCATCAAATCAGCATACGACTGATTAAAATCTAGCAGTGTTATTACCAATATAAAAAATGTCTACAAACTCACAGCGAACGATAAGGCGGACCTCTCCCTTGGCAGGCGGAGGTAGACCGTTGTTTACTAGGCACTCATATCGCCCTGCATCAGTTCTCTGAGCATCGGTGAAAGCCAGCTTTCCTGTTGGTCCTTCCTGCAACTGCCTGCTGGCATCTATTTCTCTCTCTTCATCACCCTGATACAGAAAAATTAAAAAAAAAGCAAAGTGATGCAATTTATAGAACATGCTGTAACTGAATCATCAACTGCAGTGAAATACTTTTGTTGGTAGCTAATGATGAGCAAACCTGAAGAATGAACTCCTTTCGAGTTTGGCGAAAAGATTGGGAACTTTGAAGAACTCAGCAAAATGCACTGAAGTCAATGGGGAAGGAGAAACTGAATTAGTTTTAAGTGGATTATAATGGTTCAGCGGTATTTTATGAGTCCCTGATGGCTTGGGGAAGCGTCTGCCAACTATGCAGTCGTGAGGTAGTAGTGCTGACCACTGTGCCTCACTGAGATAAAATGAATATAATTAAATATTAGAGCTGTAAAATTTCCTGCTGACGGGAAGCATGAAGTCACTAAGGCTTAGCCATCTGCAGATTCAATAGCAGGTACTCACCTCTCATGAATTGAACAGCTTTATTTATCCTTGTCGCTTTTGTTAGCTCACTGCCACTACTACCAAATAGGCACAACACTAAAGAAGTGGATTCTTCACTCCTTCCTGTTTGCATCAGCTGCATATCTCTCTGGGTAATACTATTAAAGAGGTAGTCTCACGTATCACACACAGGTCCATACAAAAAGACATTAAGACACAAATACACCGACACATGTCCAGTTTCCTTCTGCATGGGTATTTTCTGTTTAATTTTCCCTACTTATTTTGTGTGTGTGTGTATGTTTAGTTGTCCACTAATTTTTATCCCACTACTACTATCAGCATTACATACTTGGGGGACTGTCCCTTCCAACACAGCTTTGTGATATCATGCTGCCTCTCAAAGCATCATGGGGAACTGGGAAAAAAGAGTTTGTGTAAGCTGGCTACAAAGCTAATTTCCAAGAAAATATTTGGCAAACAAGGTCACAGGCAAACACAGCAAATTCTTTGTAAAAAATGCTTTGGTGACGAAGTGTGTCATGGGAGGATGAGAGACCAGATGAGAGATGGAGGAAGGGAACTTCTATTGTGTGGTGTGCAAGTGAACCGGCCACCTCGTCTGTACAACAGGGAACAAAACCTTCTGTTAGTAGGCCCAGTGTTTTTCTTTTCCTCCTGTTTGCTATACTTTCCTTTGTTTATCCCTCCCTGTCTACTATTTTTTTAAATAATTTTTTATAAGGTGGTGCAACAAGGAAACTAGGGTTCACATTCTGGGAGCTCTATGCACTGGGTCTTCCTCTCACAGTCGAAAAACATGCAGGTTAGTTGGACTGGAGACACTAAATTGGCTCCTGATGTATGTGTGTGTGTGGGGGGGTGTGGGGTGTGTGTGTGTGTGTATGTGTGTGCTCACCCTGCGATGGGTTGGCATTGGGTTAATTCCTGCATGATGGTTGTTGCCATAGGATTAAACTTCACCATGACCCTGCTCTGGATAAGTGGGCTTAAAGGGTGGATGGAATTTGTTTATAGCTTCAGTGGGTGTTTAAAGTAACATCTCAAGATCTTCAACTTTCTTACACTTTTTATATACTGTGTATTTGGTCACTTTTTCTTTTAGATTTTATTAAAATTGCCATTATTAATTTAATGGTACTCAATTTTAGTTATCATCTTGTGTGTAAATCCCACCACACCACACATTGTGCAGTGATATTGTCCTGGGAAGCAAAATAGCAGAACAAATCAGTTAGTATATGATTAAAAATGGAAGAACTTTCAGCTTGGTATGCACACAACAGCTAAAGCAATCTAAATTCACACAGTGATTAGCAGCTAGTAGCAAAGCAACAGCTAATCTATAATTATTGTTTATAACAGGAAAGGGCAATTTGTCTTTAGGGTCATTGATTATATGGCTGTGACAAAAAAATGGAACCTGAATAACAGAAAGTGCAATTCACTCAAATTTATTTTGGTAGTTGCATTGTGTCATAAACATACTCTATATACATCAAAATGTAGATAAAGCATATTAGTGGATGTGAGAAAATAACATTTCTACATTAAGTTGATTATATTTTCCAGGTAAATAATGAACAAATATTTGTATGTATTATTTGCTTTAGTGAGGATAATTTTTACATATCACGTTAATTATGTATAGGGTAATTATCATTAGTATTAGAGTGATAAATCAATATAGTTATTAATATTTTTCCCTTTCCTCATAACATATAACTTTCCTCTCATATCTGTTTGGGCTACTTAAACCTCTGACTCTGAGCCACCTAGCGTAATTCTTGAAATGTGAGACAAGAATGCAAATTCCTGTGTCATCATAAAAAAATCTTTAAAAAGACGTTTAAAGATAGATAGATAGATAGATAGATAGATAGATAGATAGATAGATAGATAGATAGATAGATAGATAGATAGATAGATAGATAGATAGATACTTTATTAATCCCAAGGGGAAATTCACTTACTCCAGCAGTACCTTACTGATACAAAAAACAATATTAAATTAAAGATTGATAGTAATGCAGGTAAAAACAGACAATAACTTTGTATAATATTAAATGTTAACGTTTACCCCCAAAGGGTGGAATTGAAGAGTCGCATATTTTGCGGGAGGAACGATCTCCTCAATCTGTCAGTGGAGCAGGACAGTGACAGCAGTCTGTCGCTGAAGCTGCTCCTCTGTCTGGAGATGATACTGTTTAGTGGATGCAGTGGATTTTCCATAATTGATAGGAGCCTGCTGAGCGCCTGTCGCTCTGCCACGGATGTCAAACTGTCTAGCTCCATGCCAACAATAGAGCCTGCCTTCCTCACCAGTTTGTCCAGGCGTGAGGCGTCTTTCTTCTTAATGTTGCCTCCCCAGCACACCACTGTGTAGAAGAGGGCGCTCGCCACAACCGTCTTATAGAACATCTGCAGCATCTTATTGCAGATGTTGAAGGACGCCAGCCTTCTAAGGAAGTATAACCGGCTCTGTCCTTTCTTACACAGAGCATCAGTATTGGCAGTCCAGTCTAATTTATCATCCAAAAAGTAATAGGTGTCTAATAATTTTATGAACCCCAGAGGCAAAATTGGCTTTTCAAAGAAACTCATTATTAGATAGATAGATAGATAGATAGATAGATAGATAGATAGATAGATAGATAGATAGATAGATAGATAGATAGATAGATAGATAGATAGATAGATAGATAGATAGATAGATAGATAGATAGATAGATAGATAGATAGATAGATAGATGAAGGACTCTCAGACCATGAGAAAGAAAATTCTCTGGTCTGATGAGACAAAGATCGAACTCTTTGGTGTGAATGCCAGGTGTCACGTTTGGAGGAAACCTGGCACCATCCCTACAGTGAAGCATGGTGGTGGCAGCATCATGCTGTGGGGATGTTTTTCAGCGGCAGGAACTGGGAGACTAGTCAGGATGAAGGGAAAGATGACTGCAGCAATGTACAGAGACATCCTGGATGAAAACCTGCTCCAGAGCGCTCTTGACCTCAGACTGGGGCGACGGTTCATCTTTCAGCAGGACAACAACCCTAAGCACACAGCCAAGATATCAAAGGAGTGGCTTCAGGACAACTCCGTGAATGTCCTTGAGTGGCCCACCCAGAGCCCAGACTTGAATCCGATTGAACATCTCTGGAGAGATCCTAAAATGGCTGTGCACCGACGCTTCCCATCCAACCTGATGGAGCTTGCGAGGTGCTGCAAAGAGGAATGGGCGAAACTGGCCAAGGATAGGTGTGCCAAGCTTGTGGCATCATATTCAGAAAGACTTGAGGCTGTAATTGCTGCCAAAGGTGCATCGACAAAGTATTTAGCAAAGGCTGTGAATACTTATGTACATGGGATTTTTCAGTTTTTTTATTTTTAATAAATTTGCAAAAACCTCAAGTAAACTTTTTTCACGTTGTCATTATGGGGTGTTGTGTGTAGAATTCTGAAGAAAAAAATTAATTTAATCTATTTTGGAATAAGGCTGTAACATAACAAAATGTGGAAAAAGTGAGGCGCTGTGAATACTTTCCGGATGCACTGTAGATAGATAGATAGATAGATAGATAGATAGATAGATAGATAGATAGATAGATAGTGGTTTTCTCACTAATAATAATCATTTTTTGCATTTATATAGCACTTTTCTCACTACTCAGCAATTGCAGGTTAAGGGCCTTGCTCAAGGGACCAACAGAGCAGAGTCCCTATTGGCATTTACGGGATTCGAACCGGCAACCTTTCAATTGCCAGTGCAAATCTCTAGCCTCAGAGCCACCACAGAGCCACTCAAAGCGCTTTCCACACAAATTGTCCTTCCTTGTTCCATCTCTCTGCTTCTGTCTTACCAGCCATCTCCAGCTGAACATGTTTTCGATAACTGGGTTTGCATCAGCAGTGCATAAAATCTCAACCGATCCCCCGAGATCAACTTCTGTTGGGTCAGCTAGGCTCTTAATAGATGGAGAATCTGCAAATAAGCATAAAGAAATATGAAGATGTATTAACCCCCTTTGATTCTGCTCTAGGGAAGAAGTGAAATAATTTGATCATATAAAACAAAAAAAATGAAAAGGTAAAATCTCATGCTAGGCCACTCTATAAAAACAAGATGTCATGGTAGAAGTATTTAAAAAATGATCTGTTACATTAAATCAATACCGGCTCAGTCAATGAAAAAGGCTGGCTGGCTTAATATGAGAGTCCCAGTAAGTGGCCCTCACAAGCTGTGATTAATTCACTTTGATCCTTATGAGAAAATCAGCCATCTTCCCTTTGCAAACATATATACTCTACATTCTGTACATATTTGCTCAGTATTACATTTAGCCTGAGCCTTTATCAGCGCATCTTTTAACATCTGAGACACAATTGTTTACATTTCCTTTTGTTTTTCCAGGTGGAGAACCAGCTGGTGAAGTGACTTGCTCACAGTGACACAACGTCAACAACAGGATTTGAACTCACAATCTCAGAATTTTGACATCCATAGCCTTACCCACTACAGCACAAAGTCTGCCAGTATGAGACTAACCAGCAACAAGACACGGTGGTGTCGGATCTGCCTGCTCTTTCCTTTAAAACATTCAATGAAATCATCATTAAACATGGGCATGTGTGGCACCTCAACTGTTTTTAAATCTTCCTTTAGTGATCTTTCTCCTAGGAATTGGTTCAGAATATATTTACACACAGATATACAGAGGCAAGAGCCTATCCTGGCAGCAGCAGGGGTCACAACTATGACAGGGTGACAGTCCATCACAGTGCTCTCTCTCTTTCTCTCTCACATACACATTTATATATATTATATGGCCAAATGTTTGTGGACACCTGATCATCACACCCATATGAGCTTGTTGGACATCCCATTCCAAAATCATGGCATTAATATGGATATGGAGTCACACACACCTGCGACCCCACTTCACTGGCACAGAGAAGCTACCAGCTACTGCAGCTACTGCAGGCCTGACATTGTGGTCAGCAACACAGGAGCGCCGCTGGGGACTGTACTTTCTCCGGTCCTGTTCAGCCTATATACATCGGACTTCCAATACAACTCGGAGTCCTGCCACGTGCAAAAGTTTGCTGATGACATTGCTATCGTGGGCTGCATCAGGAGTGGGCAGGAGGAGGAGTATAGGAACCTCATCAAATGGCACGACTCAAATCACCTACACCTGAACACCAGCAAAACCAAGGAGCTGGTGGTGGATTTTAGAAGGCCTAGACCCCTCCTGGACCCTGTGATTATCAGAGGTGACTGTGTGCAGAGGGTACAGACCTATAAATACCTGGGAGTGCAGCTGGATGATAAATTGGACTGGACTGCCAATACTGATTCTCTGTGCAAGAGAGGACAGAGCCGGCTATACTTCCTTAGAAGACTAGCGTCCTTCAACATCTGCAATAAGATGCTGCAGATGTTCTATCAGACGGTTGTGGCGAGCGCCCTCTTGTATGCGGTGGTGTGCTGGGGAGGCAGCATAAAGAAGAGGGCCTCACTCCTGGACAATCTGGTGAGGATCAGTATTCTCTCCAGACAGAGGAGCAGCTTCAGCAACAGACTGCTGTCACTGTCCTGCTCCACTGACAGACTGAGGAGATCGTTCTTCCCCCAAACTATGCAACTCTTCACTTCTACCCTGTTAAACGTTAACATTATTCAAAGTTATTGTCTGTTTTTACCTGCATTTTTATTACTCTTTAATTTAATATTGTTTTTTGTATCAGTATGCTGCTGCTGGAGTATGTGAATTTCCCCTTGGGATTAATAAAGTATCTATCCTATCCTATCCTATCCTATCCTATCCTATCCTATCCTATCCTATCCTATCCTATCCTATCCTATCCTATCCCAGTCAATGATGGTCACTAATGAGAATTTACAAGACATTGGACCTGTCAAATTAAAAGACATTGTAGAACCTTCAGTACCACTTATTATAAAATGTAAATGTGTGTATGTATATATTTGAGCCTGTATGTATAATTATGCCCTTTGTGGCTTTTAGAAAATCCAAAATAAATTTAATTGTGTGCACCAAATTCTTGTCATTTATGATGTACATTGTACAATCATTCCACCCCAGAAAAGGAACAATTCAAAGAAATCACTGAAAGCCCACAATTACCTTGACATTCATGTCCATGATGAGTGTGTTTAAACTTCTGACCACAACTGTATTATGTGTTCTTTACCAATATGAACTCCACTTTAACAAAATCATAAAAAACAACAGTGCAAGTGATCAATAGGAATTCGCCAGGCTAATACAGTGGAGCACTTTAAAAAACTGCTGAAAACACATTATTTTAACATGGCCTTCTCATAACTTCACTGTAATTTAAATCCTGATACTCTGTATATCCAATTCATTATAATAACTATTCATGGTGGCTCTAAAATCTGTACTAACCCCTACTCTCTCTTCTGTTTCCTTTTCCGGTGTCCTTTTGATGGTGGCTTGATCCACCACCATCTACTCAAAGCACCATGATGTTCCAACAATGATGGATTAAAAGCTAGAAGTCTGCATGACCATCATCATCAAGTCCTTCCGTGAGAACCCTAAATACAAAGAGGACTATTTCATTTATGTTAGATAGAATGCCCAGAGGGTACTAGGTGGTCTCGTGGCCTGGAACCCCTGCAGATTTTATTTTTTTCTCCAGCCGTCTGGAGTTTTTTTTTTTTTTTTTTTTTTTGTCCATCCTGGCCATTGGACCTTACTCCTTTTCTATGTTAACTAATGTTGTCTTATTTTAATTTCTTATTTTGTCTTTTATTT
Organism: Erpetoichthys calabaricus; assembly: GCF_900747795.2. Classification (NCBI taxonomy): domain Eukaryota; kingdom Metazoa; phylum Chordata; class Cladistia; order Polypteriformes; family Polypteridae; genus Erpetoichthys; species Erpetoichthys calabaricus. The sequence continues at coordinate 25,566,083 of NC_041410.2, read as the reverse complement.
TTCTTTTCTTCATCATGTAAAGCACTTTGAGCTACTTTTTGTATGAAAATGTGCTATATAAATAAATGTTGTTGTTGTTGTTGTTGCCTTGCACTGGCTTGGACTTTGAATCACTATGCTTTGATTATTTCAGTAGTTGTACAGACTCTGGTTAGGGTGATGTATTCAAGTTTCAGCCCCAGTTATAAAACTCTTTGATTTCTCGCTGTCTGAATTCATTAGCTCGACCTTCTTGAATCATTTTATGTGGTGATGGTTCATTTCAAGAGTCAAAGTTCTGGACACCTATTGTGCATGGATCTGCTTGTGGTGAATTTTTCATGAAGAGTCGATTCAGCTGCCTAAATGAACTAATCCCATGGTGTCTGTCATATCACCCTCTTTGATTCTGCATTATACTTCTCTCCTTGCTGGCAACAATTACTTCTTGTTGAAGGCCAAACAGACCTTACATTATCTTTGAGAGGTGTTCTAATAGCACTATTATTTTCATTTTATGACCATTTTTTAGTAGTAGTAGTAGTAATAGTAGCAGTGGTAGCTATATAAACAGTGTTGTTATTATTAGTTGTTAGTAATACAGTAATATGATTGTATTTCTTGTTTTTAATTATTGTTGCATTTATAGTACAGGGAGATTCACTCGAAAAAGGCCCCAAATATTCTGTTATAAATCCCATTAGGATGAAGCAATCTGAACCAAAAAAATATGCTATATACCTTGACGTTTGTGTAATTGATTGCATTACATATGATGCTGGAAGTGGTTTCCATTTTCTGCCAGATACATTTCGATGTGGTGCTCCATGCTCCTGAACTTATCGGCAAGCATCCCGGGGGCATAGCAGCAATTTCATGTTGGATGTTTTCCTTCAAATGTTCCACAGTGCGAGGCTTGTTCCGATAGACTTTTCCTTTTGAGCATACCCCAAAGGAAGAAGTCTGGTGGTGTCAAATCCGGCGACCATAGTAGGCCAAAGCCCCTTTGAAATTACCCTGTTGCCAAAGAAGGACTCAGTTTCTGTCAGGCTCTTCGCTGATGCGTGACACGCTGCTCCTTCTTGCTGGAAGTAACCTTCCGTTAACTCACAATCATCCAGTTGATTCTGACATCGCTTAAATGAATTGGTGACCCAATAGTTTCGTACCATGAAGACGCACTGCTCAATACTATACACCACCATCCTGACGAGAAGTCAAGTGACTGAGTGAAGGAGTACGGGCGGTATCACCCAGAAGTTGCAAACGGAGGTTAAACGTCACAACGGCTGTCTGGCGCCTACCTCATTGCTCTGACACAGGGGCATCCCGGATTGTTCAAAGCTCCATATACTGAGGAGCACATTGCACATTATTTCGTTCAGATTGCTTCATCCTAGCAAGAGTTATTACAGAATATTCGGGGCCTCTTTCAAGTGAATCTTCCTGTAGTACTAGTAGTAGTTGTAGTGTTCTTTTTCCTTTTGTGTTATTGTAAAAAGAATTATTATTATTAATAGTAGCTGTAGTAGTTGTCATAGTAGTGTCAGTAGCAGAATTATTTTCAATAGTATTAACCTTTACAACAAACATCTAAAATGTGCCTATCTCTAAGGCTCCTCTCACACTGCACATGTCATCCACTTTGATTTTGCTACTCACACTGCACATCCAGCTGAACGACGGTGCTGTTCTCCCCTTCAGCATTAGCACAACGTATTCCATATTCCCCAGCATCAGCTCTTGTGAGATTCCAGATTTCCAACATGCCACCATCCTTCACATGATGACGATAGGTTTTTTCTTTTGAAAACAAGCAACAGCATCACCACATGTATTAATACTTAACTAAACAACGCTTTGATACTTGTGCCCAAAACTGAAGGAAGTGTCTTAGGTTTGGATTCACCTCTAACCAGGTCCTCTCCGCGGAAAGTCCAGTTGCAGCTCATCTCCACAGGATTGGCCGACACCTTTAGAGGTAGAAGGGCAGCACTGTGTTCCGCAGCTTGCACAAGTTTTGGCTGATCAACAGCAAATTCAGGAGGATCTTAAATCGAAAAAAAAATCCCACTCTGATCACAATCATATATAAGAGTACATTTAAGTGTTTTGTACACTTAAAATTATATTTTTTTCATATGTTACTTGCCTCATGTATTTTGTAGTGATCAGTTCAGGTCAGGTTGGGGAGCATGCACTGGTACAGTGCATCACCGCACCCACCACATGACGAAACAGCTTGGCAGCCCCCCAGGCAGACACTCGGTTCAGTCCCACCCTCCGGAAATGACCCTCTATATGCTGCAGCCAGGTGTTACATGGGCGTCAATAGCCAAGAAAGAATTTTAATCTCAAATTTTCACGCAGAATGGAGATAACAAAGTTTCTGATATAATATTTTTCTATGGTTACCAAAGCTAGACAACAGTGTAAAAACTATCCATGAAAACACTTACGTTACTCGTGTTGCATTATCCACAAGCTAAGTCATCTAGTCGTATATTCACAGTGTCCCAAACACATGTATGTTTACAAAAATATTGCTAAATATAGCAGCTCCGGAAAATGCTGTCATGAATGAAAATGGAACACACCCAAGCCTTTGAATTGAAGACCTGCCACCCATCATTGTTTTTGTTTGCCTTATGCAATTTCTTGTATTAGGAATTTGTTAGTTTTCACATACCCCTTGGGGTCAGACTGCAGGGTCAGCTATTGTACAACACCACTGGAGCAATTACAGGTTAAGGGTCTTGCTCAGGGGCCCAGCAGAGTAGGATCTCTTTTGGCAGTGAGGGGGATTCGAACCAGCAACCTTCTGGATACCAGCACAGATCCTTAGCCTCAGAGCCACCACATTCACAGCATGAGCCACAATCAGAGTACCGCAGGATTATTTAGCAGCACTCTGTGAAACTGCACAAGTCATCTGACCTTCTGCTTGCTGAAACATCTCAGATATGCACAAGTCCGAGGCGTATTCTCTTCCTGATAATGTTCTCACTCGCTTTTCATTAATTTTTAATCTTTAGTTTTCTGTGTCTCCCAGTGCACAGTTTTTGTTGATCTCATGTGAAGCAAAATGTTATCCAATGAATAAGCCATTACTGGGCTGGACCCATAACCATGGAGGGTTTTCAATACAAATGCTCAGAGAGTGTTCTATTTTCACTCATAAGGGCATTTCGCAGAAGTGGTTTATTTAACAACATTTTAGTAAAAAATGCACGTTTGGGACATTACGAACATAGAACTGGATAACTTGACATGTGGATTATGCAACATGAGTAACATATTTTTTGATATTTGTCAATGTAGACACCTGCTACATCAGAAACTTTGTTATGTCTGTTCCGCCTGAAAATACGAGATTAACTTTTTTCTCGTACCATCACTACTAACTACATGAGGCAAGTATCATATGCAAAAATAGAACTTTTGTGTTGAGTATTCCTGTAGAACAACACAGTTATCTGTATTTCACAAAGAAAACAATATGAACAACAAAGGATTTGATAAAATATCAGCGTCACATATAAGTCAAACTCTAATAGCACAGAAGTGGCCAAATACATAGTAATAAACATATCTTTAAATTTCTTTTAAAACTGGCCAGCGCTGAAGAAGTTTTGATGGCCTGTTGATGTTTCTGCCATAGTCAGGCACTACTGAACAGAAAGCACGGTCACCTGTTTTACCCATGCAACAATAAAAAGGGTAGAATGATCAAAACCAGAGGGAAACTTTGGGTGTGTATATATAATGAGGAAGTCCTGAAGGTAGACAGGGGCAGCACCATTATTACTTGTGTAAGCAAGAAGATAAATCTTGTAATGGATGCTCTCTTTTGCATTGGGCCAGTTTAAGGGTAATAAAACTGGGATAATATACTTTTGTAGAAAAAACTTTTGATAAACTGTAATCTCTAAATATACTTTGTAGTGGGAGTCAGCAAACAGATACAATAATTTGGTGGGGTGATATGTTTATGATGTCTGAGACTGTACGAGACTCTGAGGAACGTAAAATGGAGTGTATTAAAGATTCCTGTATTCACCTGGTAGCACTGCTGCCTAAGGAGCTCCATTACACCCTATCAGAGGAGCTGCTCATCCAAAGGAGGAAAGGGTGAAGGAGTGAACATCCAGAGTGAGGATGGAAGAGGTGAAGATCAGAAGTAAGGATAAAAGACCTGGTCAGACTCCATATAATGAGAAAGGTCGGATTGCTTTTAATAGTTATAGTGAGATACAGAGAGTTCAGGTACTGTGACATTTTGGGTACTGCAGGGAACTGGCTTAAACATTTTATTTCAGACTCTGTTTAAATGCTGGATGAATTACATCAGATGTTGTGGAAAAAAACTAGAGGGGGAAGTGGAGATTTATGTGAATAAGCAATGGTGAAAAAGGAAGTGCAGTACAATTAGAACTACATGTATGATCCAGACATTGAAATGCAGACTGAATTTTTCCACCCCACTGCCCAGGGAAGTAACAGATCATCCTGGCTGACTCAGCAACAAAAATGATTCACTTTGTTACCAATATTTTAATGTTGAATCACTTTGAATGCAGGTGACTTCAAACAAGGAAATACACTTTTATAAGCATGTTCTGTTCATGAACACTACAAGCTGAACCTGCTCAATGCAAAAATTAATGACTTTAAATATAAACCTGTGGTACAATCTGAGCAAGGCTGACCTCAACCTACTCCCACCTGCAGCCCTGTAATTGTCAGCTGGAGCTCTGGAGTATCCAAGCCACATGTGCAAATGGGAGGCAGCTGAAGGGCTCAAAAGAAGTAATTCCCAGTCAGACTAGGGGGCGGCAGAGTGCACGGATCACTTCTCTTTTTTCCTCACAGACCAAATGCGGGAAATTCCACCTGGGCCCTATGACATCACTTCCGGTTTCACACCAGAAGACATCACTTCCAGCTCCACCCCCAGAAGACGTCACTTCCTCCCTGCCAACTTTAAAACCAACTTGTTTGTACCACAACCTCAGTTCTGTTTTGGACTCTTGTCTGTAAAGACCTTTATTCAACAAATGTTCAACTTTTTATCCACTCTACAATTTTACAGGAGGCTGATCCAAACCCTCTTAACGTGTCAAGGCTTAATTGTTCCCACTATATATATATAGGAAGACCAGGGGAGAAAACATGCAGAGGGCTTTATCTCCTCCAGAGCACTAGGTGGCAGCCTTTCTTGGTTGCAGCAGTGCCTCAGATTTCTACAGGGTTTCATGGAAGTTGAAGTTCAGTACAACCCTGTTGGGTTCTGTGGGGGCCACCAGAGCGTGCTACAGGGTCATACGGAGTCCTACTTTGTCGGGCTTCCACCTCACCTGGAAGTGCTTCCAGACCATGTTAACGGGCTACCAGAAGTACTCCTGGGTGTAGGATAAAAGAAGCCAATGCCAATTCTCCAGGATCCAGAGTCTGAAGGAAGATGGACAAAGCTTGCTAGAGGAGGAGTGGAGATGGAAGGAAAGAGAAAAGAGAAAGGCAAGAATTGCTTTGTGACTGTGTTCATTCATGCATGTACTGTGCTATGCAAATGGGAAACTTGGGAAATGTTTCCCACAACAAAATAATGCTTGTGTGTGTTGAAGGATATATATATATATATATATATATATATATATATATATATATATATATATATATATATAATTTTGCTTACCGTCCTATCTATCTATCTATCTATCTATCTATCTATCTATCTATCTATCTATCTATCTATCTATCTATCTATCTATCTATCTATCTATCTATCTATCTATCTATCTATCTATCTATCTATCTATCTATCTATCTATCTATCTATCTATCTATCTATCTATACTCACAGGTGGCTCAGTGGTAGTGCTGCTGCTTTGCAGTAAGGAGATTGTGGGTTTGCTTCCTGGGTTGTCCCTGTGTGGAGAGTGCTTTGAGGATTGAGAAAAGCACTATATAAATGTAAAGAATTATCTATCTATCTATCTGTCTGTCTGTTATATAGCATCTATCTATCTATGAAATGTAGAATGAGTTTTTCGGAATCAGGTAGGGACAGAGGTGGTCTATGCCTATAAAAAGTCCTCAGGTGGTAAAATCAAATTTTGCAGACAAAGACAATATGATATTGAAATGAATGCATAGGATACATTTTGACTGGGAAGAAGAAATAGTAATAGTGGTCATTCCAGACTGGTTTTCAATCTGCAAATGAGGAACCACTAAACTCCCATCCCACTGGAAACCATCCTCCACAGGTGACACTACCCTTCTTCTCCCAACCCCTGCTAGAAACCAACTACTGCAGCTGAAACGAAAGCCCAGAAGAATCACACATTAATACGACAGGTGGGGCTTGAAGAGGGAGGGCACTATTGAGCTTGCCCCTCGCAGTTCAAAACCTGACTCCGCCACTGCATTGCTCCATTTACCCATTAACTACATCTTTTATGTCTGGCAGCAATGAAATACATAATTGTACTTAAAATTAACTGGAATATTTGAGTCAAGACACCTCTTCCATGTTAATCTGTCATTTTCTAAAATGTTATACTCTGCTTAAAAATGAAGCTTCCAGTATGCTGTAAAGGAATATTTTCTAATATTATAAAAGTCATCATTGAGTTCAGAAATAATTCAATAAAAGTATTTGAATGTGACATATAATGTAAGTGGATAAATGAACTCAAACTCAAAGAACGGGAACACCACATTGGCACTCACAAAGCACATTGAGCCGGTAGAAAGTGTTGACTCCTTCTGCAAGGACATAGCTGTATGCCAGGCATGACACTCGCTTCCCGTTATCCGAAGACGCCGCCTTAATATAGACTCGACTCATTTGGGATTCACCTCCATACTCAGCACGCTTCTTTCCAAGATCAAATTGTTTTAGCCTGATGAAGTAGAGGGCAAAGAATGAGTAAGACAGATGAAGTGACAAAGCTGAACACCACTACATGGAAGAAGCAGCAGGATGATAGGTGAGTCGTGTTTCATACTGTGGAACAGAAGCATTTGAAGCAGTAGTTTAGTTTCTGTTGTATTTTAACAAGTGTGACTTGCCTTTTCACTTGGGTTCTGGCATCATCATCTGTAGGCCTCTTTGATTCAATTCTCTGCACATTAAATTGAAGTATTATGACTAAAATATGAAAATGTATGATACACCATCCTTTTTCAGGCACTTACTTTTCACCATTTTTGGTCCACGATACATTAGCAATAGGATTACTGCTCCCAGCAGTGCAGGTTAACGTCAGGGAGTGTCCACGCTTCACTTGTTTAGAAGCAGCTGTGATCTCCATGCTGATTGGAGGAACTGATGGAGAAAGACAGAAACATTCTCAACTTTAGCACTATTAGGTTTTTTCTAAGAATCTCTTAAAAATCAGTGATTTGTTAGTTCTTGGGGGACAACAAACACAATAGAAGGGTGCAGATCAAAAATATCAAACACATCAGAAAACTATTTATATTTGAGCTTTTAAAAATAGGATTGCTTTGAGGAAATTTCAAGAGACAAAACTTATAGTATTTTTTTTACCAGTGAACTACAACCTTGGACAGAGTCCTTTGGTCAAATGCACTCATGCACTCATCCTTCCCAAGAGCATTTAAAGAGCAGGCTAACTGGATGATGCTCTCTTTGTGAACTTCACAGAACTGCAAGAAAAGTTTAACTAAACATGAACAGTATATTGGTGTGTGACTGAAATGACAGGAAACCCTTTGTGTATATTTATATACTAGCCGTCCCCCGCAGCTGCACCTGTGTAGTAGTGAAACAGGACAAACTTTAAAAATCAATAAACAAAAAGGTATCGATAGCTAAGTGAAGGCAAGTTACGCTCCAAAATACAGAGGCAGACCGACTCCCTACTCCTGATGTTACGCTTCCTCCTCCCCTCGGTCCGCAGCCTCTGGCTCGGATTAGGATGAATATATCACTCCTGCAAGCAAGCTATGATTCTTAGTACGATGATAGAAGTTACAAAATCAACCGGAATATTCAGGCAAATTCTAGAAAAAAAACCCGATCTAAATCCATTAAGTAGTTCTCTATTCGCTAGCTAAGCGGATGTAAGATACGCCCAAGGCTGGCGCGTGAGTGAAGAGGACCCCGCCCCCTTGGCCCGCTGCATCTCTCTCAGATTTGCGCAAATAAATCGGTACCACAAGCAAACTATGATACTTAGCGTGATGAGAGAAGTCACAAACTCAACCGTAAATTATAAAAAAAATTCAATCTAAATCCATTAAGTAGTTCTTTCATGAAAAGCGGGCAAACATACAGGCAAACAGACAGACGTTGGATTTTATATATAGAGAGATAGCGATGGTAGTCCAGAGGAAAAAAAAGTATAGCAAGTGGACGTGATGCTAGTGAGCAAGGACAAACCCAGGAAGGCCCTTTGAAACAGACAGATGCATGCCCTGGCAGGGATGATGATTTGCTTCATGACTTTAAAGAAGTGTTACGGCAGCATTTCTCAACCTTTAAGTATTTGCGACCCGAGTTTTCATAACAGTTTTAATCGCGCCCCCCTAATGTTTTTTTGAAAGGAGCCCACTAATACCAATTTGTTCTTTTTTAATTAATGATATACCATAGATGCATATTTTATTATACCTACTTAACTTTTATCGACATTTATCTAACTCTACAGTATATTTATTTTTCTAGTATCAGAATGTAGTTTAAGTTAATTTGTTTTGGTTTCAATAGATGTATTTTTCATATTTTCGATTCTTGTTTTCTTTTTTTCACATCTTCGTGCCCCCCTTTTTGTTACTTCGCACCCCCTAGGGGGGCCCGCCCCACAGTTTGAGAACCACTGTGTTATGGGGTAAAAAATATGTAAATTTTGTTCTGTATTTTCGTTATATGTTGCTCAACACTTCAACAGATGAATTACATTCTGGACACATCAAAGCATATCCTCTTCCTAGTTGTACCTCACTTTTAAAGCAGCTGTTCCAATAAAGAAAGGAAGACATGCTGGTGCCTAACGCTATTGATTAGTTCATAACCTGGGCATGTGGGACAAAAGTAGCTAAATTATTTTACAGCCTGGGAAAGGAAGACATGGCAACACCTCAGACAACATCAAAAATAGTTTGGGAAAACAGACAGTGAATTCATTCATCATATTGAAGAGCCGGCCAATCAGATCTAACAATCACATCTTGCAAAACCCCCAGGTAGAATTTTAGAATAAATACAGTATGTCTCGTCTGAAGAGTGACATAGGAAGGAGGGAGGATGAAGAAGGGATGAAGACGTTAGAAGAGAACAGAGTGACAGCAACGTGTGGCCGTTTCCATGTGATCGTCAGAAAAGCAGCATGAACAACTATGCCTGCGACATTCACCCTTGTTATCTTTACTTTTTCGTAAGCTTTTTCTAAAGACTATATATATCCAGACTTTTCTATCAGTCCTATTTTCTATTATTCTTTGTTCCACTGGTATTATTATTATTATTCCTGTAATAAATACCATGCTTAATGTCTAGAGTGATTGAAGTAATAAGTTAGATTTCTTTGAGCACCTGGTGCGGCCGGAGGTTTGCTGTTACCTCTGTGCTGCAAGGTCTATTAAGACTGCGGGTGAGAGCTCCAACCAAGAGTAGGGAACAGTATGTAAAGTAAGGCATTCTTGGCTGATAAATGGCGTATAGTCAAGGATGCTGAGCCTTTTGATGTTTAAATGTATTCTCGAAGACCAAAAGTAATATTTAGGTCTGAGATATCTTTAAAACATTGTATGTTGTTCATGCCGATAATAAGTAAGTCTCTTGAAGTGCTGAGAGAGTGACAGGCTGTGTTATTCCTATGGTACTTGTGTGGTTTAAAGTGCTAGAGGTTAACCAGCTGTGTGTTTGTCATTCATAGGGCACTGTTGAGTTTCTGTGTGTATGCGTATAGCTATGTGTGCATGTGTTACTCTTAAGTTGCAACAGTAGACCAACCGGTAATGAATCTGATGAGTACACTTACCCCTAGGTAAAAGGTAAGTCGAGGGGAAAATCACAATAATACAAGAAGCAAAGGCACCACTATGCATAAGGGTTGGAGTTGGGGGCATCATCAAGAAAAGCGAGAAAAGGAAGAAAGACAACCTGGAAAATGGGCACTGAGCTGATCTTCCTTCTAGAAAGAAATATAGAGAGTAAGGTGAGGAAGACATAAAGGAATACTAAAAGACCTCCTGGCATATAGAGTGCACCACACATCCCAGACTGAGCAAACAAGGAGCTTGTTGCCTTTTTAGGTGGTCAAATAGCTAGGGCTGCCCTGGGTCCTCTTAAGGTAACTGAAGGTTCAGAGATACAAGGACACCAGGAGCTTCTATAGGGAGCTTTAGACTGGTGTCCCCAGAGCAAGACGAAAGCTGCCTCTGAAAATGGAAGTAACTCAGTGACCCTGCAACGGGGTTTAAAGCCTGACGAAGTCTAAAGGAAAACGAATGATGACAATGGTTTATCTGAAAAACGGAGTGCCCTCATTTACAGTCATGTGAAAAAGTAAGTGCACACCATAGAAATTGTTGCCTAAAAACTCAAAGTAGTCCTGAAACACAAAGATGGGCAACTTCAACAAACACAAGCTGTTAATACAAAAAGGAAAAGTGGGAACTGTAAAATTCCACAGGCTTCTGAAAAACAAAAATAATTTAATAAATAAAAAATAAAATAAAAAATTTAATAAAAAAAAATATCCAAGGCGAACAAGGCAAGAATCCAAAGCCAAAAAAACAAAATCCAAGATACAAACAAAAAGTCAAGAAAAAAAGAGAATAAAATATAAAGGGCAAAAGACCACAAGACTTACAAAAGATGCCAAAAAGGACTGAAAGGAAAAAAAACAAACAACACAAGTAGGATAAGTAATGCCTAAGGCGTCTTGTTCCATTAAAGAGGCAGCAAAAAACATTAGGAAGCCCACACTCTCTTTGGGTTAACATATAAAACACAATACACATAACAAACTCGGTTAATAGAAGACAATAAGTGTTGTAAACTAGGAGTCACAAAGTACATAAATCCCAATAAGTTCAAAAAGCACTTACAAAAATACCCACTAGAGGGGGATATCACTGTCAAACCCCAGCTAGTAATAAGGGAAAACACCAAACCTTTACACTTTAAAAAGTTTATTCTCAAAACGCTCTTCAGTAACAAAGACGCTCCATGGCACACAAGAATTAAAAGAATCTCCCCAAAGACTAAGGCAATCAAAGCAAATAAGACCCCATAGAGTGTCCAGAAGCGTAATCAAAAACAGAGCAAAAGGCCGAATATCTAGGAATTCACAAAAAGCACAGAAAAAGGGAAAAGTAAAGGAATTAACTAATAATAAACCACCAGGAACTGTGGGCAGAGGACAGTTACTGGTAGCGATTGGCAGGTGATCCCACCTCTTGGTGACCACCCACAAAACACATGGAACATAACAGCAGCTTAAATACATTGACAAAACTAAAAATAAAGAATGATGCACATAGACAACATAAATTAAAGTGTCAAAAATTAACATAAGAGACATAAGACATGAATTTGAATTCCAGAAGGGAAGAAGGAGAAAATATCAAAATTATTAGTAAACAAGAAAATAATAACTAAAAATATAATACCAAAACAAAAGTAACAAAAGCACATTTAAGAACATAAACCAAAACGTAATTTAAAAAATGAAACAGAAATAAATTGATATGTGGATCTAAAGATGAGAAGGACGTTCTGGCAAAAGCACACTAAAGTGCAAACTCCACACTGACAATGCAGGAGAGGATCTGAATGCAGAACAAAGGGACTGCAAGTCCAATTATCTCACCCAGCGTACACTCTCTCCCTCTGCATAACAAGCATATGTTAGATGATGCAGTAGTTGCTATTAACTGCTGAGCCTGTTTCAACAGAATCGGGGGCAAGACAGCCTTGACTGTACCCCAGTACATTGGAGAGCACTTCCAGTTATACATCCATCCTTCTATCCACCTGCTCAATCTGATTCAAGATCTCCAGATGAATGAGGGGCGCCACAGTCTGTTCTGGCAACAATGGACATGACATAGATATCATTCATGTAGGCGAGTACAGGTGTGTGCTCATCACATGACATAGTCACATATGTACTCTTTGGCCAGTTTAAAAGCACTGTTTCCCCTAGGGTACATACTGTATGATCAGTTAGTGCAGTGGGTGACACCTCAGCCCCACATTGGGAGAGTGGGAATTTTTTCAATCTTGCCACCAACCCCCAATTGTTCCCTGCAAGTTGGAGGACCTGCTTGCAGGTCTGGATGCAGATTAACTTCATACCCAGGATGAAGCAATTGCAGGTTAAGAGCCTTGCTCAAGGGCCCAGTGGAGTGAAGTCTCTTCTGGCATTTTATTGGATTCAAACCGGCTACCTTCCGATTGCCAGCACAGATTCCTAGCCTCAGAGCCACCACTCTGTCTTATGGGAGTATGCTCAGAGTATCCATCACAAAATGCACACAGCCTTTTGGAGAATATGCAGGCCCACACCGACTTGAACCTGATGACATGACGCTGTGAGGCTACAGTGCAAGCCACTGCACCACCGTGCCACTCCTTTATCGTACATGAACTAAAATGTCTATTGTTTCAATGCTTAGTCGACAGAATTGTGACTATTGTCAGCACCACCTATTCACATTTATTGTGACAGAGTGCACAATTTTGATATTTTTCAGGCTAAGGCCAGTCCTTTGTGAAGCCTGACATTATTAATTCTTTATGCTTTCTTTCTTTTATTTTGCCTTTGAAGTTAATTCCTTACATGGGTTTAGCAGTGTCCTTTTTAAGCTCTTTTACCAAGTGATAATTGACTATAGATAAAATCAGCCAGAGGGGTACAGTGTGGCAAAACGAAAGAGTCACTTTGATTATTAATGAGTTCTGTTTCCTGCGCCTTATAACAGATTCTGGAGCTATTGCACTGCTACTAAAACATTATACAGTGCCCTCCATAGTATTTGGGACAAAGACACACTTTTTTTTTATGGATGTCACCCTCTGCTCCACAGTTTAAAATTAAAAATCAAACACAGATGTGATTCAAGTGCACATGACAAGATTTTCATTTAAGGGTATTTGCATATACATGTATTTTGGTCACACCATGTAGAAATGATAACACTTTATCTACACGGTCCCCCCATTTCAGGACACCATAATGTACAGTACACAGCAATGGCAGGTCTGTTAAAGTTATCATATTTAGGACTTTGTCACATATTCCTTGCATGCAATGACTGCTTGAAGTCTGCGATTCATAGACATCAGCAGGTGCCAAGGGTTTTCTCTGGTGATGCTCTGCCAGGCCTTGGATGCAGCCATCTTCAGCTCTTGCTTGTTTTGGGGGCTTGTCCCCTTAAGTTTCCTTGCCAGCATATTGAAGGCCTGCTCAACTGGATTTAAACTGGGAAATTCAAGAATTTTCCATTTTTTAGCTTTGAAAAACTCCTGTGTTGCCTCAGCAGTATGTATCTTGTTTTAAGATGAAGTGCCATCCAATGCACTTGGAGGCGTTTACTGGAGCTTGAGCAGATAAAATGTTTCTCTACACCTCAGAATTCATTGTGTGCCTGCTGTCAGCAGTTCCATCATCAATGAAGAGAAAAGTGTTTCAATACCTGTGGCACCCATACATGCCCAAGCCATAACACCCCCACGGCCATGTTTAACAGATGAGGTGGTCTGCTTTGGCTCTTGGGCAATTCTTTTTTGTCTAGTCACTTTGCTCTTGACATCACTCTGAATCAGGTTCATCTTTGTCTCGTCTGTCCATAAGACCTTTTCCCAGAATTCTGCAGGCTCTTTAAAGTCCTTTTTAGGAAACTGTAATCAGGTCATCCTGTTTCTGTGGCTAACTAGTGGTTTGTATCTTGCCGTGTCGCCTATGTACTTGTTCACAAAGTCTTCTGTGAATAGTCCTCTCTGACATGTCCACATCTGCCCCCTGAAGACTGTTTCTGATCTGTCAGACAGGCATGGGGGGCTTTTTCTTTACCACAGTTAAGAATTCTTTTGTCATTAGCTGTACAGGTCTTCCTTGGCCTAACAGTCCCTTCACGATTACTGAGCTCACCAGTGAGTTCTTTCTTCTTAATGATATTCCAGACAGTTGATTTAGGTAATCCTAAGGTTTTACCAAGGTCCCTAATGGTTTTATTCTTGGTTTTCGGCCTCATAATGGCTTCTTTGACTTTCTTGTCCTCATGTTGAACAATTACAACTCCAAATCTTGTCTGTAGGTAGAAGCAAGCCGAGATGTCTTATGCCTGCACTAATTGAAAGCAATGAAACCCACCTGAGGAATCACAAACACCTGTGACACTAAAATGTCCCTGACATTATGGTGCCCTGAAATGGACGAACAGTGTATAAAACGGGCTGTCATTTCTACATGCTGAGACCAATTTGTACGCAAATCGCCTTAAATGAAAGTCTGCAATGGGCACTTTAATCAGGTAGGAATTTTTTGATTTGTAATTTTAAACTGTGGAGCAGAGGGCTAAATCAAGGAAAAATTTGTGTTTGTCCCAAAAATTATGGAAGGCACAGTAGAAAAGTCTTTCATTCATTTAAAGACAAAATATAGAAATGTAATCAGTCTGGAAAGTTTTAAGCTTCCCCATATTTTAGAGAATAATTGTTATTGCTACACTGTTTATTACAGTTGTGACCACATTATAATTAAAATATTATATTATGTACATTTTAAATCTGGACAGCAACGTACAATAAAAATTCACCCATCCCTTAACTACTTCACGTACCCAATTCAAGGTCATCAAGTGTTAGTGCCTACGATGCCTACAATGCACAATAATACTGCGGTATTGGAATGTACTTGAGCTTTCTGAAGCTCTCAGCTGGCTATTGAAAGTTAATAAAAAGCAAATATTCATTCTATTGAAAGTTAACATAAAACAAATATTTCATTCAATTGAAAGTTAAAATAAAACAAATATTTCATTCTTTATAAAGATAAAAATAAGAGCAGCAAAACAATATGACCCAAAAAGGGAAGCCAGTGCTGATGGACTCACACACGCACATTGCACATGGAGCTTTGTGCTGACCGACAGCGGTGGAGCTTTGGCTTGATTGCTTGCGTTGCACATGTAAGTGGCCAGGTTGTCATTGGGCTGCAGTTTAATGATAAGATCCCGTGAAACGATCTTCCCAGACTGCACTGGTGACTGAGCATCCCGCACTGATTTGTTGTCCTGGATAAGGAATAAAAAATAATTGGTAAATATTGATAACAATTTATATTATATTACTAACTCACTAAAGCATATTATTAACTAAATAGAAAAATAAATAAAATATTTTTGAATTATTTCACAATAAACATATCTCTTGAAAATACTATATATATATATATAATTGTATATAGAGTATATGCTGTATATCGCCATGCTACCCATCTAAGACAGGTAATAAATTTAGACCATAGCGTTAATGTTTGCATTACTCCCAATGCATATGTCTCTGTTACATGCCATTTGATTTGTGATATTGTGAAAACAGCCTTAATGTTGGTGATGTACCATCTGTTGGAATGGAAAATTCAATACATTTTATAAAAATCTTTGTGATGTGCCATCTTTTGGACTGACAGAGACATAGTAACTGGACAGACAGAAACACTGACACTTCTCCTTTTGTTAAGGTGGACAGATATCTATATTACTAAACCACAGTTAATTTATGCACAGCGGATGCACCGAGGCGCATATGCACTGCGGCCTTGGCGCCCGCCCCAGAGTCCACAAAATGCGGCGGCTTCCCAGAGTCAGTAGGTGGCGCCCAAATAACACAACGTTCTGAGCCATGGTGCCCGCCCCAGAGTCAAACGCAGCGGCTTCCCAAAACACGGCGGATTCCCAGAGTCAGTAAGTGGCGCCCAAACAACACAACCTGTAAACGCCCAAACAACACCACCTGTAAACTAGACTTGCTCTAATCCACTGTGCCAGTAATATAGATCACATAACGGCCATTCAGTAACACAGAAACAAAAACGAGACCCCATGGATAAAAACAATAAACGGACCGCATATACGACGACACAGCCATTAAAAAAGAAAAACGAGACTGCACGAAGAGAGACAATAACAGAAGCACGTTGAAATGAACTGTCCCAGGATGCACCCACCCTCCATGATATTTCATCACGCAGCGGCTTCCCAGCGAGGCGCATACGTTCTGCGCCGTGGAGCACGCCCCAGAATCAAACGCAGTGGCTTCCCAGAGTCAGTAGGTGATGCCCACACAACACAACCTGTACACTACACTTGCTCTAATCTACTGTGCCAGTAATATAGATCACATAACGGTCACAGACTCAAACCCAGCGGCTTCCCAGACTCAGTAGCTGGCACACGAACACCACAACCTGTAAACTAAACTTGCTGTGCTCCACTCTGCCAGCAGTCGGTGTCAGCAAAGGCAACGGAATCACGACTCCACAAAACGAAACCACCTTAGTACAGATATGCTTATTTAATTAAATGACATTTCCCCAGACGCGCCCACCCTCCATGATATGTCATCCATCCAAATATCGGACGGAACCGAAACTGATTGCCATTCTTGGATTTACGATTCTCTAGAGAATCGCGGGCTTACTTGTAAACAAATGTTTCAGGAAGATGAGTGGTATGGTGAATCATAGGTGGGTAAAATGGCCATGGCTATACAGTGCCTATAAAAAGTATTCGCCCCTTGGATGTTTTCACATTTTATTATTACACAACAGGTCCAGGGATTGTTGCTGCCTTGTGCCCAGTAATTGCTGGGATAGGTGCCTGTTGTCCCAAGGCCCTGCTGTAATTAAGCAAGTAAAGATAAAGCATGGATGGATTATTATACACCATTGAATCACAGTGTTTTGACATTGATCAACAGAAAAAGACTTTTTTAATGTCGAAGTGAAAACAGATCTCTGCAATGAGGTCTAAATTAATGACAAACACAAAGCACCAAATAACTGATTGCCTAAGTATTCACCCAATTTTATTTGACACACCTGAATCATCACTGGTGCAGTCAACTGGTTTTAGAAATCACAGAACTAATTCAATTGAGATCACTGTCTAGAGTTTCAATTGATTGTAGTCTAAATGTGCTTTATCAGCAAGGTCCTGCTTTGTGGTTAGTCAGTGTGGTGGACTAACCAAACCGAAAAGAACATTCCAAGCATCTCCATGAAAAGGAGATTAAAAAGCACAAGTCAAGTGATGGAATACAAGAAAATATCCAAATCGCTGAATATTCATTGGGGGCTATCATTAGGAAATGGAAAGAGAAAATGACCTAGAGCTGGCCATTCACAAAAACAGAGCAACAAGAAGACTAGTGAAGAAGGTGACCAAGGTACCCCTGATATCCATGAAGGAATTACAAGCTACAGTGGTTCAAACTGAAGACACTGTGTAGACAACAACTGTTGTCCGAGTGTTTCACCAGTTGCAGCTTTACGAGAGAGTGGAAAAGAAGAAACAAAACCCACACATGACATCTCCAGTAGAGTTTGCCAGAAGGCACATGGGAGTCACTGAAGTCAGCTGGAAGAAGGCTGTACAGTCTAATAAGACCAAAATTGGGCTTTTTACCATCAGATTAAGTGGCATGTGCATGGTGAGGGGGTTTCATGGCTCTGGTAAGGTATGGGACAGGGCGCTGTCGTTACTGTAACGGACGGACCAGCATCCCAACTAGGATGGACTCCCTTCCCTTACCTTGCCAGGAGTAGGGTCGTCTTAATGCATGGGCACACTGGGCAGTTGCCAAGGGGCCACCACGCTAATCTATTTATATTGTGACTTGCTGAGTGGTTGTGTAGGTAGGGGCCCCAGTGAACTGCTTTGCCCAGGGGTCTATAATGCTGTTAAGATGACCCTGGCCAGGAGGCCAACATAATGAATAGTACATAAGGAAAGAGCAACAGGACTGGCATCTCATCAGCCATGGATAGGAATCACATAACCAGTTGGATTACCACACTACAGGAAACACAAAAAGGATGGAGCACCCTGATCGGGATAAGCAATGGACTCATTCCCAGTTGGGGGACCACATTTATGGGACAGTGGGAGACTGTCTACTACATTGAGGTCCTTCCCCCCATAAACTGGCGAACCCTGGTATGGATGCCTGCAGGGCAGCATGAGAGTTATTGTCCAATAAGACTGTCCAGTTGAGTCCCTTAGGGACCACCAGGGGGCGCTGTCATGAAGTGAAGACTGACTTAAAAAGAACCCTCCACTTCACTCAGGGAGTCAGAGGCAGGTGAGAGGGTGGATAACATTGGGACACCTGGGAGATGTGGCGGAGAATAGAGGAAGAATTGTATTGCTGTGCTGACTGTGTGGAAAGGAAGCCTATTAAAGGTATTTTGTAAAATAACAATTACTAGTTTTGAACAGAAGACGTGTGTCTCTGGAGTTGTCGTGGGACATCTCTAGCCAAACAATACTTTTGATTTGATTGTTAAAGGCAGTGGACAAAATTTGTTTTTAATTATTTACATTTTCTTTTCAATTAAAGGAATTACCGAGTTAGTACCCCAACATCTGCACCTGTGCTTGTCCTTCATTTCATATGTGTAAGCTAAGCACTGCACGTTGTGAAAAACACACCATTCTCACCATTAAGCATTGTGATGGCAGCATCAAAATGCTGTGGAGATGCTTATTAGTAGGAGACCCTGGAATTATTTAAGGGTTGAGGGGAAATGAATGTAATAAAATACTAGGAAATCCTCAAGGAACGCCACATGCAGTTCACATGAAACTTGTGCCTTTAGAGATTTCTTTTTCCAGTAAGTCAACAACCCCAAAGCTACACCGCAATAGTAGTAAAACAACAACATGAACGCCTTGGAGTGGCAGAGTCAGAGTCCAGATCTAAGTCAAACTGAGAAGTTGCATCTGGACTTGATAAAGGCCGTTCACTAACACTTTCCATGAACTCTGATGGGGCTTGAGCAGTTTTGTAAAGAAGAATGGGGGAAAATTGCAGAGTCCAGATGAGCAAAAGTGATAAGAGACCTGTGACCACAGACTCAAGGCTGTCATGGCTGCCAAAAGGTGCATCTACTGACATGAAGGGGGTGAATACTTATGTGATCTGTTATTTTGTGTTTTATATTTGTCATTAATTCAGATCATTTTGCAGATACCTGTTTTCACTTTGGCACTTTCTTTTTTTTTCTGTTGCTCAGTGCCAAAAAAGCCAAATAAAAAACTTCAGAGGGAGTGCATACTTTTTATAGGCACTGTGCAGTAATAAAATGATGCAGTAATTTAAAGTGTCTACACAGTAAACAGCCTTGTCTTGAGAATGAATCCAAATAACCAGATGAAGTACCTTGTACCAGGTGAGGGTAGCAACTGGGTTTCCCCCACTGGCGAAGCATGTCATTTTGAGCTGATTTCCTGCACGGAGCTGCATGTTTTCTGGATGGCCTTCTACCCATACTTTCTGAGGTGGGTCTAAAATAAGAAGAAAGGTTGTAACAGTTGTAACATATGAAAGCCGAGAGAGGACATGCAATATCGTTATTTTTTTAAATTGTTTTCTCGAGATAACGGCATAATTTTATCGAGATCTCAATTAAACAAAAGATCTTGTTTTCTCGAAATTATGAAATAATTGTATCTAACATTTAATGTTTAGCTTATTGAAGTCACGTTCTGCTTGAAATGGCAGAAGAGCAGAACTGTATTGATCAGCGCGTCACAATTTTGTTCAATCAAGGGCTAACGCAGGCTGAAATATGTTTATGCTTTAGTTTAGAAAATAATAATGTTAGTGTCCATCATTTAAGAAGACGGTTTGCAAGGCTTCAGCTATATAGGCGTCACAGTCTAATAAAATGTTGTTTTCTCAAGATCTTGATAAAATGAATCTGTTATCTTGAGGAGGCAATTTAAAAAAATAACGATATTGCACATCCTCTCTCGGCTTCCGTAGTAACATGGTGTGATTTCTGTAGCTATCTTCTCTGTGTTACTCATCATTACTACATTATGTACAGTATAGAACCACTAATTTAGGTTTTCACTTAATAACTGACAGTGCATTGTGATAGTCCATCAGCCTCTTCACCCAGTTTATAAATCTGCTCATACCAGTTTGGGTTCAGTGGTTGCACAGGAGGAACCAGCCATGTAGATGCAGTCCTTTTGTGTGATAGTGATCACATGAAATGAAAAAATGACTTATTCAAGACATTTATTTTTATACAAACATGCACTGTACCTAGTACAAATAACTAAATCTTAACTGAAAAGAGATCCATCATGGCCCCGTGTCTCTTGAGGCTTCTTCATTTGGAGCTGTAATGTAGCCACACAACATTTAGGTTGCCTCATAATATGAGCGGTGGTTTTGTAAAGAAACTCATAAATCTAACAAAAACCAGTACCCCAGTACCCCAAACAGATGACATTTTGTTTTTCACAATTGGCTTCATTAAAAATAAAAACAATCCTGCAAAAGAGTATCCCCCATTGAATGGATATTTTATTCCAAGAATTGCAATACCATTGGCGCTCGCGCAACACAGTGGTAGCATTGCCACATCACAGATCCAGCGTTACTTAGGTTGAAGTTTCATGTTCTTCTCATATCAGCATTGGTTTGCCCCAAGATTTTCTCCAACATCCACAGATGTATGAGGCGGATTCGATGTGTGTGTGTGTTCACAATGGACTGGTGCCCTATCCAGGGACTGTTCCTGCCTTATGCCTGATGCTTGCTGGGATAGGCTCTGACATTTTCTGCATCTTAGTCTGGATAAACAAGTTTAGAAGTTTAGATGGATGGTAATTCTAAATTGCCACAGCATTGGGTGTCTGCATGATTGAGCCTTACAATGGACTGATATGGCGAAAAACAACTAAGCAATCAATGAGTCACTGTGTTCCGTGAGCTGGATTCTACACATCTTTACATTTTCTGGCAATGTAATGCTTTCTGGGATAGGCCTCAGCTCTGCCACGACTCTGCTCTGGATAAGCAGGTATAGAAGAGGGAGTTGATCTGAAGGAGATTGAAGACTGCAAAGTGGTGGCAGGGGAAAGTGTAGTTAAGCAGCATAGGATGGCATTGGAGATCAAGAAGAGGAAGAGAGTGAGGGCAGAGCCAAGGATCAAATGGTGGAAGTTGAAAAAGGAAGACTGCAAGGTTGAGTTTAGGGAGGAGGTGAGACAGGCACTGGGTGGCAGTGAAGAGTTACCAGACAGCTGGGAAAATACAGCAGATGTAGTAAGGGTGACAGCAAGAAGGGTGCTTGGTGTGACATCTGGAAAGAGGAAGGAGGAAAAGGAAACCTGGTGGTGGAATGAGAAAATACAGGAGAGTATACAGAGGAAGAGGATGGCAAAGAAGAAGTGGAATAGTCAGAGAGATTCAGAAAGTAGACAAAAGTACAAGGAGATAAGGCGCAAGGTGAAGAGAGGGGCGTATGATGAGTTGTATGAGAGGTTGGACACTAAGGAGGGAGAAAAGGACCTGTACCGATTGGCTAGACACAGGGACCGAGCTGGGAAAGATGTGCAGCAGGTTAGGGTGATAAAGGATAAACATGGAAACATACTCACAAGCGAGGAAAGTTTGTTGAGCAGATGGAAAAAGTACTTTGAGAGGCTGATGAATGAAGAGAACGAGAGAGAGAAGAAGTTGGATGATGTGGAGATAGTGAATCAGGAAGTGCAACAGATTAGCAAGGAGGAAGTAAGGACAGCTATGAAGAGGATGAAAAACGGAAAGGCCGTTGGTCCAGATGACATACCTGTGGAAGCATAGAGGTGTTTAGGAGAGATGGCAGTGGAGTTTTTAACCAGATTGTTTAATGGAATCTTGGAAAGTGAGAGGATGCCTGAGGAGTGGAGAAGAAGTGTACTGGTGCCAATATTTAAGAATAAGGGGGATGTGCAGGACTGCAATAACTACAGGGGAATAAAATTGATGAGCCACAGCATGAAGTTATGGGAAAGAGTAGTGGAAACTAGGTTAGTTAGTGAGGTGATGATTAGTGAGCAGCTGTATGGTTTCATGCCAAGAAAGAGCACCACAGATGCGATGTTTGCTCTGAGGATGTTGATGGAGAACTTTAGAGAAGGCCAGAACGAGTTGCATTGCATCTTTGTGGACCTGGAGAAAGCATATGACAGGGTGCCTCAAGAGGAGCTGTGATATTGTATGAGGAAGTCGGGAGTGGCAGAGAAGTACGTAAGAGTTGTACAGGATATGTATGAAGGAAGTGTGACTGTGGTAAGGTCTGCAGTAGGAGTAATGGATGCATTCAAGGTGGAGGTGAGATTACATCAGGGACCGGCTCTGAGCCCTTTCTTATTTGCAATGGTGATGGACACGTTGACAGACGAGATTAGACAGGAATCCTGTGGACTATGATGTTTGCAGATGACATTGTGATCTGTAGCGATAGTAGGGAACAGGTTGAGGAGACCCTGGAGAGGTGGAGATATGCTCTAGAGAGGAGAGGAATGAAGGTCAGTAGGAACAAGACAGAATACATGTGTGTAAATGAGAGAGAGGTCAGTGGAATGGTGAGGATGCAGGGAGTAGAGTTGGTGAAGGTGGATGAGTTTAAATACTTGGGATCAACAGTACAGAGTAATGGGGATTGTGGAAGAGAGGTGAAGAAGAGAGAGCAGGCAGGGTGGAATGGGTGGAGAAGAGTGTCAGGAGTGATTTGTGACAGACGGGTATCAGCAAGAGTGAAAGGGAAGGTCTACAGGATGGTAGTGAGACCAGCTATGTTATACGGGTTGGAGACGGTGGCACTGACCAGAAAGCAGGATACAGAGCTGGAGATGGCAGAGTTAAAGATGTTAAGATTTGCACTGGGTGTGATGAGGATGGATAGGATTAGAAATGAGGACATTAGAGGGTCAGCTCAAGTTGGACTGTTGGGAGACAAAGTCAGTGAGGTGAGATTGCGTTGGTTTGGAGAGGAGAGATGCTGAGTATATTGGGAGAAGGATGCTAAGGATAGAGTTGCCAGGGAAGAGGAAAAGAGGAAGGCCTAAGTGAAGGTTTATGGATGTGGTGAGAGAGGACATGCAGGTGATGGGTGTAACAGAACAAGATGCAGAGGACAGAAAGATATGGAAGAAGATGATCCGCTGTGGCAACCCCTAATGGGAGCAGCTAAAAGAAGAAGAAGAAGAAGAGGGATAGATATAATCTAATAAAATACATGTTAACTGTGACCACAAGCAGAACAACAAGAACACAACAACTAGAACAGCATCGTAAGTGAATGAGCCTAAGAATTCTATTAAAAATGTTCACGTAAGAGGCACAGAGTTAAAACAGTTTTTCCATGTATGATAATGGGAATAGATAGACATCCCCAACCTGACCTGACCTGTAATGGACAGCAGATGTTCAATGTTTTACTATGCAGTATATAGTGGTAGCAGAGAACATGTTCTGGTAGCAGAGAACATGTTCCATATATAGTAATGGTCAGTTAGAGTACGCTCTTATTTTATTGGTTATTTATTGGAATCAAGATTTAGAATGTGGTTTGTTTATTCATTTTTTGCTCAGTAGTTTGTAGGTTTTTTTGCTGCTACAGATGATGTCACATTATGCAACTTTTATTTATGGGGCATGTCAGAGTTGCCGACCACAGTTGTTGATCTCATCACCAGACCATGTCAGATTAAATTACTGAAAATCGCTGGCCATGTCACTTTTACTGACTGCATGCTTGACCTTCCAGCAGTGACAGTCAGTACCCCCTTTTTTGGAGCAGGTACTATAAGAAAGGTTTAACAGCTATGGAGAGTTAAGCTGCAATCTTGCCTCTTGTCTTTTTTTTTCCATTTTGTCATGTAGAGAAAAGCCAAGCAAAATGACACCTTTTATTGGCTAACTAGAAAGATTACAATATGCAAGCTTTCGAGGCAACTCAGGCCCCTTCTTCAGGCAAAATGTAATACAGAAACTGAAGTTTCCTATGTTTATATACACACTCTAGGACAAGAAATAACATTGGTAAAAATTTAAATGAGAGATTTTGAATGTAAAAAATTAATAGATTCAATCAGGCTAGGGTTAATTTAGCAAGAGAGAAAAGAACAATGTATTGTCAAGATCTCTGGATAAGATAACTGTCCAACAAAGTCTTTTGAAGTTTGTAATGAGTTTTTTCAAAACAGTGTGGGTCTGTAGACAGGTTGTCTGTCATTCTGAGAGAAAAGCCATTTTGTCATGATACATAAAACTCAAGACACCAGACAGATGAGGATCCTTTCTGTTTGTGAGATCCAGAACAACCGCTTTTCTTTTTTTGCTCGTCACTACATTTTATGCATTGTACTTCCAGATGATCATTCACTGTTATGCACTGAGAACCCACATATACAACTAAAAACAAAAATAATACCTGTTAGGTTTTGTCAGAGCGAGTTGTCGAGTAATTTGTCGAGTAATTGGAGCAAGTCACTGGGTATGTAACATTAGACGACAGTCTTTCAGAGGAGTGCACCATCGACTGCCTTTGACTTGCTAAGATTGTGTCAACTGAAAATTGCTGGAAAACACACATAATGTGACATGGCCTTAGGAGCTCCCATTAGGGGATTTGAATGGGAGGAAATCATTTTTTCCATTAATTTCTTGCTACAATGTCTAGTTTTGGATTTTGTAATTTATTTGAAGTGTTTCCGTCATCATTTTTGTTTATGATAAGAACCTCTGTATTGAGTACATGTTAGTTGGGGTAGAGTCATGGGGCTTGTGACCCTGACATTAACAGTGTAATGGGTTAAAAACAGCGCAGTTCCCTATCTATGGTTTGTAGACCAAGAACTCTTCTTGCACTTCATTATTTTGAATCTTTGCTATTTTATTATTGATCAACTGTTGCCTTCCTTTTGACGTGATCTTAGTCTCCTGGTTCGGACCTTTGATTTTATTAGGCTGGACCTATCTCCCAATTTGCCTCATTATTTATCTCTGCTATCTTTTATAATACAACACCAAGGGCTGTCACAGAAGCAGGAAGTATCTGTTAGTGTTATCAGAATTCAGGCTCAACCTATGGAGGACATCCCTTGCAGCACCTAGGAAAATTCCTCTGATGTGAACAAAAAGACCCCACTACGGCATTATGTATTTCCAAGAGCTTCCTTCAGCTTTTTTG
The DNA here is from genome assembly GCF_900747795.2 of Erpetoichthys calabaricus. Taxonomy (NCBI): domain Eukaryota; kingdom Metazoa; phylum Chordata; class Cladistia; order Polypteriformes; family Polypteridae; genus Erpetoichthys; species Erpetoichthys calabaricus. The sequence continues at coordinate 25,540,863 of NC_041410.2, read as the reverse complement.
ATACTGTAAAATTACAGTGAAAAAAATAAGCTAAGTGAATTCTTTCCTTCAAGTTGTGTTTTTTTGAGTTTGCATTTCCACATTGATATAAGACTACAATAGGAAGTTTGCCCCATGTTGATTACACCAGAACTGTTTTCTGCCTGATGGTCCCTGCTGCCTTGATGAGCTTTGGACCTGCTGGCCATGCATCAATTAATTTTATGGGTTTGAAAATGTTGTGTACAAACTATGTGATATTAATGGCAAAATTTATCAACATTTTCCCTAGCTTTGATTAAAAAAAACAGAGCGGCTATGGTGGTAGTAAAATGAGTTATACTGTTCTGTGCATAGAACTGCTGTAATGGTTATTACACACATTATGACTCATTTGAAATGCATTAAAAGTCATAATTCTGTTAGCCAGTTCTCATTAGGATTATAAATAAGCATATTCAGAAAGAATTACATATTAATTTAATTACAGATACAATTTAGAGTGGTTTGAGTGGATAGATAATAATGACTAAGGTGGGGATGATTAAGTGGATAACAGACTGGTACTGCTGTCTCAAAGATAGAATCCAGGCCATGCCACTGTCATTGTGAAGTGTGCACATTTACCTATAACTACTTGCATGTGAATTTTTCTCTGGCTACTCTGGTTTTCCTTCCACACCCAAAAAGTGTGTGGCAGATTAATGGGGAGGATCTAACATATAATTATAGAAGTAACTGAGTCCGGCAATGGACTGGTGCCCAGAACTATAAGGACAAACTTCAACGCCCCACAATAATTATCCCAAATTCGGTGGCTTTAAAACAATGGATAACACTCAAGATTCAATTGAATATTAGAAAATTAGCCAAAGGTTGACTCTTTCTAACACTTTTGGGATGCAAACTGGTTCAAGAGTACTTTAGCAATAACATGTGTTCTTAAACTTGTGTGAAATGGTCAGACACTAGTAATCAGCATTAAAAGGCACATGGCTGCTGTCTCTTGGCTTCAGGGACTTGGATTTGCTTCCCGAAGAAGACCCTGTCTTTGAGGAGCTTGCATATTCTCCATCTGTCTCTATGGGTCATGTGCCTAGAGATGGGCTGGCACCTCATCTTGGGTAAGAGTCCCCCTGAGATCCAATGTTTTCTGGATAGGCCCTTCAACTTTGAACTGGATAAGTAGGTTAGAAGTTGATTCCTATAATGTTCCAATCAAATTCTTTACTTAAAGTAAATGATTATTATGTATTCAAAATGTGGTGTCAATATGGGTGGATTAGTCAATGATAACTTTAGGGCTGATGAAAGACTTGAAAAGACATTAAATGGCTGTATTAGGTGGAGAGCCCCACTAGAATAATTTAGCAAAACCTGTGAGAGAAGAAAACTAAGGAAAAAAAGACTTTCTTGTGAGTGATTTAATAATACTAATAATAAATTAATTAATTACATTTATACAGCGCTTGTCTTGCTACTTGAAGTGCTTAGACAGAGGTGAACCACTTCAACCACCACCAATGTTGGATGCTGGATGATGCAAAGGAAGCCATTATTGCACCAGTATGTTCACCATACATTAGCTGTTAGGTGGTGAAGGGGTGAGAGAGATAGCCAATCAGAGACAGGGGATGGCCATGCTGGGAAATTTAGTCTGGACATCAGGATACACCCTGCTCTTTTTGAAAAATGCACAGAGATGTTTAATTACCATAGAGAGTCAAGACCTCGGTTTACGTCCCATCTGAAGGATGGAGCCAAATTTACAGCACAGCGTCCCTAACACTTCACTGGGGCATTGGGATCCACACACAGACCCCAGGTTAAGCACTCCCTGCTGGACTCACCAACACCTATTCCAGCAGCAACCCAACTTTTCCCTAGATGGTTTCCAATCCAAGTAGTGGTTGGCCTGAACATGCTTAGCTTCAGGTGGATGAACTGTTTTGAAGTATGGTGGTATGGCTGCCGACTATGGTGAAATGGTGGTACATAACTAATTCGTACCTTCCCTGCAGCTTCTTCCATCCCCAGCACACTAAAACCTCTCTACCTCTTTCAGAGGTCCTTAGACTTCACCACCTCTGCAGTGATGAGGCTGACTTGGACAGGGCCCTGAATCAAACCACCTGTAGACATTGCAACCTCAACTCTAAGGGAAACTCCAATAATGAAACCTGCATCCTGCTAGTCACCCCATTCCACCCCAACACTCTGTCCCTCCCACATGTCATCAAACAAAATGTCTCCATTGTGCAGACTGACCCTTCCAAGAGAGCCTTTTATCTAACACTCCCTCAGTCTCCTTCTGTTGACCACCTAACCTACACAAACCTCTCATCTGCAGCTCACTTCACAGAGGAGAGCCACATCTCCACCTGGCACTTTGAGCTGTAACAGGAGCTGCTGGGACACCTGCAAATATGTCACCAACAATATTCTTGTATCTGGACCCACTGGTAAATTCAAAATTAAACAGTATTATTCATGCCAGATTAAAAATCTTATTTGTATTTCTTGTAGGACATGTCCAGGTATCTACATAGCTCAGATAGGAAGACAGCAAGCAGACTGAGCCATTAAAATCAAACACCTTACAGAGCCTATTGCAGATCACTTCACATCTCCTGATCATAGTCACACTAATCTCTCCATTTGTGTTCTTTTGCTGGACTTCAAAGACACTTTTCAAAGAAAGACAGAAGACGCTAAGCTCACTCTCAGCCTGACCTCTCCAACTTTTTAATCTCTCCCTTAATCTTTCCTGGTGGCGGCTTTTTCTCACCTCCTCTCACCTTTTCACCGCACATCTACCCTGGCTTTGTTTTCCCCTCCTCTTTCCTTTACAGTCGCACAGCTGATGAAGGCTGTAGAGCTGAATGTCAGTCAGTCAGTCAGTCATTGTCCAACCCGCTATATCCTAACACAGGGTCACGGGGGTCTGCTGGAGCCAATCCCAGCCAACACAGGACACAAGGCAGGAACAAATCCCCGGGCAGGGCACACACACACACACACACCCACGCACACACACCAAGCACACACTAGGGACAATTTAGGATCACCAATGCACCTAACCTGCATGTCTTTGGACTGTGGGAGGAAATCTGAGCACCTGGAGGAAACCCATGCAGACACGGGGAGAACATGCAAACTCCACACAGGGAGGACCCGGGAAACGAACCCAGGTCTCCTAACTGCGAGGCAGCAGCACTATCACCATGCCACGGTGCCGCCCAGGAGCTGAAATGTTGTGTCTTTAATATTCTTTCCTTTTCAGCATTGAAATAATTTTTAATCTTTTTTTCCTTTGCATTATGGTACAGATTCTTAGTTCTGCCCCATGGATGCAGAGTGCTGGGTACAAGCCCTGGCCCAGTCACTGCCTGTTTCAAGTTTGCATGCTTTGTCCGTGTCTACATGGGCTTTTCTCTGGTGCTCATGTGTGTTAAGTTCATTCCTGCTTCTAGACAAACTGAGCACCTGGGCCATAGAACTGGCAACCCATCCAGGGTGTGTTTCTGCCTTGGGCTCAACATTACTGGGATAGGTGATGGCTCAGAGACTCTAACATTTTTAAATTGATTTTAAAATGGAGTGAAAAGTTTTCTTCTCTTTTATATGGCATCATTTTACTTTGTTCAGCAATTTAAACTATGGTGCCCCTCATTTGGATGGATTATCTGTAGGAGATGGTGCAGAAATAACAGTGGTAAAGTGTTGGGTTAAACACAGTAACAAAGGTCAGCGGAGGCTCAATTTTTTTACGTTATGTATTACTCCCCAGTGCTAAGCTTGTCATGAGAATGCAGAAGCTCAAATTGGTTATTAGCTACCAATAATCTTTGAAACACAGATTAAACTGTAATGATAACTGAAAATTATGAAGGTTTGAAGATATTCATGATGAAATTAAAACAGGCAAGCAAAAAGACCACCCAACCGCTCAATATAAAGAAAAATCTAAATTATTTTAACTGGCTTCATCAACCAAGTGAAGAGTGAAAATAAAGGAGTTAAGACTGGCAAAGATTTCATCTTCCTGGGCTTAATGATCCACACAAATGGAGATTACAGTCATGAAATAAGAAGTCGTCTATTTCTAGTTAAAAAAAAAAAAAAAAAAGCCATTATAAACCTGAATAGGATAATGAAATCCAGAGATGTCGCATTGACAGCAAAAGTCGGCAAAGACTGAATGGACTTTACTTACGGCTGTGAAAGCTGAATCATCGAGAAAGCAGAGTGAAGGAAAATCAATGCTTTTGAACTGTAGTGCTGGAAAAGATTGGTATGTGTGCCATTGACTCACTGACAGATAAATCAGCCCAATCAGACAGGTTCATACTCTGAAACCATTTTTATTATTATTATTATTATTATTAACTTACACATTCAGGATATATTCAGTTATTTAAATTTGTATGTTTTTATCAGCTGCTGCTCAAGTAGGTTAACTGACTTTCTCAAGGTCACACAGAGTATTTCTGCTTACAGATCCTAGGGATTCAAACTATGTCACATTCTGTATAGTTAAGATAAAGCTGAATACTGCAGTCACATCATGACAACCATCTCACCAATCTATTAAGCCCAGTCCCTTCCTTCTGCACAACCTAAAAGAGTCATAGTAGACAAAACATTTAGAAATATTAAGCGCTTTCAGCATGTGGCATGTGGCCTATCACACTCCCGAGCCTCACTGCGAAAGCCTATGCTGGGTCACTGGAAAGTCTGAAACTCAGATCCATGGGGAACAATGAAGATTCTGTCCTGGATGCGGAGCACTGGACCTACTATTTACACTAACATTAAAATATGAGTGGTTCTGGGAATATGACAGTTCTCAGTACAGGTGTTTTGTGGATTTGAAGATGCTTATTGCTATGTACCCCATGGTGTCTTGTGGAAGGTGATTATAGAGTATGGGGTTTTTAGGGTCACTGCTTCAGGGTTTCAGTTCCTATATTTCTGAAGCAAGAGTGGTTTTGAGTGTTGAGACCCTATGTGATGTTTATGATTTTCTTGGTGGGATGTCAAGGCCTAGTTCAAGTCTGGAGAGCCTTGAGTTTGAGAACATAAGGATTGTTGTCTGCAGATGATGTTGTCATCCTGGCCTCAGCAGATTCTAAACACTAGAACTACGGTATTCACAGCTGAGTGAGATGCAGGTGGGATGAGAAATAAAACTCCAAATCCGTGGTCGGGTCCATCTCTGGTAAAAAAAAGTGACATGTTAAGAAACTGAGCTGGACGAAGTATCTACAGTCATGATAGCTCTCCAGGACTGAATTTCCGGACCCGTGATATAAGCATTAGAACAGATGAACTCGACAGAAGCAGTGCTCAGTCCAGGACATGTGCCCACGACTCTGAAGTGGTGAGGGAGAAACACTAACCACTGCATCACGGTGCTCCTCTATAAATAAGATGCTGCAGATGTTCTATCAAACAGTTGTGGCGAGCGCCCTCTTCTACGCAGTGGCGTGCTGGGGAGGCAGCATTAAGAGGAAAGACGCCTCACGCCTGGACAAACTGGTGAGGAAGGCAGGCTCTATTGTTGGCATGGAGCTGGACAGTTTAACATCTGTGGCAGAGCGAAGGGCGCTCAGCAGGCTCCTATCAATTATGGAGAATCCACTGCATCCACTTAATAGTATCATCTCCAGACAGAAGAGCAGCTTCAGCGACAGACTGCTGTCACTGTCCTGCTCCACAGACAGATTGAGGAGATCGTTCCTCCCCCAAACTATGTGACTCTTTAATTCCACCCGGGGGGGTAAACGTTAATATTTAACATTATACATAGTTATTGTCTGTTTTTCACCTGCATTATTATCATTCTTTAATTTAATATTATTTATTGTATCAGTATGCTGCTGCTGAAGAATGTGAATTTCCCATTGGGATTAATAAAGTATCTATCTATCTATCTATCTATCTATCTATCTATCTATCTATCTATCTATCTATCTATCTATCTATCTATCTATCTATCTATCTATCTATCTATCTAAAGATCACATTTGTTATGTATCAGTTTGAATTTCAATGTATTTATGTTTTAGTGTTGTTTTTGTTAACTTTGAGTTATTGTGTTATTTCTGTTGGTTTCACTTCTCATTTGTTAGTTGTGTTCTGTCCTCTTAAGTGTGTCTCCATTCTCAGTGTTTTGTGGGTGAAGCCCCAGGAGGCGGGGCCACCCTGAAGTCACAGCTGCTGGCTCCGCCTTCTGGCTATTTATTTCTAGTCAGAAGTGAGACCTAGCAGTCAACTACTGAAGTTGCTTGGGTCCATTTGTACTGCCTTCTTGTGGACTTACTTATTTTTGACAAATTATATACTTCTGCTCTGTTCTTGGATTCTGATCTTGGATTGCATTTTGAGAATTGTTTGCCTGGGTCTCCCTTTTAGTCAAACCTTTTTATTCTTTTGAGCATTCAAGTTAAAACAATACACACACAATTCAAATTGTAGTGAAAAGCATAGTTATAGAAGCTCAAGAAAAATATATAATATAAATATTGTAATAAATGTCAAACACACATAAGAATTTCTGGCCTGGATCATAATAGAGCTGCTGGTGTCCATAACATAATTATAGGTGGCAGTAAGATGTTGTGTCTTGTTTATAATTAAAACCATTAACATACAGTATGAAGAGAGCAGGTTCAGCTTGTTTTGTCCAGAAAGGGGACTTGCTAATTAAAGTGTATTTATTCTGATGTCACCAGCCTTCTAGGGTCAAAATGATTTATTCATTAGAGTGTTGATAACAGAATGAATAATTTCTGTTGCTGAGTTAATAAGCATTAAAACAGGATGATGCAACTTTTCTCCCTAGGCAGTATCATGGATGAAGTTGGGGTTACGAATTTTAGTATTGTACAGTATACCAACCAGGGTTCCTTTCCTGGCTAGGGTTCAAATCTGTTTTTTTTGTTAATTTTTCTATCATTTCTTTATATTAAAGTTTCTTTTGTTTATCTGCATTGTTTACTATGCCTTGGTTATGTTCCATGTGTTTTGTGCTAGGTCCCTGAAAGGTGGAGCCACCTGCCAATCACTGCCAGGAACTGCCAACTGTTCTATACAGGTGCTAGTCATAAAATTAGAATATCATGACAAAGCTGATTTATTTCAGTAATTCCATTCAAAAAGTGAAACTTGTATATTAGATTCATTCATTACACACAGACTGATGTATTTCAAATGTTTATTTCTTTTAATGTTGATGATTATAACTGACAACTAATAGTTCAGTATCTCGGAAAATTAGAATATCAATTAAGACCAATGCAAAAAAAGGATTTTTAGAAATGTTGGCCAACTGAAAGGTATGAACATGAAAAGTATGAGCAGGTACAGCACTCAATATTTAGTTGGGGCTCCTTTGGCCTGGATTACTGCAGCAATGCGGCATGGCATGGAGTCGATCAGTCTGTGGCACTGCTCAGGTGTTATGAGAGCCCATGTTGCTCTGATCGTGGCCTTCAGCTCTTCTGAATTGTTGGGTCTGGCGTATTGCATCTTTCTCTTCACAATATCCCATAGATTTTCTATGGGGTTAAGGTCAGGCGAGTTTGCTGGCCAATCAAGAACAGGGATACCATGGTCCTTAAACCAGGTACTGATAGCTTTGGCACTGTGTGCAGGTGCCAGGTCCTGTTGGAAAATGAAATCTGCATCTTAATAAAGTTTGTCAGCAGCAAGAAGCATGAAGTGCTCTAAAACTTCCTGGTACACGGCTGCGTTGACCTTGGACCTCAGAAAACACAATGGACCAACACCAGCAGATGACATGGCACCCCAAACCATCACTGACTGTGGAAACTTTACACTGGACCTCACACAACGTGGATTCTGTGCCTCTCCACTCTTCCTCCAGACTCTGGGACCTTGATTTCCAAAGGAAATGCAAAATTTACTTTCATCAGAGAACATAACTTTGGACCACTCAGCAGCAGTCCAGTCCTTTTTGTCTTTAGCCCAGGCGAGACGCTTCTGACGCTGTTTCTTGTTCAAGACTGGCTTGACACAAGGAATGCGACAGCTGAAACTCATGTCTTGCATACGTCTGTGCCTGGTGGTTCTTGAAGCACTGACTCCAGCTGCAGTCCACTCTTTGTGAATCTCCCCCACATTTTTGAATGGGTTTTGTTTCACAATCCTCTCCAGGGTGCGGTTATCCCTATTGCTTGTACACTTTTTTCTACCACATCTTGTCCTTCCCTTCACCTCTCTATTAATGTGCTTGGACACAGAGCTCTGTGAACAGCCAGCCTCTTTAGCAATGACCTTTTGTGTCTTACCTTCCTTGTGCAAGGTGTCAATGGTCGTCTTTTGGACAACTGTCAAGTCAGCAGTCTTCCCCATGATTGTGTAGCCTACAGAACTAGACTGAGAGACCATTTCAAGGCTTTTGCAGGTGTTTTGAGTTAATTAGCTGATTAGAGTGTGGCACCAGGTGTCTTCAATATTGAACCTTTTCAAAATATTCTAATTTTCCGAGATACTGAATTTGGGACTTTCATTAGTTGTCAGTTATAATCATCAACATTAAAAGAAATAAACATTTGAAATACATCAGTCTGTGTGTAATGAACGAATCTAATATACAAGTTTCACTTTTTGAATGGAATTACTGAAATAAATCAACTTTGTCATGATATTCTAATTTTATGACCAGCACCTGTAAATCAGAAGGATCTCCCATAGCTCCTGGTGGTTCATTTTAGAAGTGCTAGAGAGTTTTTTGGTGAGTTTCTGTACTTTTGCCACGCTTTATACTTTATGTGAATTCTGCTCTGTTTTTTGATTTTGCTTCGGGATTTTGTATTGGAACATTTCTGCATTGGATTGCCATGTGTCTCAGGAAACTCCTTTTTGCAGTTGTGCTCCATTGAGATTCATAGTGAGTGGAGTACTTACATTGAGCAATAAATCTTTTATTTTATAAAGATATTGTGCTTGTCCTTATTACTAGCTGGGGTTTGATGCTTATATCCCCCTCTAGTGGGCATCTTTGGAAGTGCTTTTGGACCTGATTGGGATTTATGTGCTTTGGGACTTCTAGTTCACTACATTTAGCTTTAATTATAATGTGCTCACTTTTTACCATTACTCAGTCACATACATTTCCAGTCTCCCTCCTGTCTTTTCCACTCCATCTGATCATATCAGCATCAAAATGCTGTCTAAAATAGGAAGATTAAGTTGGTTCTCTGCAGTTCACAAAACAGCACAGCGCCTAAACTCACTGTGAGAGATCATTTTAAAAGTTCATCCATCTCATTTAAAAGCAATTGGATATTCCACATGTATGGAGGCAGGCTAGCTCTGAATCCTTTCCATCTTTCTTTTATCCTTGCACCGGATCTTCGCCCTTTCATCTTCAGACGAGCTGCTGCTCTGATAAAGTCTAACAGAGCTCCTTATGTGGTGGTTATCACAGTGCTACCAGCTGAGGGCAGGAGTATTTAATACACCCCACTTTACCTTCCTGAGAGTCGCTTACATTCTCAGAAGTTACAAACATAAGGTAGCCTTCAGGTCTGTTTTGCTCACCCTGTAATGTCTCACAAGTTTGCAGCTTGTCCTAAAGACATTTGAGACGGGCAGACACTCAAGTTTGGGATGAATACAGCATATCTTCAATTTTAAAAATTCTTGTTAATATTTTTATATTGTGATAGATACATTTTCAATTGGTAAGGATTCAGCATTGCTCGATGGTACATAAATAAGGGGTTTCAATCATTCTCCTCCTTGTGGGGCTTTTTGATAGATTTTTGGAATGTTTATTTCCTTATGTTTTGAACTTTTAAGACAGCCTGGGCCAGAAACCAGCAGTTAGCATTTGAAGTAAGCTGAATTGGCATGGACCTCTTCTAGGTATTCTAGTAAAGGAAGCATCATGCCTATATTGAGCACTAAGGGAAACATTTTCTGTAATGCTTGAAGCTGTGCCTGCTAGGCCAACATGACACCATTAAATGTGAGATGATATGATATGGACTTTAGACAGAGGCGGCCTTAGGGGAGTGCGGGGCCCTATGCGGGGCCGGTTACGTCAAATGCTGCTACCGGTATGTGTGGACTGTATAAACTTGTTTGTGAATTTAATAAAAATAATGTTAACATACACCGGATTTTCTCATTATAGTATTCAGCTAAATTTTTGCATGATAACATGCGGACTTTATCAAAATATAAAGATATAATCTATTAAAAAAGTGCAAGTCATAATTCATGACAATACCATGACAGTGTGAAATGTGATGCAGTGTCATGTGGAAATTAGCAGGACTTCTTCTGGAAAACGTACCCAAATTGCGAGTATACTCTGAGTCTCAATATGCAGAATGTCATAGTCATAACTCACATTGATGTCATGTCAGCCGGTTATCATTGGCGATACATGTTTTTGGACATTGATAGTCGAACATGTTTATGGCCTACAAATAAAATGTGAGTTTCAGTGTTTTGACAGGAAGTGTGAAATTAGCGTAGAAGTATCATCAAGAAATCTCTTAGCGGTATCCAGGTTCAGAGACGGAAATCCACTTTTCTTGCCTGTCGTTGACGATATTCGTAGTCTAATCTGGATCTGTAATGTCTTTTTCTATAGATAAGTATAGCCCATTAGTTGGGTTGGCTTCTCCTATTTTAGGAAGGGATTATTCTGGCGACCCTTTTGGGCGATGAAGGTGGACTATAGAATGTTTTCAAAGATGTACATGTATGGAATTTGACCTTGAAGAGGGATTTTAAAAGGGTTCCTCTTGGAAGCATCTCAAATATATATATATATATATATATATATATATATATATATATATATATATATACAGTATATATATACTGTAGAATATAACTTGACAAATCCACTTAAGCGGGACACTCGGACCTCAAAAACGGAGCTCCTATAGGAGCTGGGCCTGGGGGGGTCGCCCCACTTGCCAACCCCAAACACCGCTCTCCACTTTACATAATGTTAAGCCATTAGGGTAGTCAAAACCATTTATCTGTGGGCTGACTGGTCAAAATTTAAAAAAATATTTAAATATTTAATGCAAATGAACCTAAAGGGGGCTGTTCTGTTTGATTCCTTCAGTCTTGCCATAGATTGTTCACATGGTGGGGCCCCACTAATTGTGACTCAAGACTCTTCCTTATTTTAGGACAATTTTGCCTGACACAGCATCTTTGCGACTCCCAGACATAACAATGCCTAACTAAAATTTTCCCAAATTGTACTACTGTTTATTCTTATTAAAAAATAATAATAAGTGGATAAATCTGTGAAACTTTAGACAATAACCTTTAGTCTTCCCTGTTTTTTTTTTTTTTTTGCGATGCTCTGCTTTGTTTCTTATTACAGCAATGCTATATCTTTCCTAAATGGTCTTAGAGTAAAACTACACACTGCATCAGCCAGCCACAACCAGAGGGCACATTCACATGTACCACCGATGCCAGGCACTGTGACAGCCTACGACGCGGTCAATACTCACAATACACGCTGACTTCCACAGAATGGCTCTTAGTGTAGCGAATGGCCTCATTAAAGGCCTCACACGTCAGCTGCTGTTGGCTTTCATCCCGTGACAGAGTGTGAGTCACATTTGACATGGTCACCATCCCACCATTGGAAGCCTGCATTTAGAGGTTAAAAAATAAATGAATAAATAAGATTGATTTTAATAGGGTGGGAGAGCTGCTTTACAAAACAATTTACACTTAGCCAAATATGTTCAGATTTGGGCAAGCGCTGCTCTGAAAAGAAAACCTGAGGGCAGCGAAAGTAAGAGAGTGAGGAGCCTTTATTATGGGAGAAAACATCACAGTATTGGACTGGGTAAGTGGGTCACCTCCATAGACGGATGCTTCCGTAAATCCAAAGAGACAGATAAGGTTAACTTGGATTATTTTAATGTTTTCCATTTTTTATCCTTTGTGGCACTACACCCTCCTACATTTTATACAGGACCAGTACATACAGTGTGCAATAAAACAAATTATTACTCCATCCATTCTGGGTTTGATTTCCAAAGCATGAGAGATCTACTATAACCGACACAAAATTAAAACTCTCTGAAGACCCTGAAATACAAAGCATTATTTTTCATCACACGGAGCTTTTTCATAAATTTTGAAAGTCCAGCTACAGTAAATGATTTCTATAGAATACATAACGTGTCTCTCTTCGTTTCAGTAGATTGTAATGTAAAGCAGACCTGTATACATCAATATTAATGTGACAAATCCCTGCCTGTAATAACGTTAAAACACAAAGAAATTTCATAAATCTATTTGCACATGACAGCTGCCAATGGACCACAGTTTAAGAACTGATATGCTATTCGTAGCAGCATTTTGGTCAAGGATCTGAATTAATGGAAATCAATTTACAACTTGGTTTGCAAAGTGAGGACTGCTGAAGCTTACAAAAATGCAAGCTTTTAAAGTTATGTATGAAATTCTTCATTAATAAGAGTGTCATTAGGAAATGCAGTCACCCATATGGAGAAAGACATCAAGTGTCACGAAACTGAAACAATCTTGTCTAAAGCACACCCATGTCTTAGGTATTGAAGAATCCATCTTGCTTTCCCTTGTCTATTGAGATTTGTGACTTCTAATTTCAGCTGTTTGGGTGACCTTGACGAATATACTGGTATATTCCTTTTTCTTGGGCTTACTGTCCAAGCGACCTCTGCTTTCCATACACTAAAAACTAGGAAGTGCACATTGAATGTGAGATTGCCTACTTACACTCAATCAGAGTTCAAGATGCTATGTTATTTGAAAATCTTGTTATCTACTTTATAATAAAACATTAGAACATTAGAACAGTCTAGACAAGAACAGGCCATTCAGCCCAACAAAGTCCGCCAGTCCTATCTACTTATTTCTTCCAAAACAACATCAAGTAGCGTTTTGAAAGTCCCTAAAGTCTTACTGTCTACCACACTACTTGGTAGTATCTATCGTTCTTTGTGTAAAGAAGAACTTCCTAATGTTTGTGCGAAATTTACCCTTAACAAGTTTCCAACTGTGTCCACGTGTTCTTGATGAACTCATTTATAATATCAGTCTTGATGCACTGGAATAAATCCCTTGATAATTTTAAACACTTCAGTCATGTCACCTCTTAATCTTCTTTTGCTTAAACTGTATTGCCTCTGCTCCTTTAATCTTTCCTCATAAGTCAACCCCTGTAGCCCTGGAATCAGCCTGGTTGCTCTTCTCTGGACCTTTTCTAGTGCTGCTATGTCCTTTTTATAGCCTGAAGACCAAAATGGCACACCGTACTCCAGATGAGGCCTCACCAGTGCGTTAGAAAGCTTGAGGAGGACCTCCTTGGACTTTTACTCCACACACCATGCTATAAAACCTAATATTCTGAACACTGTCGGGAAGTCGATAGCTTAGAGTCCACTATGACTCCTAAATCCTTCTCATAAGGTGCACTCTCGATTTTCCGACCACCCATTGTGTATTCAAACCTAACATTTTGACTTCTGTAATACTTTACATTTACTGACATTAAATTTCATCTGCCACAAATTTGCCCAAGCCTGTATGCTATCCAAGTCCTTATGTAATGATATAACGAATTCCAAATTATCTGCTAATCCACCTATCTTGGTATCATCTGCAAACTTAACCAGCTTGTTACTTATATTCCAATCTAAATCATTTATATGTATTAAAAATAGCAGCGTTCTAAACACTACTGTCTGTGTGTGTGTGTGTGTGAGAGTTGGTGTGTGTGTGTATCCAGTTGCTCACAGCTGTTACAGGGTTCCCTCCCCTGGCTGGTGTTCAAGGTCTTGCTTTATGTCTAATTTGTTCAATTTGGAGTCGCGGAGGTATGCTAATGTTATTTTTGTTTATTGTCTGCTTTGTTTTCTACAACAACATTTATTTATATATCACATTGGTGTAGCTCAAAGTGCTTTACAAGATGAAGAAAGAAAAGTTTATATGGAACAAAAATAAGATTAGGCAGTACTGAGTAACAAAGAATAAATGACTGCGCTATGTGTCATGTGTTTTATGAGTGGTTCCCCAAGAGGCGGGGCCACCCGCCGATCATTTTCAGGAGCTGCCCTCTGCAATAGAAATCTGGAGGGTCTTCCATAGTTCAATTTGTATGCACTAGAGGGTTTGGTGAATGTTACTTTTGTTTTGGCTGTGCTTTGGTATTTTGATTCATTGGACTTTTAGCCATTTTGCTTTATTTTTTGACTTCACCACTGGATTATGTTTTGGGAGTTGTTCGTCTTGGATTGCCTTTGCTGGTGATTCCTTTTTGCCTTGTGTGCTCTTCATAGCTTCATCTACTTGCAGAGTATTTTTGTGATAATGCATCTTTTATTTTTTAAATGTCCCTTTTGCATTTAGCCAGAGGACCTCTCAGTCATAACAACAGCAATCTGATTGGTTAGTTTGGCTTCGATCTGGTTGGTTGGTTCCACTTTGGTTTCTCAGTGGTGGGAATGATGACACTATACTTTAGGGGTGCAAAGTTCAATTCCTGATTTTGACATCTTTTTTTTTTTTTTTTAACAGCAACAAAGCTAATAACTTAACAAGTGACGTTGATTCTGAAACTGATTAATCCCATTTTGGATCACAGGGAGGTGGGTCCCAAAATACGTTTCAATAAAAGGTAAATAAAATACATTTGTTCTGGTAAAGTTTTAGCAGGTAAGATTTTAAGCAGGGACCTGAGGAAGAACGATAAGTCTCTATGTAAGCTATAAATGCTGACCATGCAGAACATAAGAATGTGAGAAGTTTGACAAAAGAAAGATGATCATTCGGTCTATCAAGCCCTTTTATTTAGTTAATAGTTAAGCTGTCCCATAAAAAGGACTTCAATATACCGTCTAACCAAAATATACCTCGAAATTCAATTTTAGTAAAAAGAACCAAAGTCTGAACCAGAAAAAAACTATAAACACAAGTGCAAAGACACAGGTATTTGTCTGAATCTTGGATACCCCAGAAATGTCTGACACTGATCTTTGATACCAATGCATTGTTAATGTCAGCCCCTTCTTCAGGCAAGATGTTATCATTGATTTATAATTGATAATTGATTACATCTTGCTTGAAGAAGGGGCCTGTGTTGCCTCGAAAGCTTACATATTGTAATCTTTTTAGTTAGCCAATAAAAGGTGTCATTTTGCTTGACTTTTCTCTACATTCACAATGGCTAACACGGTACAACACCCTACTACTACACAGCTTGTCAAGTAATAAGTTCCTCTACTGTCACCATTGCATTTCTTCATCCCCCTGTGTCCCACGCTTACTTTGAGAGGCTTAACAAATGATACTGGGGCACTGTGTCCCATAAAGTCTCCTTAAGATCGAAGTTTAATTTTCTCTCTATATGTGTAAAGTGAGTGCATTTTGATTTACTCCCACATCCTAATGACATGTTAGGTTAAACAGTTTCTCTAAATGTACCCATTATTAGTAAATGTGGGGATGAGTAGACATTCATCTTGCAATTGAGTGGCTTCTTATTCAAGGTTGCCTCTTGTTTTGTGATCAATACTACAGGTGAAAATGTTGGATTCATAAAAAGAACAGATAGATGATGTGTAGTGCACCAAGCATTGCTTTTGGCATACTCAAATAGACGATGTAATATGTGGGTCTTTGAGGCAATCAATTTGTTTTACTAATCCTTGCTTTTTATTAAATGGGCACTTAATTAGGTTAAGCATCCATTATGTAACAGTTGCAAGTCTAAACTTACATTAAGGACATTCCTTAAACCTGATAAGTTTAACTTTGGTGGAACAAAGCATCTGGACAGATATTTAAAAGAAGCTAGTCTGGGTGAAATAAACTAATTTTTAATGTTAATTATACAGCTTACATGAAAACCCTTACTGCAGTAAAGAGTTCAGTTACAATGGGGCTGTCTGCTCATGTTAGTGGCTCTGACATAACTGCACAGGACAACGAATTTTGCTGCAGCAACACTGAAAAAAGTTCACAATCAACAGTCATAGTCAATGGTCCATGTAGGACCGCACTCACTTCTGTAATGGTGACCTCAGTGGTATTGAGCTCTCGAAACCCAAGCCACCATCGGATCTGGACAGGAGGGTTGCTGGCAGTCGTGAAACAGGACAAAGTGATCTGTTTATTCTCCGCCCCTCTGGGGGAGCCTAGAATTGTGACTTCTGATGGCAGGACTGCAGATAGAGAAACACAAAATATCACAGATAAGAAATGATCATTGACTTTCAATTTATCTAAGTTCACGTTTAAATAACATTGAAATCTGCCCCTTATGGGCATTTCATAACATTAAAGATGTGGTTCACCCTTTCTGGCATATGAGCCACCCCAAAGGCCTGACTCAGCACCGTCATTAGTTTTAATATGCTTCACAAGTGCAATGGATTCAGAGCGCATTCAGACCCCATCCATCCATCCATCCATCCATTTTCCAACCCGCTGAATCCAAACACAGGGTCACGGGGGTCTGCTGGAGCCAATCCCAGCCAACACAGGGCACAAGGCAGGAACCAATCCCGGGCAGGGTGCCAACCCACCGCAGGACACACACAAACACACCCACATACCAAGCACACACTAGGGCCAATTTAGAATCGGCAATCCACCTAACCTGCATGTCTTTGGACTGTGGGAGGAAACTCACGCAGACACGGGGAGAACATGCAAACTCCACGCAGGGAGGACCCGGGAAGCGAACCCAGGTCCCCAGGTCTCCCAACTGCGAGGCAGCAGCGCTACCTACTGCGCCACCGTGCCGCCCTTCAGACCCCATGCACACCTTTAATGCCCAAAGGGGACTGGGCGGTCTCGTGGCCTGGAACCCCTACAGATTTTATTTTTTTCTCCAGCCTTCTGGAGTTTTTTTTTGTTTTTTCTGTCCACCCTGGCCATCGGACCTTACTCCTTTTTATGTTAACTAAGGTTGTCTTATTTTAATTTATTTGTCTTTTATTCTTCTTTTCTTCATTATGTAAAGCACTTTGAGCTACTTTTTGTATGAAAATGTGCTATATAAATAAATGTTGTTGTTGTTGTTGTTGTTGAGAGACAATGGGTTCATGGCCTTGCGGTGGTCTTCTTTTTTGACATAGTGAGTGCTTAGCCATACTGAAGTGATTCAGCTGAGTAAATAATGGATATACATACAGTATAGCTGGAATATGAACTTCCATAGTGTCAACATTTAATTATCAACAATGGGACATCATACCTGATTAAAGAACATCAAAGCTAGTGAGTTTGGCTAATATGAAACTGGGCCCTGTGGGCGTCTGGTGGGCTGATGTTATTCATTTATTTATTAGTGACACAGGCTTTATAAAACTAACCAATAAGGCAATTGTAACAGACTCTCGTACAGATCCTTCTCATGGTGTAGCCATCATTCCAGATCAGGGGTTTCCAACATGTCACTCGCGAGTTACCGGTAGCTCGCAACCCCTTTCCAAGTAGCTCACCAAAGGGTTAATGAATCCTACATAAATTTGAAAACTTGATTAATCAAAATTAGGGATGGGCAATCTTTCCAAAAAATCTTATTACTATCCTTTAACAGGATCCACAATCTGAATTGCAATCTATCTTTTCAATGTGGCATACACTTAAGAGAATATCCGGACTCAAACTCATCAAGACCTAAGTAACACTTTATTTTAAATATCAAACAAAGTTGAATTCAGTTGTTCTCTCATTCGCTACCTAAGCGGAGTTAAGGAACATGCACCGAAGCTGGCGAGTGAGTGAGGAAGCCCAAACTCGGATTTATGCAAATAAATCAGTACCGCAAGCGAACTATGATACATAGCGCAATGAGAGAAGTCGCAAAATTAACTGGAATGTTCAAGGAAATTATAGAAAAATCCGTTAAGTAGTTCTCATGTGAAAAGCAGACAGACATACAGACAGACAGACGTTGGATTTTATATCTTACATATTAGTAAATCTTCAAAATGATGTGCGGTTAAAGTCTCAACAGCATTCTCAGCATTTCTGGAGCTTAGTAGAGCCTGATAACTATAAGAATCTTCCCCAAGCAGCTCTGAAAATGTCTGCTTTGTTTGGGTCTTCATACCTCTATGCGTCTGCCTTTTCTAACATGAATGTCATGAAATCAAAGTTTAGAACGAGACTGACAGACGAACATTTAAATGACTCCATGAGAGTGAACCTAAGTGGCTCCACTCCACCATACACCTCTCTTGTTGACTCCATGCAGTGCCAGTCATCTGACTAACTAAAAAACACATCACACAGGCAACTGGACATGTGAATAAAGTGAAACAGTGACATGGAACAAAATGACCAATGAATATGGAATATCTGTGTACTTGTAATTGTATTGTATAGTTTTGACAGTGTTCAAGTTTTAATTCAATAGTGTGAGATAATCTAGAAAATGCATACAGACATACAAAATGCACTTGCAGGTGAACTAAATATTTTTTGTGATGTTTTAATGCAAAATGTGAATTGTGGATACCAACATTTTGTAAATGTTCAGGCAAAACAAACTTATTCAGTTTGTTTGGGTTGAAATAAGCTATGAGAATAAACTTTAGAAAACATGAGTAGCTCTCGGCCATTTTCATTTTTGTAAAAGTAGCTCTCAGGGGAAGAAAGGTTGGAGACCCCTGTTCTAGATCATTTACCCTGTGAACTTTTCCTTTTGTGGTTTGCAAGTAACTTTCTGCTGCTCCGTGTGGGTAAGTCCTTCCATACAAGCAAAAAAATAGTCAAAAGACTTACAGACAACTCGCAGCTGGATGGTGTGCTGCAAAGGGATGGGAGTTACTTCATTGACAGCCTCACACGTCAGCTTGGCCATGTTGTCTTCTGGTTTGACCTCCATGGTCAGGAGGCTGCGGGCTGTGTTTGTAGCTGCATCTATTTCCCAACTTGTGGACAGCACTTCATCATTCTAATGAGAAATAGAGCAGAGAAGCCAAAGAAACAAATGGTGGAAGAGGTGTTAGATCATCATCA
Source organism: Erpetoichthys calabaricus (assembly GCF_900747795.2). Classification (NCBI taxonomy): domain Eukaryota; kingdom Metazoa; phylum Chordata; class Cladistia; order Polypteriformes; family Polypteridae; genus Erpetoichthys; species Erpetoichthys calabaricus. Next base: position 25,521,846 of record NC_041410.2, on the reverse strand, counting down.
AAATAAGAAAAATATATTTATATAAATGCATTCACTAACCTTTGACCACTGAAGTGTAGCAAGTGGATTTCCCCCTGTAGACTTACATTCCAGCTTCAGGGTGTCCTTGGCTTTCACTTCTGGTTTGTCATATCCTTCAATCCTTGGAGGTTGAGGTGGGACTAACCATGTGAGAAAAGGTGGAGGATGATAAACAAGAGAAGAACATTCATTGTGCTCTAGCTATAGTAGTGTATTATAAAACAGGGGCATCAACCGCAAAAAGAGAGCTCTTACATGGATCAACCAATGGCAGACTGCTAATGTAGCTATCAATGGCTGAAGTGCTCAGAGAGGTGGCACACTTCAGAGTAAGGGGCAGCTGCCATACCATACATCCGTGATTTCTCCACTGTAGTGAGCTGCTAGATGTCTACAGCATAGATAATCACAAAGTTGTGCGTGCATACATTTTGGCCTGAGGGCCACACCAAATTTCAAAAACCAGATGAGGAGCCACACGCTCAATCAAATTCAGCATCATGAGGGGCTAGAACCTGTCCCTGCCGAGCTTGGTGAAAGATTGGAAACAGCCCTAGAGATGGTGCCAGTTTATTGCTGGGTTCATTCGCACAAACAGCCTATTTCAACAGCTAGTTAACCTAGCCAGCATGTCTTTTGACAATGTTGGTGGAGACCCCACACAGAAATGGAAAGAATGTATGCTTGCCACATGGACGAAAACCAGGCATGGGGTTTAAGTGCAGGCTAGATCCAACAACTGTGCTACCTCTCATATTAGATGTGTGACAAACACGTGTAAAGCTTTGTTTATTCACATTGACATACAAATGCCAGAGTGGGAGAACTCTGTTTCCCAGCAGCCCAAGGCGGATTACCCGCATAGGATGACTGGAATGGAAGTAGGGACTGCTGGGGATGAAAGAGGCCAGTGAGAAAGTTGAAAAGGGGGGCCTGACGGAGCAACAAGAGATCGGTGTTTTTGTGTATTCTGTCCAACATGTCATTTAAAAAGTCAACTGTGTCCTGGAACGTTTCCCGTTAGGATGAATGGACTGTCTTGTACCTGCCTGTTGTGTGTATAGTGGTGGATTTATCATCGCGTGTCTTCAAAAGGAGCTCTCCTGAAAATCTTACCTCTTACCGCTCAGGACTACCGGTAGGACTGTTTCACTCATTTTTTACGGAAGCTGTTCTCTGGATTCTCATCTTCACACCATACCATTTCACCTGCTTTTGCTGTATTGGACTGTATAAGGACATTGTTGTGAGTATTTATTGTTGTTGTTCATTGTTATTCTGCAATTGTATGTCCGTAGGGGAAAAGGGAGGTTGGTCTGATTGTTGTTGTTTTGTATTGGGTTTTCATTTAATATATATATATATTTTTATTCATTCGTTGGTTTTGTGTCTCTGCTTGTGAGTGTGTGTGGGTCAGGCCAAGGCTGGGGGCGTCCCTGGAATCTCAACCAAAAAAATAATTAAATCACTGTCTCTTCGATGGCGTGAATCTTAATGGCTATAAGAGTACTGTCAGAGTATACACTACTGTTATCAACAGAAAATTGGTACAAATAGACTTGAAGAATAGAATTGAACACAAAAAGTGCTAAACTACACTCACATAAATAAAAACGAGAATTATTAATGTAAAAAAAACCCAGTCTGGCCAGTGTATGAGAGTACTGTATATTATAAAAAAGTTGCTAAAATAACTTTACAGAAAGTGTAGCCATACATGAGGACATGTAGTGAATGGAAAAAAGCTCAGAATGTGAAAGCAAATATTCAACCAAATGAATCAATCCAGAATGAGAATCAATTTATGACTCACAGATTATTATTGTTATTATCATTGCTATTATTATTATTATTATTATTATTATTATTATTATTATTATTATTATTATTATGCTTAGCCTTTTCTCCCTCTTAATTTGTTAGACTCCATTATGCCAATTTCAGCATTTTTGGATTTGATGGCAGTTACTGGTAAATTTAGATCGTAACAAAAGATCAAAGCAATCTTCTTTCATAGGATGTGTGCAGCACCCATTAGTGCAACATTCTGCATCTTGCCGGCTGATGGGTGGCCTGGTAGCAGCTGAAGGTTTTGATTAAATCTCTTCTTGATTGTTACCTTTGCTCCAACTATTACAACTTTTCTTTTCACATTCAACATCCTGCTGATCTTACTTTCAAGGTAGTTATATTTGATGAGTTTCTTGGTTTTTTTTCAGCATGATGTCTGAAATATCTGGAATTGCTGTATTGATCAGTAAACAGGTTTTCAGTTTCTTGTTATGAAATACAACGTGTGAGAATTAGTATATCCCACATGGCAGTGGTATCATTGATGTTGATGACTTTTTGGGTACGTTTTTGTCGTTCTTTTCAGGCACTTGCACCTTATCTAGTTTATGTAACTGCTATTTCGAATCGTCTATTGGCGTATTCAGAAGGCGCTAGTGGTGCAAAATCTGCAACAGTATAGCTTAGGTGTTCTTCCATCTTGTGTACATCATCAGGTTAGGATGTTGTTCATCAAGAGAAATGTGTCACATTTATTCCACCTCTGACCATTCCAAAGTAAAGTTGAGTGACTGGTTCAGGGCTGCTGTTATGAAGCTCCTTGTTTGTCCTTTGAGATCGAAACTTTGCAACTGTGCCATAGACATTTCTTTATCAACTGATAGCCTGCTGAGATTGTTTAAATAATCATCCATGGATTTGCTCTTAAGCAATTCTATTTTTCTTTCTCAATTCTGGTTCTGAGTTGGTTGTATTATAACATTATAGTTTAGGCACTGCAAATATGTATCTACTACTCCTACTAGAGAGCATGTGGGCATTGGGTCCTACCAAGATCAAAGTCCAAGCCTTAATGGTTCGCAAGTACCAGCGGTAGTGACAACGGAAGGTGAGGCAGTCATTTTTCTTCTTCTTCCTATCATTTAATCAGCTTCTGCAAATTGCCTCACAGTCATCACATATCACTCCTTTACTTTTTCTCTCTGTTGTGTAAATTAGTTTCCCTATGGAGTTTGCCACTAGTAACAGGCAAACTCAAATGATTTAATGGAGGTTGTCGGTAGCCACATTTTACACACAGCAGAGGCAGTGGCTGTCATTCTTCTTCTTCCTATTATGCAATTGGCATCTACAATTTACTTCATGCTCAGCAAATGTTGCTGCTCTTCTTTTTCTCTCTACCACATCATCTTCTTAATCAGTTTGCCTAGGCAGTTTTCCATAAAAAAGCCACAAACAATTTCCATAAAAAAGACACAAATGATTACATCTTGACTGTAGAAGGGACCTGAGTTGCCTCGAAAGCGTGCATATTGTAATCTTTTAAGTTAGCCAAAAAAAGGTGTTATTTTGCTTGACTTCTCACTACATAAAAAAGACACAAACCCCAATATCTTCATGGGGGTGGGCACTAGCCACATGGTGAGGCTCATCAGGGTGCACCATGTCATAAGCTTCTGATTAAGACTAAGATCAAGGTTCTAGCCCAGGTGGTTCATGAGTAATTACGTGACAGACAGACACAACCATTAGCATTTTATATATACGAGGGGGGACCCAAAAATAACCGGAATTTTGTTGTTGTTAGGTTGGTACTTGTAGTACGTGGTTGGGCCACTAGGGCGATCTAGTTACACTCCTCACAAGTCAGTCTGCCAAGTGCCATCAGTCTGGAAGGTTGTGCTTGTGTTCAGTGAATTTTTTTGTAAAAGTAGGTTGTGCAACAGTGTGAGAAGGAAACGCCCTGATTTGTGGGAGTCGGGCGATTGGTTCATTCATCATGACAACGCTCCATCTCACACTGCTCTCAGCATTCGCCAATTTTTGGGCAATAAACGTTATGACAACCCTGAACCACCCACCCTACTCACCGGATTTAGCTCCGTGTGATTTCTTTTTGTTCCCTCGGATGAAAAAAGACTTGAAAGGAAGGCGTTTTGCTGACGTCGAAGAGGTAAAACAAGAAACGACCAGAGCATTAATGGGCATTACTTCAGACGAATTTAAAAAATGTTTCGAACAATGGAACAAACGGTTAGATAAGTGTATTTCCGCCAATGGAGAGTACTTTGAAGGAGACTAATTGTAGTTTGTACAGAAAATTAAATTAAACACGTTTTAAAAATATTTCTGGTTATTTTTGGGTCCCCCCTCGTATATATATTAACCGTGTAAGTCCATGCTGTAAAAAGCCCGGGCTCCTAGAAACTATTGAACTCGTCAGAAAAAAAATTGAAATGCAGAGTCAGCAGTTTTATTTTGCAGACGTGCTCGCCCAGCTTGTCTATCAGCGGCTAAGTGAGTTTCTCTCTCCTCGGAAGTTTCGTTTTGCCGATGTGTTCTCCTTGCTTGTGTTTTAGTGGCTAAGCGAGTTTGTCTTTCCTCGGCGGTTTCACTTTGGCAATGGAAATGCTTTCTTTCAGCTCCATGCTGTAGCCTCACACTTCCGGGCCGGACACACAGACACACACACTTACATGTATATATAAGATAAGATATATACAGAGTAGATGCGGTTATGTAACAAGACCTTTATAAAGGTTATTTAGTGGTTATTTATTTCTGTGTAATGTAATATGCTGGTAAAATTACTTGTGAATATGAAGGATTCAGAAGTCTTATACTAAAGAATACAATCTCAAGAGAAAAATGTTATATTTAAGCCACCTTTGACCATTCCAGTCAAGTTGTTTTAGTAGACCACGTTGCAGAGATGATTAACCACTTTATTCATTCTTTGTGAACTAAAGTGTTGACAATTTTTTTACATTGTAAGCAATAGACTTTTCTGTGAAATATTTCTCTTTGATTAATTTATAATAGATTCTTTTTGGAGAGAATATTTTACTTTGAGGGGCAGCACGGTGGCGCAGTGGGTAGCGCTGCTGCCTCGCAGTTGGGAGACCTGGGGACCTGGGTTCGCTTCCCGGGTCCTCCCTGCGTGGAGTTTGCATGTTCTCCCCGTGTCTGTGTGGGTTTCCTCCGGGCGCTCCGGTTTCCTCCCACAGTCTAAAGACATGCAGGTTAGGTGGATTGGCGATTCTAAATTGGCCTTGGTGTGTGGGTGTGTTTGTGTGTGTCCTGCGGTGGGTTGGCACCCTGCCCGGGATTAGTTCCTGCCTTGTGCCCTGTGTTGGCTGGGATTGGCTCCAACAGACCCCTGTGTTTGGATTCAGCGGGTTGGAAAATGGATGGATATTTTACTTTGCCTCATTCGTGATCCTGGTGGACTTTGCCTAGTTTAATGCACTCATTTAGACCAATAATAGCTGAGGTGTGAGTGGGCTCTCTCGTCTAATTCACCTCCTCATCTCTTCATTTAATGTCTTTTAGTTATTGAATGCATCTGATGGTAAGGAGATGTCTTGTCTTGCAATATATCTTCTTAATTGTAGTCATTAATCAGTCAAATGTCCTGAAACTGCACGCTGCAACTGGTACAGCAGTTTTAAGCTGTAATTTTATTCCTTAAACTAAGATTTGTCCTGATTTTTTTTTTTTGTTTATCATGGGAATTTGCCAACCTTGATGAGCCGGTTTATGTATTCAGTAGAAGCCAGTATCCAGCAATGACATGGCTGATCGTCTCTCCTCAGCCGTGCTGTACTGTACGTTCTGTACTTGCTGTCAAACCCGCTTCTTCAAAATGTTTTACTGGTAGTACCTGGGGTTGATTACCTGGTCCTGTGCTGCAATGAGTAGGCTCTTGGTCTCTCCCTTCATCCTGGGGATGTTCAGCAATGATATGCTTGCACTTCTGCCCACAAATGGTCTGCCAAAGCGACGGTATGCAGTGGCTGTTTTGTTTTTTCAGCAGCTCAGTTATCTTTGATGCAGTGATGGTCCTGAGCCTCGGGTTCATTGCAGACTGATTGCACCAGCAAGTACTTGCTCCTGATTTCCTTTGCCTTTGCTATTTGTAAGCTATATGTAAAGCACTTTGAGCTGCATTATTTGTATGAAAATGTGCTATATAAATAAATGTTGTTGTTGTTGTTATACTGCTTATCTGGTCTAATTGGTCTTGACAAGTTTCATTAACATATCTCTGACAGACTTGATGCAGTCACTCAAATCAACGAAGGTACTGTTGTATGCAGACATGAGTTCAATCAGTCCACGGCCACCATTCATTCTCTTGACTTCTGCTTTTGGATGGTGAAATCCATGCATGGTCAGAAACTTCCTGATCTTGGTGTCCATTCTCTCAACCTCAGATCTCTTCCAGGCTCTAATATCTTGTCTTGTCTGATTTTCACAAGTCTGACACCTCTAAAGACTGCAGTGGTGCACTTATCCAAGACAAACCCATTGTGATGTCATCACTAAATGATTTCACTGTTATCATGGCTTGTTCATTAAAATTTGTTTTTTTAATTTTTGGGTAGATTAGTTGACAGAGTTAGTATCGTCATTGTCTGTAAGGGAGTTTGCCTGTTCTCTCTGTGTTGGTCTAGAGCAGGGGTAGGCAACGTCGGTCCTGGTGAGCCGCAGTATGTGCAGGTTTTTGTTCCAACCCAGTTCCTTAACAAGAACTCAATTATTGCTGATGAAGCACATATTGCTTAAGTGACATTTTAATGCTTCATTTTAGTGGTCTCGCTTGTTAAGGTTCTCCAACCTTAATTGCTTATTTCAATCTTAAACTGCTGCATTCAGTGTTTTAATTGCTCCTTATTAGCAATAAGATGTAAAAGACAAAGCAGCCAGCAGTTCTCCAGCTAGCTTTTTTCCAATTACATCTGTGTGTGTTCGTCATGCACGGTTTGATTTAATAAAACACTTAATAGAAAAATGTGACAGACTGAAAATGATCTGTTTTAGGCTTCAAATCATTTGGATGATATCCTTGGAAAGGAAAAAAATCTACGATATAAAAGCCTTACATTGCACAGACTAACAAGCCATAAAATTAAATAAGGTCTGAGATTGGCAATGATTGGTTTCTAATTAAGCAATTGGGTTGAATGAAAACCTGTAGCCACTGCGGCTCACCAGGACCGACAATGCCTACCCCTGTTTTACATCTTATTGCTAATAAGGAGCAATTAAAACACTGAATGCAGCAGTTTAAGATTGAAATAAGCAATTAAGGTGGAGAACCTTAACAAGCGAGACCACTCAAATGAAGCATTAAAATGTCACTTAAGCAATATGTGCTTCATCAGCAATAATTGAGTTCTCGTTAAGGAACTGGGTTGGAACAAAAACCTGCACATACTGTGGCACTCCAGGACCGACGTTGCCTACCCCTGGTCTAAAGCAGGGGTCCCCAACTCCCGCAGGGCCCGAGTGACTGCAGGTTTTCATTCTTACCCTTTTCTTAATTATTGACATGTTTTTGCTGCTAATTAACTTCTTTTCCTTTCATTTTATTTGATTTGACTTGTTTTTTAAGATTTGTTCCCCTGAATTGCTTCATTTATTTTCTCAAATGGCACCCAAACAAAAATGAAATGTGAAGTGAGTGAGCCAACAGAAGACCAGCTAAGTCAGGGCCTCAAACTCCAACCAGTTTCAATCCAACCAGTTCCTTAATTAGGCACTGAGTCTTGTTGTTAATTAAGCCCATTCTTTAATTCCATGGCTTGTTGCTGTTTGTGCAATAGCAGACATGTCAGAAATTGTTGATTTTCTATAAGAGCACTGTTAAAATGTTTTGGGGAACCGAGCAGATCAGCATTCCCAAAACCTTCACCTTTCTTTATTTTCAGATATTGTATGACATGACAATGTTGGTCATGTTTTACTAGTCATGTTTTGACTCATTTTGTATCTCATTATTGTTTGGCTGCTAATTAAGGAAAAAGAAACAATTAAGATATCAAAGTTTACAAGAGCAAGTCAAATAAAATTAATTCAAAAGAAGTTAATTAGCAGCAAAAACAGGTCACTAATTAAGAAAAGGGTTAGAATGAAAACCTGCAGCCACTCGGGCCTTCCAGGACCGGAGTTGGGGACCCCTGGTCTAAAGTTTCCTCCAGTTATTCTGATTTTTCTCCCACAACTTTAAAGATGTGCATGTTAGGTCAAATGGCAATTCCAAATTGATCCAATGTGAGTTTGGATGTGATATATAAGTGGGTTGGGTAATGGACTGGTGTCCTGCACCCAATGCTGCTGGTTTAGGCCTCACCCCTATGACTCTTAATTAGATTAAGCAAGCTTAAGTTTTATTATTATGCAACTTTATCTTTAAAAGTCTTAACTCTTACATATTAGATTTAAAAAATAAATTATCTGATGCTCTTTTTCATTTAATCGATCAACTCCTTCACCATTACCTAGTAGTGTGAGTTAGTCCTAAAAACTGGCCTTTTCAGCAGGACACACTATTATGGCTTTCTTCACCATAATGTCTTTTAAAGCTGCCCTTTTCCAAAAATGTTTGTGTCCTTCACAGATTTTTATGCCAACACACACTGTAACTTACCATTAATATGAATTCTGGAAATGAAGACTGTTTGGTAAAAATATATAACTATGGAGTGCTTTCAAGATCCCTGTAACTTTAATCATCTCACTCTCCCTTTTCTAGGCTGCCAGATTCCTTGTAATTTCAAAGCTTGGAAACCAATGGTAAATAGTAAACTCTTTTAAATTTGCAGTGTTTTAATGATATATCAGACATACTGTTTTCTGCCTCACATTGGTAAAACATATCTTGTTGTTGATTTAAAAATACAGCATTTACATTTCTGCTACACTTTCACAACACATTGAGATGGAGAGTCAAAGCTGCGTAACTAATGATTAAAATTCACCTCCATTTCATATTTTAATATTAGCATGATAGTCAGTTAAGGAAATAGACAAAACCAAAGTGTGCTTATCCAGATTAATTAATAAACTTTAAGCCTGCCCAGCGGGCTATTTTATTGTGCCCCACAGGCCATATCCAGCTTGCAGGCTGTAGTTTGATTCCCTCTGGTGTAGCCTGAGGGATGACCTCTGGCTGATATTTTTATTTCTAAAACTGGTTTGAATCCTTGATAATGAGAATAATTAATATTGCCCTCCAGCTATCATACTCTAAAATTTGAGCATAAAACAATTAAGGGCTTATTTCCACAAACATTTTATTATTATTGATTTGAATATGAGCATACGCAGTACCTATAAAATTATTCATCCCTTGAAAGTTTTCACATTTTATTATTATGCAGCATTGAATCACCGTGGATTTAGTTTGCCTTTTTGGACACTGAACAACAGTTAATTAATGTCAAACTGGAAACAGATCTAAGCAAAATGGTACAAATTAATTACAAATATTAAACACAAAATAACTGATCATTGCAGCCAATTGGCTTCAGAGGTCATATAATTAGTCCAATGGAGATCACTTGCCTGGAGTTTCAGGTGATTGAAGTCTAAATGCACCTTATATGGAAGGCTCAACTTGTTGTGAGTCAGTAAGGCGGCCTAACCTACACAATGAAGACAAAGAAGACTCCAAGGAACTTTGTGAAGAGGTGATTGAAAAGTGCAGCTCAGGGAATGGTGACAAGAAAATATTCAAGTCATTGAACATCCTGTGGAGTTCAGTTAAATCAGCCATTAAGAAATGGAAAATGTTTGGCATGGCTGGAAATCTGATTAGAACAGAAGTGATTGTGTGAGAAGAAGACAAGTGAGGGAGGCCATCAAGAGACAAATTGAGAACTCTAAAGGGGTTACAAGCTATAATGACTTAGATGACAGAGACTGGGCAGACAACAGTGTGAGATATACGGGAGAGTGGCAAAGAGAAAGCCGCTGTTAAAAACATGCACATGGTGTCACTGGTAAAATTTGCCAGAAGGCACGTGGTAGACTTTGAAGTCAACTGGAAAAAGGTCCTATAGTTTGATGAGACCAAAACTGAACTTTTGGCCATGTTTGAGTACTGCACAAACCACACCATCCCCACCATGATGTGGCGATGCTTCTCTGCAGCAGGCCCTTGGAAAGCTTTTGAGAGATCTAGCCCTCAGTTGTATGCATCTATCAGCGCTTCCAGCAAACGAAGCTTATTTTCAGTGTAGGCCAAACTGTTGTTCCATTTTTGATTTTTGCTCCTGACTCTGACTTTCAGTTTTGTTTGACGGCTTCTGTCTCTCATTCTGGTTTTCAGCTGTGCTTTTCCCTCACTACATGTTGGTCTCCTTCTCTCGGTCTCTAGTAATTTCTGGAGACTCTGTTACATTACAGTGTGTCACCAATGATTAGGTGTACAATACTATTTAGTAATTGATCATATGTTGTTATTCAATGGAATAAACCTGTTGTATAAATTACCATTCATTCTTTTTAAATCTTAAACCGCAATCAGATTTGAGCTCATATTTATTAGTGAGGCGTCAGGAGTCTGGGAAAATCCCAGTGGTGTATGATAAAAGGACTCATATCCATGAAAAATGATGCAGTTAATTAACATATAATTAGTATGTCACCTTTATCTAAGGTGACTTACAAAATTAGGATATACTCCAAACGTATTTGAATATTTTTTAGAAGTGACACAGCGAGGAAGAGTCAGAACATGAGCTAGCAGCTTTGAGATTTAAAGAATGGTTTCTTAGTCACAACACTACTTGTATAAAAATCAGACAGCCGAAAAAAAAAAACTTTTCAAAATTAATTATACACCATTGAATACAAAAAAATGCTTAAACGTACATAAGACCTTCATGGTGAAACCGGTCCTCAGCGGCTGAGACACAGCTGGGTGAAAAGCCAAGCATTCCATGCGCCGTCCATTGTCCGAACTTTGAGGAGTCACCCTGAAATAGAAAAGAGAGCTGCGAGGTTAAACACATCAGGGGCTTCCAAGTGTCGGCACTCTGGATGCCCTTAATTCTTTGCTTGGTTGTACTTCATTATGCAAGTTTCAACACTTTTGGATTTAATAAACCATCTTGTCGGCTTCACCTTCAGAAATACTGATTATATTTTAATACTGAGGCTAAATAATTGTTTCAGATCTGATCATACTTAGATAAAATGGTGATATGCTTTATTATGAAGAGGCCCCAGGTTTCAACAGTCCTCAAACTGGATTAAATGATTCTGTAAACAAGTGCATGGATTGATGGGATATTTCTGAAGAACACAAGCTGACACCACATTATGCAATTCTTAACCTTTAACAATCAGAGGTGCACGAGACAACAAGACACCTTTAATTCTTTATCAACCATCCATCTGTTTGCTTCCTTCTAATAAACTGAATGGCCTCATCAAATTGATTTGTTTCTTTTCTGAATGTTAGAGACCTGAGTTTTTGCAGTGAATCCACTAGAGGGGGCACTAGTTGTTCAACATGAATTTTTGTGGGTGTTCTGCTACAGAAAAGATCGGGCACAGAGCACAGAGCATGGCTCATCTTTCAGGACAAATGCAGATGGCTCTCTTAAGGAAGTACCTTAATTGTTTAAATATATTTTATTGAGTTTTAGGTTTACATTACATAAAGCATATTATGAGTCAGAAAAGTACAATTTGATTTTTTGTCTTTCTAGTTATAATAAACACACACAATTGATAAAAAGGGGATGAATAATAAATATTTTTACAGGAGTAACCTCTTAACATTTTGTTTTTAATTTCTCTGCTTGTTTGTTTATTTTGCTTATATTTTTATTTTTAGTGTTGCCAAAGCTGTGATTGGATAGAGGTATGCCTAGATAGATGTCGAAAAAGAGAATGAAACCCACATGGACAATCACTGGGTACCCCTGCATGCTATCCTGGCAAGGCAGGGGACAATATGCCCTGTCTGGCCAGCCAATGCTGCAGAAGTGAGTATTGTTATACAAATGGTGAATCATAACTCTAGACAGACCCTGTAGGGGTTTATTCTTCACAGATTTGGTTTCTCCTTTTGTTCCTTCACCCCTATTTTGAGAAATTCTGATATTTTTTTTTACTTGTTTCACACAAATAGGGTTAGGGTGGTATGCACAAGTTCCCCCATCATCTCACTATATACAGTAAGTATAACTGGGAATGCACTACACTGTAGTATAAGGTGAAAGGATGACAACAGAATCTTCTTCTTCTTCTATTGGCTGCTCCCACATCCTTAAACCTTCTCGTAGTCCTTCCTCTTTTACTCTTGCCTGGCAGCTATATTCTTAACGTCCTTTTCCCAATATACCCAGCATCTCTCCTCTGCACATGTCCAAACCAACGCAATCTCGCCTCTCTGACTTTGTCTCCCAACTGTCCAACTTGAGCTGACCCTCTAATGTCCTCATTTCTAATCCTGTCCATCCTCCTCACACCCAATTCAAATCTTAGCATCTTTAACTCTGCTACCTCCAGCTCTGTCTCCTGTTTTTTGGTCAGTGCCACCAGTGCAAAAAGTGATGATTTAATGGAATTAGAGAAGTAATGGAGCAGCATTCTACATTCAGCTGGCAATTTATTTTTTTAATTTCTCCAGTACCTTCAACACCATCCAGCCATCCCTGGTTAACAGTGTCCTGGATAGCAGACTATCAGTCAGGAAGACCAAAGACTCAAGAATTGTGTGAACAGCACTGGAACACCACAAAGGATAATCAGTTAGCTTTTCTCTCTACTCAGTACACCTCAGCCTATAAATATAACACCAGGTCATGTCAATTGGAGAAATTTTTAGATACCTCTGCATTTATGGACTGTCAGGTGGAGAAGTTTTTTCTTGATGAAGAAACAATTGTCTGCACCTTAACATCAGCAAAGCCAAGGAATTGGTTATTGAGTTTCGCGGCACCAAAAAGGCTCTACATCCAGTCACCATTGAAGGAGTTGATGTTACAAGTATGTAGGGGTCCACCTCATTGACAGGCTGGACTGGCCTTGTAACACAGAGGAACTACAAAAGAAAGGGTAGAGCAGTCTTTTTTATGTTAGGAGATGATGCTCTTTTAAGGTTGATACTGACATCCTTCACATCTTCTATAACTGTGTTGGCCAGTGTGATTTTCTACTCTGTAGTGTGCTTGGGCTGATAACATCACTTCAAGAGAGGCCCACCAAATCAACAAGCTAATTTCAGTTATAGGTCATACTTTGGATCCTCTGGAGGTCACACGGAAGGAGCTGTGGAAGACTGTAGCAGTAGCTATTGCATGAAAAGGTGGCCGAGGAAGGAGATGGCCTCCAGTAAACCTCACGTGAGGGTGCAATGGAGTGACTGTGATGTACAATATTTTAAGTAACCAGCACCATTAAGCCAAACAATGCCATAATAAAATCACACAAAATACAGCATGTGCACCAAACAACAGTGGTGAAAGATATCTCAACATCAGCTTTAAATGCTCAATACTGAAATGCAAACAACTATTCATAAATTTCCAATTTTTGTTCATTTGGCAAAGTCCTAAATTGTTTTGTATGTAAGTAACAGTTATGATTCATGACAATGATGACAACTGTCACACACGTGTGCTTGGGGAGCAACCTAAGGGCTTAGGTAAGTGTGAGGGGGCACTGTCTCACTTCTCCTTCTCCCTCCGCACAAAGGAAGATTGACCCCTCTCCCACTCTGACGTCACTTCTGGGTTTAGACAACCTGGACCCTCCTCTTCCTCCCAGAATTCCTCATAAAGGGAAACTACGCCATCTGAAGACAGATCAACCAGAGAATCTATGACATCTCAACTTTGCATAGTACCACGCGTTTTGTTTTGCGCCTTTTGCGTACTTCAATGTAAGGGATTTGCCTTCGGGTGCCCCAGAGCCTTTATCTTGTGTCTTTTGTTTCTTTACACAACTACTGCAAAATAGCAGTATACACAAGTTCATTCACCCTTTAAATTGACTCAACCAGCAGTTTGCTTAAAGAACTCAAATTCAAGCCCCAAGTTTGAACTAATAACTTCATGCTGAACGTGTGAGGATCCGAGCAAAGGTAAGGCTAGAAGAATGCTAGCACAAACCAAGCAAGCACAAAGACAGTTTTTATACTACAAAAGCAAATGTTTTTCTAGATAAGAAATGCATGAAACAGATCATGGAAAATTGGAAAAAAATGTTATTATGATGAGTGCTGTAAACATTTTCCCAATATGTTAAAATAGCAAAGTGAAACACCTGTTTATTAAAACAGACTTAATGGTAGTGTTTCAATCACATCTTGCATTTATGACTCTCTGTTCACCAGATATCCCTTACATCCCTCTTTCTTTGTATGTGTTGTTGCCTTCCCTCATTCTAGCCCTTATATCTCTCTTTCTTTGTGCTTCTTGATGCCTTTGTTCATCAGATGTTCTAAACCACTTGTGAACACTTGCTGATATTATACCAGGGCAAGGGCACAGACACCGCACCGACCACTGATTTTATACCAGGGCAAGGGCCCAGACGTCCTATACAGAGAAGAGATTACTGAAGACTGAGTACTACTTCTTGGACAATGGTGCCATCTGCTGGGAGATAGAGGGCCACTGTCCCACTTGTAATTAATTACAAGTTCATCCTCAGGTGCAAGGGTAGTAGCAACCCTTGACTCCATGACACCTAATCAGAGGGCTTATAATTTTTTATTGTTGTCCCATGATGCCATTTTGGATTGCCATTGAGATTCAGGTTGGCTGTTGGCTAGGTCATTTTCCCAGGATTCCCTGTGATATCATCAGCACGACCAAATCAAATGTCATCATGTGTGTTTGTACCAAATTAAATTAATGTTTGGTATATGATTTTCTATGTGTATTTCTCAATGGTTTTCTGCTGCTTCTTTAGGCTACTGATTCTTGATTTGTGTTTAATGATTTCTGGTTTGTTTGAAGATCAGTGGGCGGCATGGTGGTGTAGTGGGAGTGCTGCTGCCTCGCAGTTAGGAGACCCGGATTCGCTTCCCGGGTCCTCCATGGGTGGAGTTTGCATGTTCTCCCCCATGTCTGCGTGGGTTTCCCTCCCACAGTCCAAAGACATGCAGGTTAGGTGCATTGGCGATCCTTAATTGTCCCTAGTGTGTGCTTGTTGTGTGTGTGTGTGCCTTGCGGTGGGCTGGAGCCCTGCCCAGGGTTTGTTTCCTGCCCTGTGTTGGTTGGGATTGGCTCCAGCAGACGCCCGTGACCCTGTAGTTAGGATATAGTGGGTTGGATAATGGATGGATTGAAGATCAGCTTGGCTCTCTGGTAATGACCTCTGCACATATTTTTGACATCGCTTCATCTCCTCATCACTTCATTTAAAATGTTTCACTGAGTATGTCTTATTTAGAACAGGAAATTGAGTGCAGGTGACCACAAGTGAGCAGTGGGAAGCGGAGACTGCGGTGTAAATTTGCATACACTCTCACTCATGCCAGGCCAGTCCAGAGACACCAGTGAAGCTAACAGGTAGGAAGAGCAACACAAATGCATGGGGGGACGTGTAGACTCCACACAGGACACCCTGAAGCATTAATCACTGCGCAATCATAAATGTCTCTTTTACATAATAATATTCAATTTGCACTTTTGCATTAACGGCATCATTACTCAAGCATTTATATGGGAAAATTGAAGGTGTTTGATCTGACAAATTTTAACTTCATAGTAAACTGACTTTACACCAACAACTGGACATCAATGCTGTGGAATTCTATTTCTTTCCACAAGGAGGCACTGCAGGAGTAAAAATCAGTTTGGCATCCCATGAAAGGCTGACTGGAATGCGTTGCTTTGTTCAACGTAGCTTCTTTTTTTCTGAATATGTGGACCTGCGCTCATGAGATTCAAGGAAAACCCCAACCTACCTAATGACTGCCTCCATGCTGGACAGTTTGTCTTTTGAGCCACCCACACTACTCGAATCTTCTCCAGTTAGTTCCACGCCACCTGTGAAAAATGAGACCAAAACTCATGAGTAGTTTACAGGCCTTCATGTCATTTGTGATATTAAATATTCTCCTCTTTTCTGTATAAAGCCACATATGATAATTTCTTACTAGTAATCAAGGCAGAAGGGCATTACTTACTCTTCCAGAATTTGAGTTCTGCAGCCGGCTTGGTGTCTGTCACCTGGCACGTGAGCGTGTACTCAATTCCAGCCACCCACACTACCTCAACATTTTCTGGGTGCTCTACAATGGTGGGCTTGCGAGGTGGAACTGTGGACACACACACAACAAGAAAAATGAGCTTTATGTATTATTAAAAATTAATGTTCCTCAAATGCCTTCTGGATGAAGTACAGTCAATTAGAAGAGGCAAGAACTAAATATCACAGTTGTGCTCAGAGGAAGAATACATGTAGGCTGTGTAAGTGTGCAATGTGGACAGCAATGGAAGGAGTAAATTAGAAGGCTTATAAATATATAAGGCTACGTAAAAGAGTTAACATTGGGATTTGCACTAAAATAATACAAAATTTTAGTGTGGCACTCCAGAATAAGATTCATGAATTAACTATCCAAAGTACACAACGCTGCCAGGGTAGACAGTATTTGTATAATTCGTTAAAGTAGTGCTGCTGCTTTGCAGTAAGGAGACTGTGGAAGATTGTGGGTTCGCTTCCTGGTTCCTCCCTGTGTGGATAGCACTTTGAGTACTGAGAAAAGTGCTATATATAAATGTAATGAATTATTATTATTATTATTATAAGGTAAGAAAGCAAACATTTATGTGTTTTTTAAATGTTGACTCTTTTGTCTTTATTGGCTGAAATGCTAGTGTCCCATCTATCATCTGCACTTCCTGTCTATCAAGTTCTCTATGGTCATGACTCAAGAATTTGTTCTTTGTGTGTAGGACTGGATTGTATAATTGTAAATCCTTCTTGGGTTGTACCATGAGCACTGCGTCTTTGTATGTCCTGCTCTACTGTGCTTTCATGAATAGAAGTTTAATTACACATTAATAAAATGGATGACTTTTTGAGTAGTTCAATTCAGTTGACTGCAGAAAGCATTGCATTGCAAAGGTGTTTGCAGACATCACTGCAGGCCTCTACAGTCATGGACAAATGTTTTGAGAATGACACAAATATTGGTTTTCACAAAGTTTGCTGCTTTAGTGTTTTTAGATCTTTTGTCTGATGTTTCTATGGTACACTGAAGTATAATTACAAGCATTTCATAAGTTTCAAAAGCTTTTATTGACAATTACATTAAGTTTATGCACAAAGTCAATATTTGCAGTGTTGGCCCTTCTTTTTCGAGACCTTCTGCAATTCGACCTGGCAGGCTGTCAATCAACTTCTGGGCCAAATTCTGACTGATGGCAGCCCATTCTTGCATAATCAATGCTTGGAGTTTTTGTTTATAAACTCGCCTCTTGAGGATTCCAGGCCATGGACCCAAAATTTTGATGTTTTGTTCCCCGAGTCACTTAGTTATCACTTTTGCTTTATGTCACAGTGCTCCATCAAGCTGGAAAAGGCA
Organism: Erpetoichthys calabaricus; assembly: GCF_900747795.2. Lineage (NCBI taxonomy): Eukaryota > Metazoa > Chordata > Cladistia > Polypteriformes > Polypteridae > Erpetoichthys > Erpetoichthys calabaricus. Next base: position 25,504,472 of record NC_041410.2, on the reverse strand, counting down.
TTGCTCATCACCAAACTCTTCTTGGATGGTTGGAAGAAGTTGCTCTCAGAGGTTGTTTTGGTACCATTCTTTATTCACAGCTGTGTTTGTAGGCAAAATTGTGAGTGAGCCCACTCCCTCGGCTGAGAAGCAACCCCACACATGAATGGTCTCAGGATGCTTTACTGTTGGCATGACTCTTTCTTCTCTGGACAATCTTTTTTCCGGATGCCCCAAGCAATCAGAAAGGCGATTCATCAGAGAAAATGACATTACCCCAGCAGTCCTCAACAGTCCAGTACATGTACCTTTTGTCAGAATATCAGTCTGTCCCTGATGTTTTTCGTGGCTTCTTTGCTGCCCTTCTTGACACCAGGTCATCCTCCAAAAGTTTTCGCCTCACTGTGCGTGCAGATGCAGTCACACCTGCCTGCTTCCATTCCTGAACAAGCTCTGCACTGGTGGTATCCCAATCCATTAATCAACTTCAGGAGATTGTCCAGGCGCTTGCTGGACTTTCTTGGGCACCCTGAAGCCTTCTTCACAACAACTGAACCTCTCTCCTTGAAGTTCTTGATGATCCGATTTATGGTTGATTTAGGTGCAATCTTCCTAGCAGCAATATCCTTGCCTGTGGAGCCCCTTTTTGTGCAAAGCAATGATGGTCCTTTTCTGGCAGGGCTGACATGCAGTTGAAATTGGTTTTTTGGGATTAAGTTCATTTTCATGGCAAAGAGGGACTTTGCAATTAATTGCAGTTCATCTGATCACTCTTCATAACATTCTAGAGTCAATGCAAATTGCCATCATAAAAACTGAGGCAGCAAACTTTGTGACAATTCACTTTTGTGTCATTCTCAAAACTTTTGGCCACGAATGTATGTTATTGCTGCCTCATCAAAAACTGGACTGAATGTCTATCATCAATAAACAGTTAAAGTTACTAACGACGTTCTCAGATGCTCTCTTTTTTTACCATAATCTGAACAGCAATTCATCCTGCACTAAAAATCACGTTTCATTCTGTTTCATCGTGGTTTATCTCTATCACGCTTAGTAAAATGTTAGGTGTCACTTTGATAAAACATGTAGTGTCATCAGTTAATTTCAGAATCATTGTCACATATACGTTGTTCAATAAAATTCCTACCTGCATGTTTGATCAACACAGACCACCAATGGCCTTGTTTGGCGGCCTGAATTTTGTGCTGCTGGTTGTGTATAATATTCATCCACCTATTCATCCGTCCATTTTCTAAACCTGCTAATATAACATCACTTAATAATAGGAAGTGGTGAGCGAAACAGCGGTGTTTCCTTTCAAACACAGTTTTGCGAGATTGATTGTTTGGCACGCAATATTGGAACCATGGAACTCCCTAAAAATGGTGTTTTGGAGTTTTAAAAGGTTTTGGGGGCACTTGAAAGAGAGGAACATTATGGTAACACCATAAGATCAGATGATCGCCTGTGGCAACCCCTAAGCAGCAGAGAGAAGAAAATACAGTATTTTCTCATAAAATTATTAAGATGAAAATAAACAGAAAAAAACTGTTTTGAAAATATTGCATGGCTAACAACAACCCACAATGAGACAAAATGATGTACTGTTTGACAAAAGCTGTAATTCAGCAAGACAATAACATTGTTATTAAAATGAGTTGAAAATAAAACATTGTAGCTATGGCTTTGGCCAGTACAAAAGTTTGTGTGTGCTGATAATGGTGTCCTCCCATCAGTCCCACTGCATTTCTACTGCCAGATCGAAATTGTAGTCCCCTAATCCCCTACCCTAACCCTAACCCTAACCCTAATTTTAAGTTTGACCAATGGCAACACACATGAAAAATTTCATGAAAATCAGTTCAGACATACAAACAAAGAGACAAACAAAAAAAATCTAGCCATTCCCCCATGGCTTCCTCCATGTAGTAGTGAAGCAGGACAGTGAGGAGGGCCTTGCCCGACTCCCTACTACTGACATCATGCTTCCCCCTCCCCTCGGCCTGCAGCCTCTGTCTCAGATTAGCATAAATATATCTCTCCTGCAAGCAAACTATGATTCTTAGCTCAATGAGAGAAGTCGGAAAAACAACCGAAATGTTCAAGCAAATTCTAGAAAAAAAAACAATCTAAATCCGTTAAGTAGTTCTCTCGTTTGCTAGCTAAAAGGAGGTAAGGAATGCCCTAAGGCTGGAACGTGAGTGAGGAGGTCCCTAGCCCCCTCCCCTCAGCCCGCTGCATGTCTCTTGGATTCGCGCAAATAACTCGGTACCGCAAGTGAACTATGATATTTAGCACAATTAGAGAAGTCGCAAAATCAACCAGATCTAAATCCGTTAAGTAGTTCTTTCATTCACTAGCTAAGAGAAGGTAAGGTACACGCCCCGAGGCTGGCACGTGAGTGAGGAGGTCCCCGTCACCCTCCCTTTGGCCAGTTGCATGTCCCTCGGATTCGTGCAAATAAATTGCTATGATACTTAGCACGATGAGAGAGGTTGCAAAATCAACTGGAATGTTCAAGCAAATTATAGAAAAAAAGCAAGATCTAAATCCGTTAAGTAGTATTCTCGTGAAAAGTGGACAGGAATAAAGACAGACAGACAGACTCTGGATTTTATATATATAGAGAGATATAAGTCTGACCAGGCTCAAGTGAAGCAAGCATGTTTCAAGATGAGCTTGTGTAGTCAAACCCAGATAAGTTGTCAATAAACTTACTATGAGGATTGTTTCCACCTGGGCAAAAATGTGGGTCCTCGGAAGAACACTGACTTACAGAAACAGTCAAAAGTGTTAACATGTGGGGGACTGAGAGTCAGGGCTGGCCTTTCCGATAACAATGACAGACAGTCATGGCTCAGTGACTCATGAGGAACATCAGCTACCGTTCTGAGAATATCATCAATACAGACTTTGAGATAAGGGGAATGACTAGTGAAGACGATCAATCAGTAGTTTAAAATGCATAGACAGATTCAGATTTATAAAATGACGTCCATGTTACCCTTGGACAAATGGGGCTGTAAAAGAACTGAACAAAAACAGATGGTAACCTTGCTGTATAATGGGAACAGGCCTGGGCAGTTGAAAGGATCACCTTGATCGGGACTATACAAAGTCCTCAAAGCATAAGAGAAACAAGCTCAGGTAGTGGCAAAGGTCATCTCATTCGAGACCTTATAATATCCTTATAGTATAAAGGAAACAGGCTTATAGTATAACAAAACAGGCAGGCAGTATAAAGGATTAATGTGCCTGGGGCCTTACAATGTCCTCATGGAATAAGGAGAACAGGCAGAAAGTAGAAGGGGTCATCTCATCCAGGACCTTACAATGTCTTCACGGTCTAAGAGAAACAGGCAGGCAGTGGAATGAATCAAAGAATCCTGAACTGTGCAATGACTGAATAGTATAAGGGTAATAAACTCCAGCCGTAGAAGGGGTCACAGCATCCAGGACCTTAGAATATCTTCTAAGTATTAAAGGAACAGGTAAGCAATAAAAAGCATCACCTCATTCAGGACCTTTCGACATCCTCACAGAATATGGAGACCAGGCAGGCAGTAGAAGGGGTCACTGCATCCAGGACTTTACATTGTTCTCATGGTCTAAGGGAAACAGGCAGGGAGTAGAAGGGGTCACTGCCTCCTGGACCATGCAATGTCGAAATAGTATAAGGATATTAAGCTCCAGCCATAGAAGGGGTCACTGCATTCAGGATCTTGGAATATCTTCAAAGTATAAGGAGAATAGGTAGGTAATAAAAATCCCCACCTCATTCAGGACCTTTCAATGTTCTCACAGTATCAGAGTAACAGGCTCAGGTAGTATCAAAGGTCACCATGTTTGAGACTTTATAATTTACTCATATCCACTCTGTGTTTTCCATTTCTCCATACGCATTCTAACAGCCTGTTGTGGAAATTCTGCATTGCTTGACGTAACATGTCAAGAGGAATGCCAGCGATTTCCTCTTCAATCCTCCTTTTTAGTTCAGTAATGGTTTAGGACTTGTGCAGTACACTTGGCTTTTAAGATGTCCCCACAGAAAAAAATCACAAAGCAGTGAGATCTGGGGATCTCGGAGGCCATGGAATGTCACCGTTGCATGAAATGATGCGCCTTCCAAACAATCGTCAAATAGCTGCCATCGATTGTCGGGCAGTATGCAAAGTGGCTCCACCTGGGGACTTCTTTTTTAAGGCTGGACCCATTTCTTTGAAATTACGCACCCATGTTGTAATCGCATGAGCAGACGGGACACAATCATGACATCCTAACTGGTAGTGATGCTGAAATTTGCTTTGCGCAGCAGTCACACTCTTCTTATTCTTATAAAAGGCTTTCACAGTGAACACTCGTTACGCACCACTCCACTGCTCCATTATAACTAATGGGGTTCTAAACGAGGTCACATTGGTCCCAAACAACTGCCAACTCCCCAGGGACGCCAACACCTAGTTCCAAAATTTCCCGTTTCCCTGTGCCACCCTGTATAAAAGGATCAGGGTTAGTTTGTTTAAAGGATAGCCAAGTTTGGGACTTTGCAGCATCATTCTAGTGTACTACAGGTTCAGATAGTAGAACATATCACTGTCGTAATGGAATTGAGTAGAATGCCAGCAAGGTAGCTAAACTACAGTGGGGAATGACTGTCAGTTCCAGAAATATAAAAGAGGGAAGCATCCTCCTTCCCCAATGATAACTATCTTCAGGAAGAAGAACTGTCTCAGTGACGGTACCCCTCAGAAACATTAGCTTCTTTTCTCTGGAATGGCCAGAACCCATTCCCCTTATAGTATACTGACCATGCAAGGTCCTGTGTCTGTCCAGTAGTGCCCCTACTGGTTGCAGTACAAGCCCCTAACTGTCCTGCCTTTACTAATGTTAATTAGAGTTTATTCAATGTCTTAATTTAAACCACTGGCTTAGTTGTATTGGATTTTTAAATATTCAGAGCTCCAGCGACAACAATTGCAGCGTAGATTCAAAATTACACCAGAAAACTGGAGCTAAGGTACAGTGTACTGTATATAGAATGATATTGTGGAGCTGTATTTGAGAATTTCTCTTTGATGTGCTTATTAAGAGCTCACATTGGTAAGTCCTTTTTAAAAGGCACTTATTTTTTTGACAAAGGTGAAAATGATAAAATGACATATCCTCATTAGGAACAACTGAAATGTTGACTTTTGCTTCTGTGTCTGTTCATCATAAATGGGTTACTATTAGGAACTATTCATATCAGAAAGAAAGGAAGAGCTTCTTTAATTAAGGAGACTCAGAAGAGTCATATGTGCCAACAAATTCGTGACAGCAATACAGGTTTGTTTAATGCCTGAGAAAAGCAAACAAACTCTCTGACTGAGTGCCGAAAAGAGAAAATAGCAAGTCTGATAAACTACTTAGACGGAAGAAAGGTCCTGTGATTTGGAAAACGAATTTGAATAAAAGCAGTCGGCCTCTGGTACTCTTCCTTCCATCCATCCCAGAAGGGAGGGCATGGTGCACACCAAACACTCAACATCCACAACATCAAAATCAGTGATTACAGAACCCCCTCAAAAACGACTAGAACAAAATAACTGGAGTTAACATACTTGATAGATAGACAGATAGATAGATAGATAGATAGATAGATAGATAGATAGATAGATAGATAGATAGATAGATAGATAGATAGATAGATAGATAGATAGATAGATAGATAGATAGATAGATAGATAGATAGATAGATAGATAGATAGATAGATAGATAGATAGATAGATAGATAGATAGATACTTTATTAATCCCAGGGGGAAATTCACATACTCCAGCAGCAGCATATTGATAAAAAACAATATTCAATTAAAGAGTGATAAAAATGCAGGTATAACAGACAATAACTTTGTATAATGTTAACGTTTACCCCCTCAGGTGGAATTGAAGAGTCGCATAGTGTGGAGGATGAACGATCTCCTCAGTCTGTCAGTGGAGCAGGACAGGTACAGCAGTCTGTCGCTAAAGCTGCTCCTCTGTCTGGAGATGATACTGTTCAGTGGATGCAGTGGATTCTTCATGATTGACAGGAGCCTGTTGAGCGCCCGTCGCTCTGCCACGGATGTCAAACTGTCCAGCTCCATGCCTACAATAGAGCCTGCCTTCCTCACCAGTTTGTCCAGGCGTGAGGCATCCCTCTTCTTTATGCTGCCTCCCCAGCACACCACCGCGTAGAAGAAGGTGCTCGCCACAACCGTCTGATAGAACATCTGCAGCATCTTATTGCAGATGTTGAAAGACACCAGCCTTCTAAGGAAGTATAGTCGGCTCTGTCCTCTCTTGCACAGAGCATCAGTACATACAGGGATCTCTCGAAAGAGGCCCTAAATATTCTGTTAAAACTCTTGTTAGGATGAAGCAATCTGAACCAAAAAAATATGCTATATACCTTGACGTTTGTGTAATTGATTGCATTACATGCAATGCTGAAAGTGGTTTCCGTTTTCTGCCAGACACATTTCAACGCGGTGCTCCATGTTCCTGAATGTATCAGCAAGCGTCTCGGCAGGAATAGCAGCAATTTCACGTTGGATGTTTTCCTTCAAATCTTCCACAGTGTGAGGCTTGTTCCGATAGACTTTTATTTTTGAGCTTACCCCAAAGGAAGAGGTCTGGTGGTGTCAGATCCGGCGACCGCGGTGGCCAAAGCCCCTTTAAAATTACCGTTGCCGAAGAAGGATACAATTTATGCCATGCTCCTTGCCGATGTGTGACACGTTGCTCCATCTTGCTGGAAGTAACCTTCCGTTAACTCATGATCATCCAATTGATTCTGACATCGCTTAAACGAATTGGCGACCCAATGGGTTCACGCCATGAAGATGCACTGCTTAATACTATACACGACCATTCCTGATGAGAAGTCGAGTGACTGAGTGAAGGGGTACGGGTGGTATGCACCCAGAAGTTGCAAACAGAGGTTAAACGTTGCGGCACCTACCTCATCGCTCCAACACAGGGGCATCCTGGATTGTTCAAAGCTCCATATACTGAGGAGCACATTGCACGTTGTTTCGTTCAGATTGCTTCATCCAAGCGAGAGTTATTACAGAATATTCAAGGCCTCTTTCAAGTGAATCTCCCTGTATCATGGGGAAGAATGGTGGCAGAGTAATTAACAATGCAGCCTTATAACTCCATAAGGGCCAGAAATGGGGTTTTCTGTTCTCTTTCTGTCCAAGTGAGGGTTTTCACTGGATACTCTGGTTTTTCCTCCCACAAACAAGCACGTTGTGTTGATTATCCACTCCAAACTGAACCTTTCTGAGTGTAACCTGTGAGGAACTGGCACCCCAAACTGCTGTGATAGAACCTCATCTCCTTGTATAATTAGAATAAATAAATTTAGACAATGGATGTAAAAATAGTCACTCCATATGAATAAGTGCATTTTTTAATGAGGTGGCTCCTGTAGATGTCAGTTCTTTGTGATTGGACTGGGAAATTAATAATGAAATTTTGAAATCCTAATTTATTCTCGCAGTTTGTGATTATAATTTATCCCATGTTGGATGATTGTGTCACTGGACCCTGCAAGTCACTTGCACTCCACCCCAGACTGGTTTCTGCCTTGTATGTGATGCTGCAATACAGACAGCCCTTGAATGAATTAAGTGGGTCTGAGAATTTTATGCTGTGCTATTTTATTTTATTGAATGAGTGAGGCCAACATGTGCTGAAACCTCTGGGCAACACATTTCTTTCTGTGGCGCTCCTGATATTTCTGCAATAGAATGAAGGTCCAAGTCTTTAGAGTCCTGGTGCTTCCTGTTTTGCTATATGGTTGTGAGACATGGATGCTATCCAGTGACCTGAGATGAAGACTGGACTCCTTTGGTACTGTGTCTCTTCAGAGAATCCTTGGGTACCGCTGGTTTGACTTTGTGTCGAATGAGCAGTTGCTCAAAGAGTCTCAAATGAGGCACATTACCTACATTGTGAGGGAGCATCAGTTATGGCACTACAGCCATGTGGCACGATTACCCGTGGGTGATCTGGCTCACAGGATCTTCATTGTTGAGGACCCGAGTGGCAAGACCAGGCCAAGGGTTCGCCCACATAATACCAGAATGTTGCAGATAGATAGTCATTTCCGGAGGGGGGGACTGGACTGTGTGTCTGCTTGGGGGGTTGCCAACCAGGATCCTGAGCTGTTTCATCTTATGGTGGGTGTGGCAACACGCTGTACCAGTGCATGCTCCCCAACCTGACCTACAACCTGGGGCATGTCAAGAAGAACCTGAGATAAAAAGATAAAATAATATAAAACAGGGGTGTCGAGCTCCTGTGCTGGAGGGCTGCATTGGCTGCAGGTTTTCATTCTAAACTTCTTTTTAATTAGTGACCAGTGTTTGCTGCTAATTAACTTCGTTTGCCTTAGTTGTCTCAGACCCTTTAGTTGTTTCTTCTTCCTTAATTAGCAGCCAAACAATAATGAGACACAAAACAAGCCGCCACATGACCAGCTCACTAGTCCCCATTACACAATATCTGAAAAAAAGAAAGGTGAAGGTCTCAGTAAGGCTCAACTACTCAGGTCACCAAACATCTTACAAAAAAACAGAAAATCAACAGTTTGGGAAATATCTGTTGTGGCAGAATGAGAGCAGCAACAAGCCATGGAATTAAATAACGAGTTTAATTAACAGCAAGAATTGGCTTCTCATTAAGAAAGTGATTGGAGTGAAATTGGATGGAGTTTGAAGCCCCAAGTTAGCTTGTGAACTGTTGGCTCGTTTCACGTCTCATTTCTGTTTTGCTGTCATTTAATGAAGAAAAGAATCAATTCAGAGGACTGAATCCTTAAAAACAGGGCTAGTAAAATAAAGGAAAAAGGAGCTCATTAGCAGTTATTAGGGAAAGGGTTAGAATGAAAAACTGCAGCCATTGCGGCCCTCCAGGCCAAGAGTGCGACACCCCTGATAAAAAAAACAAAAGACATGATCTCTTGTATGAGAAAGCTTAAAAGACACATCATCTCTGTTATCTAAAAGGTTTCATTTGTTTCTGATTGTATTATTTTCTTCTATTGTTTTGATCATTTTTGATGTCCAGCATCGATACAATATTCAAAAACATTGCGTCTTAGTTGGTAGAACATCTTCATATGGTCAAAATATATTGTGCTGTCTCCAAATTAAGATACCCTCAAATTTAAAAGTCACTTCCTTTTTAAAAAGTAATCATTAGTAAATGAACCAGTATACTGAGACCATTTTTTTCTTCCATAGAATCGCTCTTACTTGACAAGCCTCCACCTTCTGTATCGCCTTCCCTTTCAGACGTCTGCATACACTGAGTCACTCTCCCTTTAATGAGCCTGAGTGTGCCAAATCACTTTCTCTTTCACAAGCCTGTACGTGTCAAAACACTTTCTTTTTCATGAACCTGTATAAGCATACCAAATCAAATTCTGAGCATTTGAAGCTTTTTTTTTTGTTTTCTTATGTACTCAAATAGTATGACAATTAAATATTTCGATTGAAAATGCACCACAATTTTATATTTGGAAAAATGGAAAAAGTATTTAGCAATTATGGTGCCGTATATAAGGTAAGATTGGAGTAGGGCACTAAAAGGGTCAGGGGTATCAGTCTTTATCCTGTACGTGTCTCAGTAAAATAACATGCTTGAAAGACTTGACTTATCATATGTGCATCGCTTAAAAGGACCATTCATACGTTCAAGACAAATCACTTATAAGTTACCAGGAAAGCATAAAAGAGACAGAATAAAAAAAGAAAAAAATGTCGATAAAGACCAACAAGGAGATCTTGGAGCACCTGATCTGCTGCCAATTCATGGTGTACTTTGTCCTAATTACTTTGCTATTCTCCAAGAATGATCTAGCAACCATAAAGTCCTAGGACAAACCCGCAAAGGTTTGCTTTACTAGTCAGACCCTGAACCGTCGGCACAAACAGTCAGTCATTCAGTCATTTTCTAACCTGCTATATCCTAACACAGGGTCACGGGGGTCTGCTGAAACCAATCCCAGCCAGCACTGGGCCCAAGGCAGGAACAAACCCCAGGCAGGGTGAAGACACGGGGAGAACATGTAAACTCCACTCAGGCAGGACCAGGGAAGCGAACTCAGGCCTCCTTACTGCGAGGCAGCAGCGCTACTATTGCACCACCGTCAACACAAACATCTGCCTAGAAATTAGTCCAAGAAATACAGATTAAACACTATCATAATAAAAAGTGCAGAAAATAAAAGTACACATGAACTAAAACACTGCACGGAGCACAGAAATGCGTAAAACAATGAGCACCGTGTCAGTCTGAAGACAGAAAGTAAATTGACGACAGTTCAGAAAATATTTAGCAAATGATATTTACCTCTCCGAATTAGATCAGTAAATTGGATTCTTTAGCTGATTACTTTTTATCTCAAACAGCTACTCTGAAGTCACATGCATGACATATGTGCACAGTGCCCACTTAGGCACAAACGTTTTCGTATTCCACAATATTCACGCTTGCTGATGCTATACTGATGCCATGGCGACATGACTGCATTGTAATCTTGTTTAGTGTTGGGAGAAGGCAGAACTTTTCTATTTTTCATTTTACTTTCTTAATCAGTAAAATGAAACCAGGCAATACAGGAGTCTATTTATTTTATCCCTGATTCACAGCTCCTGGCTTAAAAAATATTGACATTATGACACCAAATTTATGGCTCATAGTGAGAAACAACTAATGCAATGATGACAAAGAATCACCTACATGTAAACCTGGCAGTTATTGTTGTTACATTTATACATGAACTAAGTTGTAATAAAGAAAAGCCAACGTGCGCCTGCCGGTCTTGTACTCATTCAGCAATAGGTGAGCACAAGCTGATCTGTGCTCTCTAGAGCTACCATGGAGAGAGTTGACTTTGAAATAATTTCATGGAAAGAGGTGATGAGAGCAAGCAGGGGTGAGACAGCTATCCATGGCAGTGCCACCACCTCATAGCTGATTCCCAAATGGTGGAATTGGATCAGAGTGATGGCTCTCAGCCATGGCTTGCAGATTTGGGAGTTGACAATTATAGAATGCGAGCAGCTTTCATCCAATATTTCCATTTAAACTAAGACATACAGATTTTACAATAATGAGGAAAATATAATAAATATCTCGTTATCTGGACAAACACCAGACATAGCAGATTGCAAACTGATAAAATGAAAGCTTCTTTGAATCCCACAGGCAGAGCTTAAAAGAAATGCTAATATTGCTACACTCACATAACTACTGCATGCTTCAGTTTCAGCTTTGTTTGTGGAATGTCAAATGGATAATGAAATTTGTGCTCACCCTTGCCCTCACAATAAAAAAGAAAAGGCATCATTAAAGAAAAAGGGTGTTTAAGCAGGAAAAGCAAACAAATATATACATTGCCCATTACATTTCTAGTATAGAACTACAAGAATACAGGGAAGGCAACAATGGGCATAAAATACACGATTCACAGCTGAGGCAATGTTATTCTTGTACATCTGAAATTTACTGAGCTTAGACCTTTGGGAAGTGGAGGGAATAGGGGTGCATGAAGCTAAAACCTGGGGTGTGGTGTCACTGGGATGGTCTCAAAAAGGAAAAGAAGCATAATATAGAATTGGTACTGCATATGATAGATAGATAGATAGATAGATAGATAGATAGATAGATAGATAGATAGATAGATAGATAGATAGATAGATAGATAGATAGATAGATAGATAGATAGATAGATAGATAGATAGAACTGAACAGCACTATATGATAGATAGATAGATAGATAGATAGATAGATAGATAGATAGATAGATAGATAGATAGATAGATAGATAGATAGATAGATAGATAGATAGATAGATAGAACTGAACAGCACTATATGATAGATAGATAGATAGATAGATAGATAGATAGATAGATAGATAGATAGATAGATAGATAGATAGATAGATAGATAGATAGATAGATAGATAGATAGATAGATAGATAGATAGATAGATAGAACTGAACAGCACTATATGATAGATAGATAGATAGATAGATAGATAGATAGATAGATAGATAGATAGATAGATAGATAGATAGATAGATAGATAGATAGATAGATAGATAGATAGATAGATAGATAGATAGATAGATAGATAGAACTGAACAGCACTATATGATAGATAGATAGATAGATAGATAGATAGATAGATAGATAGATAGATAGATAGATAGATAGATAGATAGATAGATAGATAGATAGATAGATAGATAGATAGATAGATAGATAGATAGATAGATAGATAGATAGATAGATAGATAGATAGAGTGGGTACGGAAAGTATTCAGACCTCCTTCAATTTTTCACTCTTTGTCATATTGCAGCCATTTGCTAAAATCATTTAAATTAATTTTTTCCCTCATTAATGTACACACAGCACCCCATATTGACAGACAAAAAAAATAATTTTTGAAATTGTTGCAGATTTATTAAAAAAGAAAAACTGAAATATTACATGGTCCTAAGTATTCAGACCCTTTGCTCAGTATTTAGTAGAAGCACCCTTTTGAGCTAATACAGCCATGAGCCTTCTTGGGAAAGATGCAACAAGTTTTTCACACCTGGATTTGGGGATCCTCTGCCATTCCTCCTTGCAGATCCTCTCCAGTTCTGTCAGGTTGGATGGTAAACGTTGGTGGACAAGTGATGAGCAGTGCCTGGTTGTCTCCACACATACCTCAGTGCAAGACACATGACAGCCCGCATGGAGTTTGCTCAAAGACACCTGAAGGACTCTGAGATGGTGAGAAATAAGATTCTCTGGTCTGATGAGACCAAGATAGAACTTTTTGGCCTTAATTCTAAGCGGTATGTGTGGAGACAACCAGGCACTGCTCATCACTTGTCCAATACAGTCCCCACAGTGAAGCATGGCGGTGGCAGCATCATGCTGTGGGGGTGTTTTTCAGCTGCAGGGACAGGACGACTGGTTGCAATCAAGGGAAAGATGAATGCGGCCAAGTACAGGGATATCCTGGACAAAAACCTTCTCCAGAGTGCTAAGGACCTCAGACTGGGCCAAAGGTTTACCTTCCAACAAGACAATGACCCTAAGCACACAGCTAAAATAACGAAGGAGTGGCTTCACAACAACTCTGTGACTGTTCTTGAATGGCCCAGCCAGAGCCCTGACATAAACCCAATTGAGCATCTCTGGAGAGACCTAAAAATGGCTGTCCACCAACGTTTACCAGCCAACCTGACAGAACTGGAGAGGATCTGCAAGGAGGAATGGCAGAGGATCCCCAAATCCAGGTGTGAAAAACTTGTTGCATCTTTCCCAAGAAGACTCATGGCTGTATTAGCTCAAAAGGGTGCTTCTACTAAATACTGAGCAAAGGGTCTGAATACTTAGGACCATGTGATATTTCAGTTTTTCTTTTTTAATAAATCTGCAACAATTTCAAAAATTATTTTTTTTGTCTGTCAATATGGGGTGCTGTGTGTACATTAATGAGGGAAAAAATTAATTTAAATGATTTTAGCAAACGGCTGCAATATGACAAAGAGTGAAAAATTGAAGGGGGTCTGAATACTTTCCGTACCCACTGTAGATAGATAGATAGAACTGAACAGCACTATATGATAGATAGATAGATAGATAGATAGATAGATAGATAGATAGATAGATAGATAGATAGATAGATAGATAGATAGATAGATAGATAGATAGATAGATAGATAGATAGCACTTTGCTGATCCCCAAAGAGAAATTCACAAGCCACACTAATGTAATTATTCCACAGCACTTCACTCATGAGTTTAAATGCAGAGTTGTTTTCAGTATTCTGCCAGTTCTGTTAATTGCAAAAAATAATTTGTGTTGGTCTCACCATGATGGAGAGTGGTCAACACCAGGCATGATGACATCTGAAAGGCACAACTCCTCCTAATTTCAAAACAGAGTCAGGCTTTATATTTTTTCATTGAAGATTAATCACTTCCAGTAAAAGCGTATATTACCCATGAATTCTGAATATTACTACCTGACCTCAGTAGAATCTTATGAGCAACTTATTTTGCACAACACCTCTTGAAACGGGCACATGAATTGTGTCATCTATCATTTATTAAACCAAATATCTAAAATGCAACTTTGAACCACCAGAAGCCAACCCCCCCAACCCCCCACTCCTCCTCCTCCTCCTCCCCCGTTTGGATTATAAGGGTCAGTGTACAAGCACTGATCATACAGAAAAAGAGGAAGAGGATTAGAAGCTCTAGGCACAAAAACAAAACAAAACAAAACAAATCAGAGGAGCACAACTGCTGCAAATCCTCATTGGGTACATAGAAAGAGAGACTGAGAAAATGAAGCCAAAAAAACACATTAAGGGACCGACCCTACACACACACACCCACACACACACACACCTACATGTTGTGCAAGACAGTGCAGTGACCTTATTCAGTGCTGGTGTTTTTTCAAAGAAAAAAGTAGATTAAAGTAATTAAAACTCACAATATGAAGAGTCAAAATCACTAACACTCAATGCTGTTTATTTTAACATTTTGAATTGTTTATATTTGAACTGCCTGAAATGTAATGTCAAAAGAAGAACTTTGAAATGTCAAAGAAAATAACAGCTAATATGCCAGTTAAGGAGCCACTTTAGTTTATCTACATATTCTAAGGAATGGCCTGGCTGGCAAAAGGTTGCCAGGTTCAACAACGGCACTGCCATGGACAGAGAAACGAGTCCACAAGCAGCAGGCCATGCTACATGCTAGGCTGTGGGAAGCCAAGTATAATTTGTTTAAACCAGAGGGTGGCAGCAGAGGAGAGGCACGGGGGCCAAGCAGACTGATCTCTTGGGTAGCCTTGAGCGTCTGACCCTTATAACTGATGTCAGACAATCATGGGGCACTATGGACTGCCAGAATTAACCCTGTAATGGCAGCCTGGGTACTCTCGAGACAATTCCTGGAGGAGAGAGATGTTCTAGAGGTATGGAAGGAATTTATTAATGTTAGAGAGAAGATGACAATCACAGATAAGGAGAAATGTGGTCTTTTACTCTGTAACAGAGGCCACAAGCAATTTTAAAGCAGACATGGTCACCAGGCAGTTTTAATGGAGTTTGCAACAAAATGGGGCAGATCTATTGCACTGACACAAACCACCATAGACCTACACAGTGTTATAGCGGGAAAGAAATATGATAAAATCACCCCATCAATGAAGTAAAGCCAAACCTAATATATATAGTCAGACCCACTGGCAAAGGCTGTTGTATGGTCTTCTGCTAGCTTTGATGCTTTGTGGTCTCCCTTTGCTCATTTGCAATTTAAGAAAATTATTTTCATCACTGTTCGTTCATTGTGGGTGTCGGGTATAGTCAAGGCTGTGTCTTGTCACCACTCCTGCTTGTGATTTAATGGACAGGATATCAAGGCACTGCTGAAGATAAGAAGGTGGCCAGGTAGGGGGGCTTAGCTTGCATCACTGCTTTAAGCAGATGATGTTGTCCTCTTTGCCTCATCCAACCTCTGTCATTCATTCGAGTGATTCATTGCCAAGTGTGTAGCGGCTAGGATAAGGATCCGTACCTACAAGACTGAGGCCAGGGTTCTTTCTTGGAAAAGATTGAATTTCTCTTTCTTTAGGTTAGTGGAGGATTTCAAGTATCTCTGGATCTTGTTCATGAGTGATAGAAAAAGGGAATGTGAGATCAATGAGCGGATTGGAGCAGCAGAAAGAGTTTTACGGGTGCTGTACAGGTCCTTGGTGGTGAAGTGGGAGCTGAGTCTAAAGACAAAACACTTGTTTACCTCTTCAGTTTGCCGTAGGAAAGACACAAACTCAGATAGCACTGAGGATGTTGCTGCCAGATTCATTTTTTGCATCTCCAGCACATATCACATCATAGTTTTCGATTTAGACAAAGATCAAGGTTCTAGCCTCGGTGGTTTGTGAGTAATTGCATGACAAATAGATACAACCATTAGCATTTTAGATAGATAGATAGATAGATAGATAGATAGATAGATAGATAGATAGATAGATAGATAGATAGATAGATAGATAGATAGATAGATAGATAGATAGATAGATAGATAGATAGATAGATAGATAGATAGATAGATAGATAGATAGATAGATAGATAGATGTCAGTCATTGGCATGGTATATTGCACAGAGTTGTCATTGTCTGTTAACTTGTGTGCAAGATCACCTCAGTACCATTGAAGACATGGTGGAGACATCACCACTCTGGTTTTCGGGTTACAAGCTGATGTCTCAAGGTAAACTAACCTCACATAGAACAACACAGTGGTCTCAATCTGTTACTGAAGGTGCTTCTCTGTTTAGGTCAGGGCCACAGACAGAGGGTGAGATTCATCATTCAAATCATAGTTCAAAGTAGCAAGCAACTTCCAGATTGAGCTCAGTTCCACCACATTCTCCACTGAGTCCAGTTTTGCACTCAGGACTGAGTCAGCCTTTGTAATCAGTTTGTTTATCCTGTTGACATCATCTACATGAATGGTATTGCTCCAGCACACAGCTGCATAGGACATGGCACTGACAATAACAGGCTGGTAAAAAAAAACAACAAATGGCCTCATCCTGCTTAGGATTATAGAGGCAACTCAGACTCATCTTGTATGTAGCCTCTGTGTTGGTACTCCACTGTCGTTCAGTTGAACCACCACATTTTCTCAGCACCTCCATGTCTTGACCATTAATGGCAAATAGCGGCTCAGAGGGATGGTGCCTTCCAGATGTCAACAACCATCACCCTTATCTTTCTGTTTTTGTGCTGCAGATGGTTCAGTTGGCACCACTCAACAAAGTCCTTCCTTAGGGCCCTGTATTCATTCTGACCATCACTGATACGCCCGACTATGGCTGTGTCATTTCTGCAGATGACATGACCCCATATTGTATTTAAGGCAGAAGGTGTACATGGTAAACCGGTAGGTAGGGAGTAGAGCACCCATTGCTACTCAGAACCATGTTTGATGCTAACCACAAATATAAAATGGATGAATTTCCTGTATCTTCTGCTCATGCGCTCCTATTACACTGACCCTTACTTTCTAGGCCAAGCCATTTTGTGTGACTTCAGACTGATACAGAGATATGTGAATGGTGACCATTACAGTGCGTCAAAGAAACTGCACAATTCTCCTTAATCAATTCACATTCCCTAGGATTAATTATGCTTCTCATTTTATACTAATTTTAGCTCTTCTGGTAAATGCAAATTTCTCTATTAATTATTCCTTTAATTTTGCAATCATGGCATGCAGTATAATGTATAATTTTTTAATTATCTTCCTTTTTTTCATAATTCTATTTTCACTCCACTCGTTTACTGCATCACTCTCAACCTGATAAAGCGCTTTTTATTTTTCTTTTTTAATGTGATTTCCTTTGCTAATTTTCAAATTAAGCACCATCTTGAAAAAAGCTACATCATGGTATCAATGAGCTTTTGTAGTGAAGCAAAATTTTCATGCATCTGTGACTGACAATCTTTCATCTTGGTGTAGACTCATTAATAATGTTTTCTTTTTTATTATTTTTCCTTTCATTTCCTAGTCAATATTGGATATGAATGTTTAAGCAAGCCTCTATTTTAAATGTTTTTACATGCAGGTATATAGTCATGTGAAAAATTAAGTGCACCCTATGGAAATTGTTGACTTTTCAACATATTTGAACAGCTAAACATTAGATCTTTATGCACACTGTACCTACGGGTAAAGGTGATGCACAAGAACATGTTAAAATGAAATGGTGTATTTAGTCTCATAATCCAACCCATAGGAACATTTTACTTCTCAAACGTTGATCTCTTAAGGCTCATGAGACTTGAGAGAAATTCTCATTTATGTTTCATTTAAGAATCAACTTTGTCACAGATGTTTCTCCTAAAACATTTTAGACAAAAGGGAGAGATGAGATACAACTGAGATAAAAGGAGTCAAAATTGAGAATTTGGTTTGAAGAGTGTGTTATACTTTGTGAGATTTCTTTCTAGTCTTGTTTTAATCTCTTCAAGACTTCATATTTTTATTTATTATTGGACTGATGTCTTACAACATTTGAGACATGACAGGTTACATTTCTTTTGTTTTGCTAATTGGAGCACAGGCAGGTGATGTTACTTGTTCAAGGTCACAGAGTGGTGTCAGTAGTGGGATTGGAACCCACAACTGCAAGGTTTGAAGGCCAAAGTCTTAACCTAACCAGTAATGCCAGCCTTTACTCCTCTAATGATTATGACCTAATTGGTGGATGGAAATAAAAATTATATCATATATAAATAGGGGGCTTTGCTCGCCAACACCCCACCCCCAACCAGCACTACATGCCATTGTGAAGAGGGGAGCTGAATGCACTCCAAGGAGAAAAGGTCGATCCTCTGACACCCCCTCTTAAATGGTGATAAAATGGGAAACAAATACAGGTTTTTTTTACCTCCTCTTTGCTCGATCAGCTGCTGGATTTCTGCTCCTGCTGTGCCACGTGATCTGCATTTCATGCGGCACTTCGAACATTTAAAAACCTGTACAGCACCTGTCCTTTTGTCTCTCTGCCTTGTCTCTCTTGTCCCCCAGACATCCTCAAACAATATGCAATTTCTTTTCGCAGTTCCGTTATTTCACCGAGTAATATTTTCTGTTTGTTTGCGCTAATGCGATCTTTGCTCTCATCTTTTTGAGACTTTCAATTTTTCCTACTTCCATTATCTCTAACCTGCTCTGCATGTGTATCACGGGACTTGCTTCCAAATGTTGTAAGTATGACGTGACTTGTTCGTCTCGCGGGATGTGAAAGTGTCTCTCTGTCTCTCTTCTAAAGATCACGTCTCATCGCAAGAAAAAAGTCTTGTATCGTCGCAAGATTTTTTTTTATAATAGAGAGATATATAATTACAAGTTGACTTTTCAAACAATTTTGTGTTTAAAGAGTAACCTAAAATGTATGTGTCTCCTCATCTCACTCTTACGGTGCAACCATCTTGCCATTGACTACATCTGACACCAAATTATATTTACAACAAATGTTAAAGACCTTGTGAAATAATTTCAAAATTAAATAATTTCTAGGCAAACACATAGATCTAATATAGTCAATTTATAACATCACCAGTAACGGCGTACTGCACGATAACAGTGGATACACTTGATTTGAGCATTCCTAGTTTTTATCCTCTTTCTCTGTACGTTTAGCATTCATTTGCTCAGAGGTTAATACGCTTGCTGCTTCCTGAGCAGCTCTTCTTTTCTCCAACCTAGCGGCCCACTTCTTCTCTTCTTTCGTCGGCATTTTTTCGCGTTAAAACTGATTAAGTCAATGTTTGTGTTGCAATTAGTACTTTTTCTTTAATTTTTCACCTAAGCTGGCACTTAAGTCTTGAATCAGCCTCAAGAATGATTTAAGATATGAAAAGGTAGGGGAAGTGACGGCGAAGGTGGTAGGGATGAGAATGCAGCCTGTATTCATGCGCTGCACGGCCACCCTGCTGGACACTGCCAAGAGCTGATTCTCCAATAAAATAAAATAAAAATAAAAAGAGGAATCATCACCCCTAAAGCAGGTAGTAGACTTCATGTAGTATACATGTACCAAATTTCAGGTCAATAGGCCAAATGGTTTGTGAGTTACAGGTGATTTAAAATCCTGGACAGACAAACGGACAGTCATGGTAGTGTATTATATAAGAAGATATATAAGAGCAACTAATAGTATTATTCAGAAGCAAAGACTATAGTTTTGTAGTAAAGAGTTTTATTACAAATGTCTATACATTTCACCAAATATTACTGAGCTCACAATGCAAGTACTTTCAAATTGCAAAAAAAATATCAAGACCCTCCTTGGAAGGTCTGAGTCCATTGTATGACTTTGCTGAGATCTCCACTGTAACTTAAGAGGAGACATCTGTGAGAATTTTTTTTTCTCAGCAGAAAAATCTGATAATCAGGAGACAAAAGACAATGACTCTATTTTATTTCTTTCTGATCTCATTGTTCTCGACAAGAAACCAAAAAGATATTAAGGTGATCTCTTTTTGATGTTTCATTCCTATGGGAAATCAACAAAAATGCAGATTTGTCACATGGAAAAAACAAGTACACCACTACATTTATCAAATCTATCAAATGAGAATCAGGTGTTCTGCATTAGGGGACAATGATTAAAGCTTCTTATGGAGTCCACAAGTGACTTGACTGTCTTATTTAAGCCACATATGTGATGATTCTGGTGTTGTCTTTGCTATCGGTGTGTGGTGTCATCAGGCCAAGATCAAAAGACCTCTCTGAGGCCCTCATAAAAAATGTTGTGAGTGTCTAGGAGTCTGGCAATGGATTTACAAAGATCATCATCTTACTTGAAATCAATCATTTACTGTAAGGAAAATCAACCGCAAGTGGCAAAGATTTCAAATGACCGCTACTTTGTCCAGGACTGGCCAGCACAGCAAATTCAGGTACTAAAAGAAGTCACCAAGAGCTCCAGAATTTCATTGCAGGATCTGCAGGTAACTCTTGCAAAAGCTGGTGTCAAAGTGCATGCATCTACAATCAAAATGAGATTGCACAAATCTGACCTGCATGAAGGTGTGCCAGTAAAAAAGCCATTGCTGTCCAACAAGAACGTTAGAGTAAGACTACAGTTGGGCATTGAACAGCAGTAGGCAAAGACCAAGCCTTCTGAAACAGAATCTTCTGGACAGATAAATCAAACATAGAGCTGTTGGGTCACAAAAGCATTTCAGGCAAAGAACTTCATACCAGCTGTGAAGCATGGAGGTGGAAATGTTATGGTTTGAGGTTTGCTTTGATGCCTCCATGTCTAGGCAGCTTGTAGTCTGGCACAGAGCTAGACAGTTTGACATCTGTGGCAGAGCAACGGGCACTGAGCAGGCTCCTGTCAATAATGGAGAATCCACTGCATCCACTAAACAGTATCATCTCCAGACAGAGGAGCAGCTTCAGCAACAGACTGCTGTCACTGTCCTGCTCCACTGACAGACTGAGGAGATCGTTCCTCCCCCACACTATGCGACTCTTCAATTCCACCCGGGGGGGGGGGTAAACGTTAACATTATTCAAAGTTATTGTCTATCTGTTGTGGTGGATTGCCGGCATTTTACTCCGGCCCTCACCCCCAGTCTGCCAGGAGGAGCTCTCCTGACAGCATGATCGTGCCCCGAGTTCCAGCAGGGCCTCATGAACTATGTAGTGTTTATACACAGCCCTGCTGGATACCTTGGGGGCCACCAGGAGTCGCTGTAGGGGGGCTCGTGGACTCTTATGTGCCCTATAACCCGGGAGTACGTCACGGTCATGTGACAGGAAGGAATGACGTGCTCCCGGGTTGAAGAAAAGGACTGTTTACCCTGACCCGGAAGGAAAAAGGAACTGTGGACTGTTGGACAGGAACACCTCCGGGTCAGGGTGTATAAAAGGACTGTGGGAAAGCCCAGACTCTGAGCTGAGCTGGGAGGTAGGAGGGCAAAGTGTCTGGGTGAGGAGGATTGGTATTTGTATTTAGAGAATTGGGATTTATATGAGTGTGGAGTGGAGGGTGCTTGGTGCACGTAATAATTATAATAAAGAGTCTTGGACTTTTATCCAGTGTCTGGGGTGGTACCTGAGGGTGTTAGAGGTGGCTCCACGCCTCTACTGCGACACTGTATACCTGCATTGTTATCACTCTTTAATTGAATATTTTTCTTTATCAGTACGCTGCTGCTGGAGTATGTGAATTTCCCCTTGGGATTAATAAAGTATCTATCTATCTATCTATCTATCTATCTATCTATCTATCTATCTATCTATCTATCTATCTATCTATCTATCTATCTATCTATCTATCTATCTATCTATCTATCTATCTATCTATCTATCTATCTATCTATCTATCTATCTATCTATCTAGTCATTGAGATAACTATGAATTCTGCATCATATGAAAGTGTGCTTAGGAGAATGTGAGGCCATCTGTCAAAAAGTTGAAGTTGAACCAGAAATGGATCTTTCGACATGATGATGATCCAAAGCACACTAGCAAATCCAAAAAGGAATGCTCAAAAAGAAGAAACAGAGGGAGCCCCAATGTGAGTCCCATTGAAATGTTAACTGATCTTAATGCCCCTCCAAAAACCTCTAAAACAAAGATTTCTAACACCATTAAAATAAAATATGATCATGAGCAATTGCATGGAAAAATATCATTCTTCTTTATATTTGCCAGCTAATAAAGACTCAAATACTACTTTTACTACCTTCCATACCATTTCCTTACTCTCTTTGGGCTCTTTAACCTCTCATCAGTTGAAAGCTTGCTTCCACTCACTTCCCAGTGGTTACAGCTGGGAAGGTCTTTTAAGCTACAGATAGGTGGTACTTTTAGGTACACTTTGGAAATGGCATCTTGGATTAGGACTAACCTAAGGAACCCCTGAGTTCATCCTCCTTGACTTCCTTCTAGCAGCCCCAATGCATTGTACAAGTCCTCTTTCTTCCATTAAGGGAACAGACAGCCCCAAGGTTACCTGCATATCACTATAGCTTGCGGGAAGCAAATATGTCTCCTTGTTGCCATCTAGCATGCATAAGGATGCATATTACCCTCCTAGTGGAATTCTACCCATTCTAATTATGGGTCATGAAGTGTTGCCAGCCCACAACTATGGTCACATTTGGTACAGATGAGAATAGTCACACTACCTGGACATTTTAAGGTCTAACTCTTGCTCCCAACAACACAATGCTGTCCTCCCCCTCACCCTTGATAAGGATTAAGCAGGTCTGAGAATAGTATGTTGTGCTAAACACATACACATACATGCAAAAGAAACAGATGGACTTGCATCTGGATGGGAAACCATTATGCCTCCCAGGGACATATATTCCCCCAGTACACTAGGTTGCAACATTCCTCTTATGGTGCTTCCATTTGGACACCATCAGGGCAGCCCTACTGGGTTTCTAGTACGGCTCACCAGGGTGAGTTGCAGGGCAGAGGCTTCCCTGTTCTTAGGATAGACTTCTGCCTGACCCATAAGTACTTTTTACCTGCAAGGCTGTTTCACTGGAAGTACTCCTGGGTCTTCTGTTATTAAGGGAGTCAGAATCAGATGAAAGTGGAGAAACCTTTGTGTCTGAAATATCTATGTGAATGGTATCTGTTTGCAATATGTCTACATATCTGAACCCTGGACTATGCTTGGTCTAGTTGTTGTTGGGGCTTATACACATTGAGTTGCCAGAGTATCTGATACACCCCCTAACACAAACACAAAGTCCAGTATTTCATACATCTTGTCATATTTGTGTCTGGTATAAATCAGAGAAACCAGTATTGGAATGGGCAAATTGAGTGACCTTCGCGACTTTGGATATGGCATGATAGTTATTGCTGTGCAAATACAGCTTAAGTATCTCCCAGCTGGTTGTTGTCATGGACCTTTAAACACAACCGTTTGACAGGTTTACCGAGAATGATGAAAAAAGCTGAAAAAAACAAAAAATACTTTCTGTGATTGGCAATCCTGTGGATGTAAACAGCCTCTGGATCAAATGGGTCAAAAGAGCATAGCAAGAATCGTGCAAGCAAACAGATCAGTCACAACCAGTAAAATCAAGTCAAAATTCAACACTGGTGTGCAGAATTTCATCTCGGAATTTGTCACTTATAAAAATTTGTTTTAAATGGGCTGAAGATCATGAACAGGACAAGTGCCTGTGTTTTCAACAAAAAACAAAAAGGCTCCAACAGGCACAGAAGCATCAAAACTGGACCAATGAGGAGTGAAAAAAGTTGTTGAGTTGAACAAATCCAGGTTCCGATTGCATGATGCTGATAGAAGGATCAGAAATTTGATACGAGCAACATGGAGTCAATGGAGCCATCTTGTCTGATGTTTGGTTGCCATCCCCAAAAAAGACGGTCCTGGTAGTCAAAAGCCTTGGCGTTGTCTACCTTAACATGGCCCCAAAAAAGTACAGTTGCCATCCACCCACAGTTTTAATTGCATATAGTCAGATTTGAACTTGGAACTGGTTTCTCCAACAGTATGAGGAAACTGCAACATGCCAAGCCATCATCAAAGGAAAAATAAAATCATCAATTCACAATCATTGCTGTGTTGAGCAGCGTTTTTAGTGATGCAGCACAAAGGAAAATGTACTGCGCTGCTGGTTTCACGCAGACCTCATCCGTGACCTACAGATCAATTTCTACTATAGTACATCTGAGCACACAGAGCAGTAGCACTCCTGTTTATGCCTTTGAGCACAAAAAAGTTAAGAAAATCTACATTATATAATAAATGTGATGAAATTTAATTCTAAACAATCATGTAATAAAATAACAGAAAGTAATGAGCTACAGCAGCACATTTCGCAGCAAGGGTTTAATAATTGAAGGAACGATAGAACTCTCATGCTAAAAAGTATTAATTAAAGACCCATGTCTTGTTGCGTTAAATGTT
Source organism: Erpetoichthys calabaricus (assembly GCF_900747795.2). NCBI lineage: Eukaryota > Metazoa > Chordata > Cladistia > Polypteriformes > Polypteridae > Erpetoichthys > Erpetoichthys calabaricus. Next base: position 25,479,956 of record NC_041410.2, on the reverse strand, counting down.
TAACTGACTACAAAAATACTTGTAGAAAAACAACAAACGTCACCTCCCTGTTTCAAACACAACAGTATACAGTCTTATGCTGATAAATGTTTCTGTAATTTAGAAACAAGATACAGGGCTCCAACTCTTGACGTGCCCATTTATAGTTTATGAGGCTCAACTGCCAAAAGTCAGAATGAACCGCAGCAGTGTTGACATTTGTAATGTAGGCTGTAGAATCGATAACATGAAAAATGAGTATAGACAAAATTTTAATAATGTTACAATTGAAACTTATTGATAATTTGATTCTATTGACAACCCTACAAGACAGTGAGTTTTCATTGCATAGTCTTTAGATCTCAGTCATATTGAGTATATTTGGGATGAGGTGGAAAGGGCCGTTTGCCGCTCGACTGTGCAACCAATCAGTTTTCAACAACTGTGCAACACAGTCATTTCAGCATAGTATAAGAATACTGAACAACATATCCAGTGTTGCGCCCAGATGAATTCATGCTGTTCTGCTGACAAAAGATGGCACAACACACTACTAGAGAGGTGTATCTAAGAAACTGGCAACTCTATATATCTTTTGGGTGCTCCAGTTTCCGCTCACGGTCCAAATACTTGCAGGTTAAGTGAATTGTACATGTGTGTATGTGTGTGTGTGTGTTTTCACCTGGGTTTGTTCATGCCCAGAGATGGCTGGGATAGGCTACAGTTTCACCTTTACCCTGCCATGAATGAGCAGGTTAACCCCAAGTATCTCTCAGGCTCAGAAATCTATGTAAAAATGGTTAAGCCAGAGTAATACCCGAGGTAAGGAAATTTGATGAAATATGGAGTGTTGAACCTGAATAACACTCAAGACTGTATTCTGCTACAATCTTGTGGATGAAATAACACAATAGTGCAAATAAATCATAAATATTTCTATGCATTCTGACAATCTATGGTAATTCATCAGTGTTTATGAGTGTGGTGGAGCCTTCAACCAAAAAACACAATGGTTTGTAAATGAAAAGCTGTGAAGCAAGGTTTAGAACAAACTGAAACTGAGCCATTAGTTGAATCAAGTGATAGTAGTGACAATGTGAATTGGTCATCAGGTGTTGACACGGATGTGTTGTGATGTGCCTGATGAATTTGTTTGCATTAAAGGTTCACTGTGGTGCAAGTAGCTGCATAACAAAAAGGCAGAATGATTGTAATCAAGTGGAAGGACAAGAAATATGTTAGCCTCCCCTAAAAACTGTTCACAATGCAGCAACTGTCACTGTTCGTGTCAGAGGAAATGTAGAAGTTGCTAAGTCTTGTGCCAGGGCAAACCACAATGACACAAGGGGTGGCATCAATCATGTGGATATGGCACTGATGTTTTCTACCCTCTCATGCACAAACAACAGAAAAAATATTATAAGAAAAGTGCACAAAGAAACATGCTTGTATTGTCCTAATTTTAAATGTAGAGCTGTGCGTTGGGGACTGTAACATGAAGGACATGAACTAAATCTGCATCAGTACAGCAGTTGGCATTAGACATACATTTTGGACTGCTTTAATGTTGATGGTTTTCTGTTACACATAATATATTTTTTTCTTGTCTATCATTTTTCTAGGGGATACATACATACATACATAAAAATATATATTGTAAGTGCCACTCAGGATGGACGGGCATCCCGACCAGGAGAGGGGATGGTTCCTTTCCAGACAGGATGCTCCTAGTAGACAGACAGGCATCCCAGTCAAAGGAAATAAAGGTGCTAGACCCGAAAGAGACTTCGCAGCTGTATAGATGGACATCCCAACCAGGAAAGAAGATTCCTTACGGGAAGCCCCAGGCAGTTGGACAGTTGTCATTAGCTTCTGAGATCAGACAAGGTCGGGCACGTTCACACTGGTGTGTCTGTAAACTGGACAGTTGTCCCAACCAGATATATTTGTAGTACCTTCCCTGACCAGGATGAAAGAGAAGGACAGGGAACAACAACAACAACAACAACATTTATTTATATAGCACATTTTCACACAAAAAGTAGCTCAAAGTGCTTTACATAATGAAGAAAAGAAGAATAAAAGACAAATAAGAAATTAAAATAAGACAACATTAGTTAACATAGAAGGACTGTCTATTATGAATTGTTAATTCCCCCTGGACACTAGATGGAAGCGGCCCTGAATATATCGGTACCCGGTTGGAAACCAGCATGGAATGCTCAGAATTGTAGTCCAGTCCTGCTGGTGACTAAGTCAGTATGATCAAGGGGGGCTTGGGTATATATATATAGCCTGCAAAGTGGTATGTCTTTCATTTCCAAGGAACATCTGAGTACTGGGGCATTTTCCAAACAAAGATTTTTAGTGAAGCAGTATTTAGTTGTATGAAATTAAATCAAATGTGAAAAACTGGCTGTGCAAAAATTTGGGTACCCTTGTAATTTTGCTGATTTTAATGCATGTCACTGCTCAGTACTGATTACTTCCACCACCACATTGGCTGGATTAGCTCGTTAAGCCTTGAACTTCAAAGACAGGTGTGTCCAATCATGAGATATAAAGGTATTTAAGGTGGTCAATTGCAAGTTGTGCTTCCCTTTGACTCTCCTCTGAAGAGTGACAGCATGGGATCCTCAAAGCAACTCTCAAAAGATCTGAAAACAAACATTGTTCAATATCATGGTTTAGGGGAAGGCTACAAAAAGCTATCTCAGAGGTTTAAACTGTCAGTTTCAACTGTAAGAAATGGAATCAGGAAATGGAAGGCCACAGGCACAGTTGCTGTTAAACCCAGGTGTAGCAGGCCAAGAAAAATACAGGAGCGGCATATGCGTAGGATTGTCAGAATGGTTACAGACAACCCACAGATCACCTCCAAAGACCTGCAAGAACATCTTGCTGCAGATGGTGTATCTGTACATCGTTCTACAAATCAGCGCAATTTGCAGAAAGAACATCTGTATGGCAGGGTGATGAGAAAGAAGCCCTTTCTGCACTCACGCCACAAACAGAGTCGCTTGTTGTATGCAAATGCTCATTTAGACAAGCCAGATTCATTCTGGAACAAAGTGCTTTGGACTGATGGCACAAAAATGGAGTTATTTGGTCATAACAAAAAGTGCTTTGATTGGCGGAAGAAGAACACCGCATTCCAAAAAAAAAACACCTGCTACCTACTGTCAAATTTGGTGGAGGTTCCATCATGCTGTGGGGCTGTGTGGCTAGTTCAGGGACTGGGGCCCTTGTTAAAGTCGAGGGTCAGATGAATTCAACCCAATATCAACAAATTCTTCAGGATAATGTTCAAGCATCAATCACAAAGTTGAAGTTACTCAGGGGTTGGATATTTCAACTAGACAATGACCCAAAACACAGTTCAAAATCTACAAAGGCATTCATGCAGAGGGAGAAGTACAATGTTATGGAATGGCCTGGGATGATTTGAAGCAGGCTGTCCATGCTCGGCAGCCATCAAATTTAACTGAAATGGAGAGATTTTGTATGGAAGAATGGTCAAAATACCTCCATCCAGAATCCAGACACTCATCAAAGGCTATAGGAACCATCTAGAGGTTGTTACTGTTATATTTGAAAAGGAGGCTCAACTAAGTATTGATGGAATATCTCTGTTGGAGTGCCCAAATTTATGCACTTGTCTAATTTTGTTATGATGCATAGTGCATATTTTCTGTTAATCCAATAAACTTAATGTCACTGCTAAAATACTACTGTTTCCATAAGGCATGTCACATATTAAAAGGAAGTTGCTACTTTGAAAGCTCAGCCAATGAAAAACAAAAATCCAAAGAATTAAGAGGGGTTCCCAACTTTTTCATATGACTGTGTATATATATATATATATATATATATATATATATATATATATATATATATATATATATATATATTGTGAGATATGCCCGGACACCACTAGACAGTGACCACGTCTTTATAAAAGCACACACGTTTATTATTCAATAAACACAGTCATGCAGAGCACACAGTGCTCCCAGCACCAATCACCCCTAATACCAGCCTTTCTCTCACTGTCCGTGGGCCGCCTTTCCTCTCTCCACGGGATCTTCGATCTGCTCCCACTCCCGACTCTAGCTCCCTGATTGTAGGGAGGTGGCCCCTTTTATTTCCACCCGGATGTGCTCCAGGTGCCTGATGACGTCCTTCCGGCAGCACTTCCTGGTGTGGTGGAAGTGCTGTTCTTGCACCCAGAAGCACTCAGGGTGTCCCTGGAAGGATCTTCCTCCATCTTCCCGGGTGTGGCGGAAGTGAATGTTTCCCGGGCTCTCTGAATTTTGGGGCGCCCTCTGGCGGTGGCCACGGGCCCCAATAGGCTTGAGTCTCTTTGCTCCTCTCCCGTGGTCCCCTCAAGATCCAGGGCAGTTGCCCCCTCATGGCCAGGGGGATGTATAAGCCACCTCCCGGTCCTTCCAGGCATCCTGGCTGGGTCTGTCCCCCAGCCTCCTGCGACAATATATATATATATATATATATATATATATATATATATATATATATATATATATATATATATATAGTACATACACCACATATTTGAGGTTTTCTGGTTCCTTTTAGATTGTTCACTTGCTCGAATCTCATATATCATAATAACACTCTTTGACAAGGCAGGCCTATTAAGATGCACTGAGCAGCTGTCTGACAACTGTGGCTGAAGATTGCCGACTCTCTGCAGTACTGAGGGGGTGGAAGAGGTGAACATTTTCGTACATAGTTTGTGCGCAAGACCATTGTTGTCCAGGACATTGCTCCCACCACCAAGGCCAGCTGCCACCTCTCTTACACACCAGTCTGCTGAAGTGCCCGAGGAGTTAAGAAATGTGGGAGCCTTTCCTTCTGCTGCCTTGCAGGTGCCAAAGAGATTCCTTTAAAAAAGGAAAAGTTGTGCACCCGCATTCCTTCTTTTTTGCATGTCAGGAAGGCCTGGGCAGTTCCCAGGACCGCAGCAGGAGACTTTTGATGGCTTGTTAGGCACTAATCACCACGACAACATCAGGCTCACGGAAAGGGCCCTCTCAGCAAGCCCTATTGAACCTGAGTGGCTGAAGAAAAAGAAGAGGGAAGTGGTGGGGGTGGCGGTTGAAGGGCGGGAAGCGGCAGTAGGTAATGAGAGGCGGTCTTGCCAAAGAAAGGGCCTTTTCATAGCAGTATTAGGCATGCTAGTCTGCAGAACGCTTTACATTTCCACGCACATGGAGATTCTCCCACATTTCCTGAACATACTGGGAAACAATAATGTAACATATCAGTGTTGGCAAGAGTGAGTGCCAAAAATCACCTCACTTTGTTTCATTTTAAACTGACACTTTGACACACTTTGCACAAAAGCTGATGCAGCAGCAGTGTCAGTTGAGAAATCATTATGTTTCGAGTTGGCATTTTGTTAGTCAGAGGTCCCCTCATTTTTTTTTTAATTAACACCTCCCCTCACCACCCTGACATTAAAACAACATCCCTCCACTTTGGCAGACTCACTCAGAACTGTAATCCACACAGTGTGGGAGATGATGCCAGCGCTGCTCTCAGACTGACCCACTTGGCACTCATAGGGAGCATCGTCCTCCAGCTTGGAATGCTCGATTTTTAGGTGAAATTCCCCTAGAATGAAAAAAAAGGTAATGTAAAAGACTTGAATGGAGTAATAAATGTAACTGAGTTATGTATAACAGCAAACGATAAATGACCCCCATATCTCACTGGTCTGAACATCCTTTATTTCTTTCTCTCTGAGAACTGGTTTGAAAGGAGCATTTGGCTATCAGGGTACACTGGGAGCCCAAACCCACACCTAAAGGCCCATGACAACAAAAAGAGCTACAAGTGGATGGAATAATAGTTTGTCATGATGGAATCTGGCCACCCATTTCTAAACCCCTCTATTCCAATGAATACTTCAGATGCACTGAGTTAATGGCAGATAACAGCTTATGAAGAGATGTGCACACTCACTTACAACGCAACAGTCACTTATGAAAGGGACACGTTACAGTCACCAGTTAGTCTAACAGACATGGGAGTGAATATATGCACTTCAATAAAAACTTGGAGACTTGGGAAGAATGAAAGGTGCAGCCTTCATGCAGAGAGCAAACAGTCCAGTGTCCTCGAGAAGAAGGGCAACAGTACTAACCGTGGCACCAGGGTGCTGACCTCAGAAGGATCTGTGCCACTGAACTGAAATCACTGATGGTGCCAGAGAGAGACAGAGTGAGACCTTGGAGGTCAGTGGAAGTCTTCACAGTCGTCAGTATACTGAGATCAGCTGTCACAAATGAGAGCATATAACCGTGAAGGGTGTAGTCAGCACATAAGAAGTTCTTAAAGCTTAGCAGAGACAACTGTGGCCTCTAGGAGGTGCTCTAGTCTGGCAGATTTGTCTTCACAGAGAGCCACCCCCAATGATGGAAATGATTCTGGGGCAGTGGCATAGAAGTCACTTCAGGATGGGGTTTAAAGGCTGTCCCTTACCAGGTGAAGTATGATATTAGACGTAACTAATGAGATGGCAAAAGGTTTCTTCATAAGGAAAAAGAAACATTGAAATGCGTAGCTTTTTAATCTGTTATCACAGATCCAGATGATTCAAAACTCTGCTGCAAGAGCCCTCAAGCACACCGCAACAGCGAGCACATAACAGCCATTATGCTTCACCTTCACTGGCTCCATGTGTCTTAAAGGACTGAATATGAACTTCTCTTAATCACTTACAGAGCTTAAAATGGCTTTGCACCAGATTACACCAGTAACATGCTCCATCACTTTGCTCCTGTTTGCCCACTGAGGTCCACTGATTCTGCTGATCTGTGCCCCTCACTAACCTGCGCCCAGGCCTTGGAATGACCTCCCTCAATTAATGGGATCAGCTGACACAATGCAGTCTTTAAAAAACAACTAAAAACTCATTTGTCCTGGAAGGCATTGAGCTGACCCTGACAATCTGACCCTTCTGTCAGTTTACTCTCTCTGTCCAGACGCTCAGGGTGATGTGCATTTCTATCACAAATTATGTTATTTGTTCAGGGTTTACTTGTAGCATTTTGTATATTTTGTATTTTAATTCTGGTTTAATGTATCTTACTCTAACTTAAAGCTTTGTGTTTCCTGTATTTATCGTTATTTAGTGTTTATTGCAGATATTATTTTTATTGAATGTTGTATATGCCCTGTTGTTCATTGTGAATTTATGTGAAGTGCTTTGAAAATAGGAAAGGTGCTATGTAAATAAAATGAATTATTATTATTGTTCTTTTTGTTGGATTTTATAGATTTTATTGAAATCAAATAACATTCCATACAAATAAGTCAAGTTTTACAAAACTATGTTTGAAACAAATGAACCCCCACCTATTATTATTATTATTATTATTATTATTATTATTATTATTATTATTATTATTATTATTATTGTATGAGAGGTTGGACACTAAGGAGGGAGAAAAGGACCTGTACTGATTGGCTAGACAGAGGGACTGAGCTGGGAAAAATGTGCAGCAGGTTTGGGTGATAGAGGAAAAAGATGGAAACGTACTCACAAGCGAGAAGAGTGTATTGAAAGAGTACTTTGAAAGGCTGATAAAAGAAGAGAACAAGAGAGAGAAGAGGTTGGATGATGTGGAGATAGTGAATCAGGAAGTGCAACAGATTAGCAAGTAGGAAGTAAGGACAGCTATGAAGAGGATGAAAAATGAAAAGACCGTTGGTCCAGATGACATACCTGTGGAAGCATGGAGGTGTTTAGGAGAGATGGCAGAGGAGTTTTTAACCAGATTGTTTAATGGAATGGCCGAGCGGGTGTGGGTATACTTATTGCCCCCCGACTTGGAGCCTGTACATTGGGGTTTACCCCAGTAGACGAGAGGGTAGCCTCCCTCCACCTTCGGGTGGGGGGACGGGTCCTAACTGTTGTTTGTGCATATGCGCCGAACAGCAGTTCGGAGTACCCACCCTTTTTGGTTCCCTGGAGGGTGTGCTAGAGGGCATACCATCTGGGGACTCCCTCGTACTGCTGGGAGACTTCAATGCTCACGTGGGCAATGACAGTGAGACCTGGAAGGGCGTGATTGGGAGGAAGAGCCCCCCCGATCTGAACCCGAGTGGTGTTTTGTTATTGGACTTCTGTGCTCGTCATGGATTGTCCAGAACGAACACCATGTTCAAGCAAAGGGGTGTTCATATGTGCACTTCTCACCAGTACACCCTAGGCCTGAGTTCGATGATCGACTTTGTGGTCGTGTCGTCGGACTTGCGGCCACATGTCTTGGACACTCGGGTGAAGAGAGGGGCGGAGCTATCAACTGATCACCACCTGGTGGTGAGTTGGCTTCGATGGTGGGGGAGGATGCCGGTCAGGCCTGGTAGGCCCAAACGTGTTGTGAGGGTCTGCTGGGAACGTCTGGCAGAGCCCCCCTGTCAGAAGTAGCTTCAACTCCCACCTCCGGCAGAACTTTGACCATGTCCCGAGGGAGGTGGGGGACATTGAGTCCGAATGGGCCATGTTCCGTGCCTCTATTGTGGAGGCGGCTGACCGGAGCTGTGGCCGTAAGGTGGTCGGTGCCTGTCGTGGCGGCAATCCCCGAACCCGTTGGTGGACACCGGCGGTGAGGGATGCCATCAAGCTGAAGAAGGAATCTTACTGGTCCCTTTTGTCCTGTGGGACTCTGGAGGCAGCTAATAGGTACCGGCAGGCCAAGCGGAATGCAGCTTCGGTGGTTGCTGAGGCAAAAACTCGGGCATGGGATGAGTTTGGGGAGGCCATGGAGAACGACTTTCGGACGGCTTTGAGGAGATTCTGGTCCACCATCCGGCGTCTCAGGAGGGGGAAGCAGTGCATTGTTAACACTGTATATGGTGGGGATGGTGCGCTGCTGACCTCGACTCGGGACGTTGTGGGTCGGTGGGGGGAGTACTTCGAAGACCTTCTTAATCCCAATAACATGCCTTCCAATGAGGAAGCAGAGCCTGGGGACTCGGAGGTGGGCTCCCCCATCTCTGGGACTGAGGTCACCGAGGTGGTCAAACAACTCCTTGGTGGCAGGGCCCCGGGGGTGGATAAGATACGCCCGGAGTTCCTAAAGGCTCTGGATGTTGTAGGGTTGTCTTGGTTGACACGTCTCTACAACATTGCATGGTCATCAGGGACAGTGCCTCTGGATTGGCAGACCAGGGTGGTGGTCCCCCTCTTTAAGAAGGGGGACCGGAGGGTGTGTTCCAACTACAGAGGGATCACACTCCTCAGCCTCCCTGGAAAAGTCTATTCGGGGGTTCTGGAGAGGAGGGTCCGTCGGATAGTCGAGCCTCAGATTCAGGAGGAACAGTGTGGTTTTCGTCCTGGTCGCGAAACAGTGGACCAGCTCTACACCCTTAGCAAGGTCCTGGAGGGTGCATGGGAGTTTGCCCAACCAGTCTACATGTGTTTTGTGGACTTGGAAAAGGCGTTCGACCGTGTCCCTCGGGGAATCCTGTGGGGGGTGCTCCGGGAGTATGGAGTACCGGACCCCCTGATAAGGGTGGTTCTGTCCCTGTACAACCAGTGTCAGAGCTTGGTCCGCATTGCCGGCAGTAAGTCGAACCCGTTTCCAGTGAGAGTTGGACTCCGCCAGGGCTGCCATTGTCACCGATTCTGTTCATAACTTTTATGGACAGAATTTCTAGGCGCAGCCAGGGTGTTGAGGGGGTCCGGTTTGGTGGACTCAGGATTGGGTCACTGCTTTTTGCAGATGATGTTGTCCTGTTTGCTTCATCAGGCCGTGATCTTCAGCTCTCTCTGGATCGGTTCGCAGCTGAGTGTGAAGCGGCTGGGATGGGAATCAGCACCTCCAAATCCGAGACCATGGTCCTCAGCCGGAAAAGGGTGGAGTGCCCTCTCAGGGTTGGGAGCGAGATCCTGCCTCAAGTGGAGGAGTTCAAGTATCTTGGGGTCTTGTTCACGAGTGAGGGAAGAATGGAGCGTGAGATCGACAGGCGGATCGGTGCGGCGTCCGCAGTGATGCGGGCTCTGCATCGGTCTGTCGTGGTGAAAAAGGAGCTGAGCCATAAGGCAAAGCTCTCAATTTACCAGTCGATCTATGTTCCTACCCTCACCTATGGTCATGAGCTATGGGTAGTGACCGAAAGAACGAGATCGCGAATACAAGCGGCCGAAATGAGTTTCCTCCGCAGGGTGTCTGGGCTCTCCCCTTAAAGATAGGGTGAGAAGCTCAGTCATCCGGGAGGGGCTCAGAGTAGAGCCGCTGCTCCTCCGCATCGAGAGGAGTCAGATGAGGTGGCTCGGGTATCTGATCAGGATGCCTCCTGGACGCCTCCCTGGTGAGGTGTTCCGGGCACGTCCAACCGGGAGGAGGCCCCGGGGAAGACCCAGGACACGCTGGAGGGACTATGTCTCCCGGCTGGCCTGGGAACGCCTCGGGATTCTCCCGGAAGAGCTAGAAGAAGTGGCCGGGGAGAGGGAAGTCTGGGCATCTCTGCTCAAGCTACTGCTCCCGCGACCCGACCTCGGATAAGCGGAAGAGGATGGATGGATGGATGGATGTTTAATGGAATCTTGGAAAGTGAGAGGATGCCTGAGGAATGGAGAAGAAGTGTACTTATATTTAAGAATAAGGGGAATTTGCAGGACTGTAATAACTACAGGGGGATAAAATTGATGAGCCACAGCTTGAAAATATGTGAAAGAGTAGTGGAAGCTAGGTTAAGAAGTGAAGTGATGATTAGTGAGCAGCAATATGGTTTCAGCCCAAGAAAGAGCACCACAGATGCGATGTTTACTCTGAGGATGTTGATGGAGAAGTTTAGAGAAGGCCAGAACGAGTTGCATTTTGTCTTTGTGGACCTGGTGAAAGCATATGACAGGGTGCCTCAAGAGGAGTTGTGGTATTGTATGAGGAAGTTGGGAGTGGCAGAGAAGTATGTAAGAGTTGTACAGGATATGTATGAGGGAAGTGTGACAGTGGTAAGGTCTGCGGTAGAGTGACGGATGCATTCAAGGTGGAGGTGGGATTACATCAGAGATCGGCTCTGAGCCCTTTCTTATTTGCAATGGTGATGGACAGGTTGACAGACGAGATTAGACAGGAGTCCCCGTGGACTATGATGTTTGCTGATGACATTGTGATCTGTCGTAATAGTAGAAAACAGGTTGAGGAGACCCTGGAGAGGTAGAGATGTGCTCTAGAGAAGAAAGGAATGAAGGTCAGTAGGAATGCAGGGAGTAGAGTTGGCGAAGGTGGATGAGTTTAACTACTTGGGATCAACAGTACAGAGTAATGGGGATTGTGGAAGAGAGGTGAAAAAGAGATTGTAGGCAGGGTGGAATGGATGGAGAAGAGTGTCAGGAATAATTTGTGACAGACTGGTATCAGCAAGAGTAAAAGGGAAGGTCTATAGGATGGTAGTGAGACCAGCTACGATATATGGGATGGAGACGGTGGCATTGACCAGAAAGCAGGAGACAGAGCTGGAGGTAGAAGAGTTAAAAATGCTAAGATTTGCATTGGGTGTGACGAGGATGGATAGGATTAGAAATGAGTACATTAGAGGGTCAGCTCAAGTTGGACGGTTGGGAGACAAAGTCAGAGAGGCGAGATTGCGTTGGTTTGGACATGTGCAGAGTATAGATAGATAGATAGATAGATAGATAGATAGATAGATAGATAGATAGATAGATAGATAGATAGATAGATAGATAGATAGATAGATAGATAGATAGATAGATAGATAGATAGATAGATAGATAGATAGATAGATAGATGCTGGGTATATTGGGAGAAGGATGCTAAGGATAGAGCTGCCAGGGAAGAGGAAAAGAGGAAGGCCTAAGCGAAGGTTTATGGATGTGGTGAGAAAGGACATGCAGGTGATGGGTGTGACAGAACAAGATGCAGAGGACAGAAAGATATGGAAGAAGATGATCCGCTGTGGTAACCCCTAATGGGAGCAGCTGAAAGAAGAAGATTATTATATGCAGCAGCTATCAAAATTCTACATGCACCTATGGAAATACATTTTATTTAAACACTATTAGTGACAAGATCTTAATAACCGTGAAAAAAAAAGGTTTGCCATTTTTTGCCCTTGTTTCAGCATTTACATCTACAAATGCTAATAATTTCAAACTTGAAAGATTTTATTATGCACTGTATAAAGAAAAACAACATAGAGGGATAAACTAAAACAAGCAAGAAGATAAAGGGCTTGCTACCAGTAGTATTTTTGAGGGAGGTAAGTGAGGAAGCCACCCTGACAGATGCTTAAGTCGAAGACCGATGCAGAAAGGCGAAAGAGACTACTGAGACCAATTTGTCTTTCTGTTTCCTTTAGTTAAAGTCATATTCTTCCTGTACTCTGTCCACCATTGTGTATTTTGACAATAAACACGCCACGCATTGCTACATGCAAGGTTACTGAACAGCTAGTCATAGTAACAGTACAATACAATTCTCTTATCCTTACATCGACCTTGAATAATTCGAGAGACTCTCTTGCCTGTATCTCCATTCAGCATCCCTTCCAGGGCAGGTTAAGGATGCCCTCCCATCACCAGCAGATAACTGGCTCTGACTCTGTTTCATTCTAAGTATGCTTCCTGCCTTTTGTGTGTGTGTGTCTTATTTTGGTATTTTCTTACTGTCGCTATTCTGAGGAGAACAGGCATGCGCTAATTTCTTTGGACTGTGCAAACATGACAGTAAACTTCAGCTTGAACTTGAACCATTTGTGTTATCTGAGCCCTAGCTGGGAGTTAAGCCAATACTAAAATGCATTAATGAAAAATAAAAACATTGCAGCATGTCTCAGTTCTGCGTGTATTTTTGCAAGTTTTTTTTTTTTTTTAATTTTGATGACCATCAATATTCAGATATTTTTAAATAGCTTATTGTAAATTCAACAAGATGATGTGTGTGTACGTCTTGTGGACACTGACCTTCAGCTCTGTTATTTCAAGGATTATTAAAGGTGCAGACATCCAGGTGCTCTAATGTGACTAAGCAGCTAAAGGGCCTGACTGTGGTATTAATCCCACCGCTGACTCAGAACAGGACCCTCATTTAGACCCTGAACCTGGCTTATGCTCCAGTTAATGCAGGATGTGAAATGTAGATCTAAAGTTCTTTTAACAAGATACTGACTATGAAACATTCTTTATAAAATAATTGTTATGCATTAAATTTTAGTCCTGCAAGTATGAATAGCTGTGGTGGGTTGGCACCCTGCCCGGGATTGTTTCCTGCCTTGTGCCCTGTGTTGGCTGGGATTGGCTCCAGCAGACCCCCGTGACCCTGTGTTCGGATTCAGCGGGTTGGAAAATGGATGGAAGTATGAATAGTATGATAAGCAGAATGATGGTGTACACAGCACCTATTGAATTGCTCGTATCTTCTGACGGACTGAGCTCCTATCTCGGGGTCTGCTGTTTCCTAATGCTCATGGTTACCAGAGGTGGGTGTTGGCATCCACTTACAGAAGTTTCTAAGTATGTGTGAAGGTCACAAATGCAAAATTCACCTTTGTTGCTTTCTCCCGTCATGCTGTAGCGTGGAAACCCAGGCATGCTGCGATCAGGACCAAGTAACAAGCCATCCTTCACCCACTGGACAGCCCCAGAGAGACTCTCCACCTCGCATTGCAGAATGGCTTCACCTCCATCTACCACGGTGACATTGTCAGGCTGTACCCGGAAGGCTTGCTGCAGTGCTCTCATCCCTGCAGTTTCAAAAGACAAAAAACACAATATGGGAAAATGTTAAATGTGCCAGCCTTTCATGGGATTGAGCTCGTGTACAATGCTCTGCCTTGGACAGAGGCAGGTTAACTTACTCATTACGGACCACAGCGTGAGGCAGATTCAGGGATTGAAATGGCAGTCTGTTGGTTTCAAGCACAATGCTTTAACTGTTACACATAGTGCCCATCTTAGGCTCTTTTTGCTTCATCACACATTTAAACAATTTGCTTATGTCCTTATCATAAGCCATCTTCCCTTAACTTAAGACCAGTCCTGTTGCACTTTGAACTCGTCCTAATGTCTTAATCAAAGACCAAAGATTTCAACTCTGTATTTCTAGAAACAAATAAAACCTTTCTTATGAAACAGCCAATAAAGTATTTAGATAGGAGGTGTGCAATTGGTGTCAAACACCCCATGGTAATATAATGCATCTGTAATGTATCTCTAAGAATGGCATCATGTTACACGGCACTTCCTATAATATTCAAGTAGAGCCTTTATTGACATAACCTTATGAAAATCACAGTTATAGATCGTCACAGTGTGCACTGACTGTCATAGTTTGTGTAGCGTGAAACATCCATTGACTCAGTCATAGCAGTTTTAATACCCCTGTGAAATAATCAGCCTTGACAAGCACAAAAAGGATTGGGGCAAAAACAAATCTAGGATTACAACCAGGAAACTCGATGATGGCATGAAACCAAAATGAGCCTAAAAACCTTTTTTTTAAGAAAGATTTGCTATTCAATGGTTAGATATTTATATATAAATATAAATAATAGCTGCAAAATGGTGGTATCCACAAAAAAAAAAACAAAATGGTGCCTAGGACATCACTATTTTAAATACATTTTGAAGACAATAAAGTTTGCAGGATTTAACCATGGTCAGAGTGCAGCTTCAGTGTTCACAAAGCCCTGCCTTTGTGAGCTCTCCCAGCATCCTTTAATGTCCTGTCCACCATGTATAGCATGCATCATCTTCCAGCCTCTGGAGAACTCAGTGACGTCCTGTTTGAATAATGGTCTAGACCAGGGGTGTCCTAGTCGGCCGCAGTGGCTGCAGGTTTTCATTCTAACCCTCTTCCTAATCAGCGAGCAGTTTTCACTGCTAATTAACTCCTTTTCCATTCTTTTTACTAGCCCTGTTTTTAAGGATTCAGTCCTTGCAATTGATTCGTTTCTTCATTAAATGGCAGCCAAACAGAAATGAGATGTGAAAAAAGCCAACAGATGACCACCTAAATTGAAACGTCAAACTCCAGCCAATTTCAGTCCAACCAGTTTCTTAATGAGAAGCCAAATCTCGCTGTTAACTAAAGCCATTATTGAATATCATGACTTGTTGCTGCTCTCATTCTGCCACAGCAGACTGTTGATTTTCTGTTTTTTCTAAGACTACCGTCAAGATGTTTTTGTGACCTCCGAGATCAACCTTACTGAGACCCTCACCTTTCTTTATGTTCAGATAATGTGGTTAGCTGGTGATGTGGCGACTCATTTTGTGTCTCATTATTGTTTGGCTCCTCATTAAAGAAAAAGAAAAACTAAGGGGTCTGAGTCACGCCAATTAAAACTAAGGCAAAACAAGTTAATCAGCAGCAAAAATGGCTCACTAATTAAGAAGCTGGTTAGAACCAGGACCGGAGATGGACACCCTGGTCTAGACCATGTCCTGGATGGCTTCTTGTCATACCTCCTAGGCAGATGTCCATACCAATTCCTGGACAGGATGAAGATACTCTTGGAATGTGCCTCACCGGTTCACTTTGGTAAACAATCTATTGTGAGATGTTGTATTCATACTGTCTGGTGTTACTATTGTACTACTGTCATGAACAAATGGAAGATATGGAATCACAATATCATCATACTGTTTTGAATATAAATTTAGTATAACTGGTAAGTCTGTTGTCCTCCCACATTCTCCCAGTATGAATGGCTGTGGGTGATTGAGTGATTGTGCCCTGCCTCACACTGGTAGCCGATCTTTGGTTTCTCCTTAATTTTGTTTGTATATTGGACTGTTTGATCTTAAGTACATTGTTGTACAAGGGTTTTGGGTACCTTGAAAGATGTTTTTAAATCAAATTTATTATTATTATTGTTATTGTATTATTGTTATTATTATTACTAATATTATTAAGGTTTGCTCCCTTCTTAAGTCTAATTCTTAAAGAACAGACATTGTCTCCGTTTGTCCTTGAATTGGTTATGCAGGTTAGAAAATTGGTGGATAGATAGACAGAAATATTTATGCAATGCTTGTTTGTTAAACCAATGCTTGCTTGTATTTCCCAGTATTCCGTTACCCACTACATCCCAAAGATGTGCATGTTAATCAGTGACTCCAAGTTGTCCTCACATGACAGTGTGAGGGTGTAAGGTGGCCTTGCAATTGACCAGCGTCCTGTCTAGGGTTTGGTTTCTGATAGGCCCTACCCTTTGAGACCCTGAATTAGCTTAAGAGGGCTTGGCAATGTTATTTATTGTATGTCCTTTCGACCACCTCCCTGCCCAAGATGTGTGAGTTAGAAAAATCCAAACTGACCTGGCATTGGTGAGAGCGGGAGTGTGTGTGCCTGACTAGAGAAATCTAAATTGTTAGTCCCAGACTTGCATTCAGTGCTACAGCACTGCAACCGCAAAGTAGTAGGACAGTTCAATGGTTATAGCTCCAAACATTGATACTTAAGGGGTGATTGCACCAGATAATGTAAGTGTTTACCCATTTGTATAAAATGATTAAGGAACCATCCTATAACCATTTCTGTCATGTAGGCAAATGGTTGAGAGGGAACACAATTTTTCTCCATTTTCCTATAAATGCAGTAATGAAGGTACAAAACTAGGCTTATATGCCCAGAAAAAGATTAACAGAGTCAATAACACACTCCAATAATACAAAATGCCTCAATTGTTTTACAAAATGACAAATAATTTGGCGCCAAATGATCAAATGCTTGCTGCTTCAAGACCTTCCACCTGCACAGGCTGGCCCTGCACCACGCCACCCCTAAGAGAAGCACAGAGTCTCAGATTGATGTCAATATTTAATCACCAGAGCTGACACTTCAGGCTGTATAAAATCTTTACCTTCACTCTGTCTCTTTGTAAAGATACCTGTCCTAACCAGAAGACACACCGGCTCGCTGGCTACATGTTAATCATATGTGGGACCTCTGCCTACACCTTTGTCCTGATTAGAGGTACAACATGTCTCCATCGGCCCTTTTCATGATTGCATTACCCCTAGGTGTCTTGTGGGTACTCTGCAATGAATTACCTTGCATGCAGCAGAGCAGCAGGATAGACCTACTGGCAATGAACAGAGCTGATCTCATCGTCCTCCCACTGCTGAGTATTCAGCACTGCGTGGGCAGATCTTCACAATCACTGCAGAAACAGAAAGAAAGAAAGAAGCCAAGAGATTAGTTCACTGATGCACTGCCACAGCCTGAGCTTGCTTCTCTTCTGCGTTCACATGAGATTAACAGTAGTCTCTTTCTAAGATTTATTGATTGCAGGTACAGTTCACTTAATCATAATGCTTCA